>NC_086452.1:444926788-445226788 GCF_028390025.1 Pseudophryne corroboree
CCTATTTTTTGGCGCACGCACACAGTACCTGTAAGACATTTTTTCTACTTGCACCACTGGTTTGGACATGGAGTCACGCCAGCGCTAATATGCCAATAGCAGTTTCTGCCTTCCGCAGATACCTGCGCCGGAATGTGCAAGCCCTGATATGCCCACTGTATGCTGCCCTGCACACAGTAGCACCACCGGTGGGTCTCTAGACAGTCCACCATCGGTGCATCATTGCATCCAGCAGTGACACCTGCACCTGCCGACAGCAGGCGAGGTGACTCCATATGAACATGGCCTCTGGGGAAGCAGCTGTGCATCTGAGAATGCAGCCGCCTGCAGACAAACCCATTACACGCTCACGACACAGGTTTTGGCCACCTCCCAGACACCATCCATACTTTGCCTCACCATATCAGATGCCAGCTCTTCCATATGGAATAGCAATGCCCATCTGGCACTTCTGACGAATCCCAGAAGGACCAACGTTCTGATGGGCTGGGCTGGCTGAGTAGCTCCGCCTCCCAGCACTCTGCTTGACCTTCCGACACACTGAAACACGGGGCAAGCCACGAGGCTACCCCCCATGAACCGTGGCTATGCCCTCTCTGTCGGGCCCGTGCGACCGATACTATGCCAGGGCTATTTTACAGCCCTAGTCCGTCCCTGACTGTGTATGGACTAAATATATAACATTCGCCGTATGCATACTATTAGAATAGTTGATCCACATCTAGTTTTAGGGATTATGGAGTTTATTAATTAAGGATTGCTAAATTTGCTAATCACAATCCGGTCGATTATTGAATGACTGCGCATGCCCAGCGTTTGCATTGCGCACACGCAAGTAAAGATAGCAACAGAAAATGCATACAGATCGTGATCGCAATGTAGCCGCTGTTTGATAGGAAGCCGACATTTCTGGGCGGAATCTTGGCGTTTTCTGGGTGTGTCTGAAAAAACACCGGCGTGCCCAGGCGTTTATAAGGAGGGCCTCTAACATCAGCGATGACCACTTCCAGCCTCTCGTGTCGCAAGTGAGTCCTGTTTGGAGAAAGAGCGCTATATAAATAAAATTATTATTATTATTATTATTATTAAGAATTGTGGATGACCTTGCCTGGCACAGGAAATCTTCGATGTTCCGGTAATTGCGTATGGTTTTGCGATCAGTCCGCATAATGAGATGCATTCGCAATTTCTGCAATGAACGTTTTTTCTCCATTTCGGGGCGGCAGCTATTTGATCTTTTTAGCAGAAATTGCATTCCTTGCTGGATGAGGTCCTATGTTTAGATTTTTTTGATTGGATACTTGTGGTATAAATACTGCCTGCACATACCTTCCTCTTATAGATGGTATAGAAACACGCTGGCAAGGATGAGTAGTAACGGACCCTGCCTGGTATTTAAAAGGTGCGCTATTTAGAACTTGGGGATGCCAAGTCATTATACCGCTCATGGGGGATAATTCAGACCTGATCGCTGCTGTGCATTTTCGCACGGCGTGCGATCAGATCTTTACTGCGCATGCGTATGCACCGCAATGCGCAGGTGCGACGGACCGCAGCAACGGGGATAACCGCTCAGCAAGGGGATTGTGCGAAGGATCCATTCGCACGAGCGTTCGCAAGGAGATTGACAGGAAGAGGGCGTTTGTGGGTGTCAACTGACCGTTTTCAGCGAGTGTCTGGAAAGACGCAGGTGGGAAAAAGCGTTTGCAGGGAGGGTGCCTGACGTCCAATCCGGTCCCGGACAGGCTGATGTGATCGCAGCGGCTGAGTAAGTCCTAGGCTACGCAGAGACTGCACAAAATCAGTTTGTACAGCTCTGCTACACATGCGTTCGCACAGCTAAAATACACTCCCCTGTGGGTGGAGACTATCTGATCACATGACACAGGGTCGGCGACAGGGGGGGGAAAGGGGACACCTGTACCGAGCCCCAAGGATCAGAGGGGCCCCAAGTATATGCCACTTAGTGTCTGGCAGGGATGTGAGCAGGGAATCATAATGGAGTTATTGGGGAGAGACAGACCGTGGTGTGTGTGGGGGAGGAAGGAGAGATATACATATTTATATATCTGTATACACAGAAAATTCCGTTGTTCTGAGCAGGCCCCAGAGATATCACTGTACCGGGCCACAAGATGTCTTTTGCCCACCCTGGCAGGACAGCAAAAATCGCTGCCTAGTGATCACGTCTGAATTACCTCCATGCTTATTTGTCTACCTGTGTGTGTGGACTCACCATCTGTTGGGTGCATTCGGGAGAACCTATGATTACAATCTACAGTATATGATGTGCCTCTATACGAAAATTGTTGGGGTACCAAATACTGGCCTGTTGAGAACCTGGATGTTCCCAGTTCCCAGCTTTTAAGGTATGTATTGCACACATCTCCTATATATTATAATAGCCCAAATCTGTGACTTTGTGCCTGTGTGTATAAACCTGGGCGTGGCTAGGGGCTCTCATTGGGTTAGTGGCAGGTCTATCACACCCAGTCCACAGCTGGTTGGGCGAGAAACGCCCTCCCACACAGGTTACTTCCAATGGGAGGCTCTGCCCTTTGGCTGCTGTGTGTTCCCAGAGCAGGATTAACAATGGGGCTGATGGAGCTGCAGCTCCAGGTCCACACCCCAAAATAGTCCCCCTGCATCTGCAGCAACATACCCTCCAACAATTTACACATAAACATTGATACAAATTCAAAGAGGGGGCGTGGCCACGGGTACACCCACGTGGCCACGCCCCTTTTCATATACTTTCAATGGAAGCTTGGAGAGTCAAAAATCGGTACAGACAATAAAAAAAGACAGTACCTGCCAAAAAGGTCCAGCTGGAGGTTATGCCACTGCATCTGCAGCAAGTCTCTGCGCTGTAGATAGGGAAAAAAATCCTTTTACTGCAGCATCCTATGTCCTGCTGCCAGTCCGCCTGCCCCCTCCGGCATCAACAATCCCCACTCCCTAGCCGCGGCGCAGGTGGAACAAAAGCTGCTGCGGCCACCGGCATAGATGTGTATGAAAGCGGCGCAGCGGAAGGCTTTCATAGCCCTCCCTGCGCCGCATGCTCTCTGAGCCGCGGAGTCTCCTCTGCGCGTGATGTTACAGAACTGCCTCCCCGCCACAGCCGTGCCCAGATCCCCAGAGGCCCTGACTCCGCAACACAGCACCTGGGCTGCCAGCCTGGAATCCCCGAGATGGCTAATGTAACGGATAGAGTGGGTGATATCGCGGAGGGTAATGTCTGGACGCTGAATCAATGTAAAAGGTGACAGTGTTGTGCAGTGCAGTGGGTGTGCAGTCTGGCCCGGTGCTAGAGTGTTCGGCGCCCCCCTGCAAACTATAAATTTGCACCCTTGCATACTTTACAAAGGCACAGCGCACATAATACTCCTGTAGTAGAGACACTTACACATGTACCCCCCGTACCAGTGACACTTACACATGTAACGCCCCCCTGTACCAGTGACCATACACAAGTAACACCCCCTGTACCAGAGACACTTACACACGTAACGCCCCCTGTACCAGTGACGCTTACACACGTAACTCCCCCCTGTACCAGTGATGCTTACACACGTAACGCCCCCTGTACCAGTGATGCTTACACACGTAACGCCCCCTGTACCAGTGACGCTTACACAAGTAACACCCCCTGTACCAGTGACGCTTACACAAGTAACACCCCCTGTACCAGTGACGCTTACACACGTAATGCCCCCCTGTACCAGTGATGCTTACACACGTAACGCCCCCTGTACCAGTGCCGCTTACACACGTAACGCCCCTGTACCAGTGCCGCTTACACACGTAACGCCCCCTGTAGCAATGCCGCTTACACTCGTAATGCCCCCTGTACCAGTGACGTTTACACACGTAACGCCCCCTGTACCAGTGATGCTTACACACGTAACGCCCCCTGTACCAGTGACGCTTACACACGTAACGCCCCCTGTACCAGTGATGCTTACACACGTAACGCCCCTGTACCAGTGCCGCTTACACACGTAACGCCCCCTGTAGCAATGCCGCTTACACTCGTAATGCCCCCTGTACCAGTGACGCTTACACTCGTAATGCCCCCTGTACCAGTGCCGCTTACACACGTAACGCCCCCTGTAGCAATGCCGCTTACACTCGTAATGCCCCCTGTACCAGTGACGCTTACACACGTAATGCCCCCTGTACCAGTGATGCTTACACACGTTACACCCCCTGTACCAGTGATGCTTACACACGTAACGCCCCCTGTACCAGTGCCGCTTACACACGTAACGCCTACTGTACCTGTGATGCTTACACACATTATGCCGCAGTCACACATACACACACAACAGACACATATATATATATATATGTATACAAACACACACACACATAGTGTACATACATTACACACATACACAGTCACACATATATACAGTATACACAGACACTATATATACACACACACTCACTTTCTTTCCAGACACTTACCTAATGAAGTCTGGCTGGCCGAAGCTGTAGCAGCTCATCCTCCTGCTGCAGCATGGTCCCGTTTAGCGCCGCCCCTTATTCCCATCTAGCTCCGCCCCTTTGGTTCCCGCCCGGCCACTGAATGTCACACAGGGGAGCGGGGGGAGAGAGGAGGCTTTGTGCTGCCGGCACCGAGGGGGAGAGGAGGTTTTGTGCTGCTGGCGTGTGTGACAGCAGCTGGCAGCAGCAACAGGGATAGCAGCAACAGCTCAGCACAGGGATGCAGAGCAGGGAGAACGCCTCTCCTTCCTGGTGCCTCCCTGCACTGCATCCCTTTGCTGAGCGGCTAGCGCTGGGCCTGTGTGCAGTGTCACTGACACCGCACAGCACTCTCACCTTTTACATTGATTCAGCGAGTCACACAGTTCTGCCAGCCAGTCACTATTGTTAGCGCCAGTGTCCTAACGCGCCGCATTACAGGGAAGTAGACGCACTAAATAAACTACAGCTCCCAGCAGCCCTTAGCACCGAAGCATTTCGGCCCTTAGGGTTGCTGGGAGCTGTAATTTATTGAGTGCATCTTCTTCCCTGTAATGCAGCGCGTTGGGACACCGGCGCTAACAATAGTGACTGGCTGCTGTGCCAGTCTCCGGGAGAGCCACTGCCAAACGGAGGAGAAGCAGGAGAAGCATTACCTGCCCCTCCCCCACTCACAGTACCTCCAGCCCCATCCGCTGCACCCCCACACCCCCCCTCCAGCACCCGCGGTAGCTCCAGACCCCTCCCCCATCCGCAGCTACCCCGCACCCGTACCTCCCGCTGCACCACCGCATCCGCCCCTCCCTCACCCGGGGCACCCCCGCAACTGCTCCTCCCCCACCCGCGGTGGCTCTGGACCCCCACCTGCGGCACCACCGCACCAGCCCCTCCCCCACCTGCGGCACCACTGCAACCACCCCTCCCCTCCCGCGGCACCCCGGATCCCATCCGCATCTTCCCAACACCCACCACTCCCCCAACCAAAGCATCTACTAGGTTAATCATCAGCCCTGCATGCGCTGTTCACCCCATTGCAAGGGGCTTCGACCCCTTAACCATTGCAGGCCCTTTGTCCGTGCAATATTTAACCACTCACACAATTATGATTGGAGGTAATACTCCATATAATAAAAATATTGCATGCCACAAGGGTGTGCAATGGTTAAGGGGGCGTAGCCCCTTACGACAGTGTGAAGAGCGCCTGTAGGGCGCGATGAATCACCTAGTTATACCAGTATTATGCATTTCTCTCACAGACTGTTTGGTTTTGATACTTTACAATACAGCATTGTTTTGTGTGCAACAAAAGAACAAACACAGGGCCTAATTCAGACCTGATCGTAGATGTGCGAGAAAACACACACCTATGATCAATGTCTTTGACATGCGGGGGGACGGTCGCCCAGCAGAGGGCAAGTCTGCCCCGCATGCCGGATCCAGCACCCCCAACCCCCCGCTGGCATGTGAGAGCATTGCATGTTTAGAGTAGCCCTCTGCCTGCGCTGCCTAGCTGTGATGGCAGACGGCTATCCACAATGTTAAGGGTCGCAGCGGCTGTGTGTGATGTCACGCAGCCACCATGGCCCACCACGCAAATGGTACGGACACGCCTGCGTTGTCTGGACCGCACCCCTAAAATAGAGCTTCGACGCCCACAAAATGCGCTGTCGCCGTCCCGATCCCGCCCCCCCTCCAGGTCTTAAACTGTGTTCTGAAAAGAACACATTTTAGGACCTTGCACATGCGCGTACTGGCGTACGTGCATACGCAGATCTGCAAAAATCGCTTCATTGCAATTTTTGCACATCAGCGCCAGGGTCTGAATCGGAACCATAGACTGAAAAGATGGGAGATTAAAGGGGACATGTACTAAGCAGTGATAAAAGTGGAGACGTGAGCCAGTGGAGAAGGTGGCAATGGCAACCAACCAGCATTGACATAACATTTCTAATTTGCATACTATAAAAGTATACAGAGCAGCTGATTGGTTGCCATGGGCAACTTCTCCACTGGCTCACTTCTCCACTTTTATCACTGCTTTGTACATGTCCCCCTAAGTAACACAGGGGGAGATTTATCAAAGCTTGAAGAGAGATGCATCCAGTGTCTAATAGCTTCACTAATGGCTAAGGGCATGGTGGCATCTGTTGGGCTCATACAAAATTTGTACCACATAGTTGTTGAGCCTTTTGGAAGATCCCTACACACCTGACAGTGGTCTGGATGTGGACAGTCTGCCCTAGCTTAAGCAATGAGATGTCTTATTATGAGTGCCTTTGAGCCCCAACCTAGAGTTCTGCAGAGCATCTTGCACGTTGTTCTTAACTTGTGGTCTAAAGGGCCATACACATTTTGCGATATTGAAGGACGATATGAACAATATCGTTCAAAAATGAACTACAAATCGTTCATATCTTTCAATGTGGATGCATCAACGATGTTCGTCGTTGGTCAATCATCGTTTATTCATGCAAGCCAATTTGGACGACATCGATGTAATGTAATGTCATATCATCCAAACAGGCCTTACAAATCGTCCAGCGTGTATGTAAAAAAATCGTGGATGAAAAATCGTTGGTCAGCAAAATCGGACAAATCGCCAAGTGTGCAGGGCCCTTAAGTGGGTATTCAGAGGTGGATGCTAATTTCCAAAAAAACGCAGTCAGACAATTTAGGGCCATCTGTGCATGTGCTGTGATGGCATTGCGTGTGCGTGGGCTTTTATTACGCGATCGCAACCCGGGAGGATGCGTTTGCATAGCGATTGACAGGCAGCGGACGGTGGGAGGTGGTGACGCGGTGTTGGGGCGGAGTAGTACTGGGAACGCAGGCGTGTCATGAAGGTTTTTCGGGGTGGCCGGATGATGTTGCCTGCGTTTCCTGCGACTGGAAACATGGCGGCGGTGTGCCTGTATACACAGATTGGCTATACGCGGTAATAAAATGCATTAGATTATGAAAGTAAACAAATGGGCATTTGCAATAGATTTCCTACTGTTTGTACCATTAGGCACGGCCAATTACAAGACTTATTTCAAAGTTGTATTATGTTGCTGAGATTTATAGGTGGTCATTCCGAGTTGTTCGCTCGCTAGCAGTTTTTAGCAGCCGTGCAAACGCTATGCCGCCTCCCACTGGGAGTGTATTTTAGCTTAGCAGAAGTGCGAACGGTTGTATCGCAGAGCGGCTACAAAGTATTTTTGTGTAGTTTTAGAGTAGCTCAAAACCTACTCAGCGCTTGCGATGACTTCAGACTGTTCAGTTCCTGTTTTGACATCACAAACACGCCCTGCGTTCGCCCAACCACACCTGCATTTTTCCTGGAACGCCTGCGTTTTTAAGAAAACTCCCTGAAAACGGTCAGTTGACATCCAGAAACGCCCACTTCCGGTCAATCACTCTGCGGCCAGCAGTGCGACTGAAAAGCTTCGCTAAACCCTGTGTGAAAGTGCATCGTTCATTGTAATAGTACGTCGCGTGTGCACATTGCGCCGCATACGCATGCGCAGAAGTGCCTTTTTTTGCCTCATCGCTGCACAGCGAACGAATGCAACTAGCGATCAACTCGGAATGACCACCATTGTCCGTATTGCAGGATGTCACCTCTGAGCAGGGTAATCCCTTTTCATGGTCTCTGCACTAAGGGTCATTCTGTAAGGTGCTGGAAGTTTGGAATGGACAACGCTGACCAACAGGTGAATGACCTGAAAACATTACCTGCTGCAGGCCAGCATTCCACAGCTGTTTGTTTCTGTTGATCTGTGTAACGCATTTTGCTGAGGTCCTTTCTTTTCTTGAGGCAAAGGTTAATGCTAGCAGCTATGAGTGCAGAACAGAATGTGGATTTTGACCCCATGGCCTCATCTTCACCCCACTGGCTCCTTAGTTTGTCCAAGGAGAAAGTGTTGGATTGTCTGAGCGCCACAGCTGTTTACTGCAGGGAAAACTTTCTGTGCTAGCTGGTTATGGTCCATCCCTGTAATTGAGTCACTTTCTCTCTGCAAATATCCTGCTGACAAGTGCTGTGCAAAAACATTTCCATTTCCTATCAAGTGCTCGTATCCGTCAGAGTCAAGAAATAGAAACCCGAGCGACTAAACAGGAAAAGAATCTGGAACTTCTGTAAAATGTCTTTTGTTATAGAACAATGCGTCTGGCTGCAGCTGGGCTTAGGGGTAGCCATCGATCATTGATGTTTAGCAGACATTGATGGTCTAATAGCAAGTGGTTGCACCACTGAAAAGAAAGGGCACCGATGGTAAAATATCCGTGGCTGTTTGCCTGAGGGTTACTGCATGAATTCAAACCATGAACATAGCTTAAAAGCACAGGTGCATACAGTATTTCATATTGCTAAGGAAGGTAGGACCAACCAGGAACAGGCCTGTGGAGAATTGAAAACACACTAGTGGTGACCATCACCCTGAAATTAATTACGCAAAATACAATCATCCCAAATCCTTCAGATTACCTGTCACTGGTGTACAGGAACAGAATATAATCCATGTAAGTCCCCTGGAATATTCAGGTCATCCCTTATCTCCTGTGCAGATTACAAAGATCTGTAGGACACCTACAGGGCAGCGGAACACTATGGAACCGCAATGGGAATATAAGTAGCGCCATCCTACCCCTGTGTTTCCATGGATGGTTTGGAACACCTTCCCTTCACCCCTGTTTGGCCTGTTGGTGATTCATCAGTGAGGGCTTGGGTTGTGGTAGGATGATGTTGAGGGGAAAATATATTATGGGGCATATTCATCATAAAAAGATTGTGCAATGAGAATTTTTAGTTTTCAATTCTCATTGTATTCTCTCACATTTTTTTCATGATTCATTAAGCCAGCAGGAAAAAATTATCACTTCCGAAAAACTGGGCTTTTTGAGAAGACGGTTTTGCGGAAAGTGATAACTTTCCCATCTGCAGCAGTGGCTCCGCCACTTCTCCGCCGGGACAGCATTGACGGTCTCCGGCTGCAGAGGCCCCCACAACCCACTGCTCTGCAGCTGCGCACCCCCCTTCCCCCCGCGGGCATGTTATTGCCAGGGCTGCATTAGCTCCCCCCTCCTCTGCCCGCCGTTACTTATGTGTTCCCGCCACGGACGCACTTATGTGTACCGGCTATGGCCGCCCCCCCTTCTCCGACGGCAGTTATGTGACCCGGCCGCCGCACCACTTATGTGTTCCGGCCGCTCCGCTCTCCTCTGCCCATTGGTTCTTATGTCACGATCGCACTTTTCCTGCGGAATGTAGAAATTGAAATATTTTAAGGATGATGAATATGACCCTATATCTTCTGAAGAAGACAGGTAAAGAAGTTGCCTACAGTATAGCAACCAATCAATCAGATTCTAGCTCTGATTTATCTACTACGTTTTATAAAATGATAGCTAGAACCTGATGGAGAGAGTATTGACTGCATAGGAGAGAAAAGAGTTAAACATCTGGGGAGGGGTGGACCTAGCTGTGAGGAAAGTACAGCCTTCTTTAGGGGGAGGGCTTGATATATATAGGGAAGGTGAAGCCATCTTAAGTCTCTTGGTGATTTGGTTTGGTGAGTACTGCATTGCAGACGATTTTGTTCTTTTATTAGCTGCAAAGCAGTATATTAGAAAACCCTACAGTGTTGTGCTTCCCCTCTCCTACTTCTTGTTACTCCTGTTATGGCTGCTCGCCCCCGTCGTGTGCTTAGGGCCCCGGCTCGGTACCGTGGGTCAGACGGTCGAGCGGGCCCTGAGATTGCAGAGGGCAGCAGGGGGGACGGGGCTCCGTCCCTCGGGGCCTCTGCAGACACGGCCGCGGGCAGCGCAAGCGGGGCCCGGTCGGGCTCGCTGCCGGCAGCCGAGGCGGTTACACCGGCCGGGCGAGGGCGGCATGGGGGACCTGGGGTCCAGTCAGGCCGCTCGGGAAGTAGCGGGCGGCGGCCGTCCCCGCCGGGAGCCGCCGGGCCCGAGATCATGTCGGGCGCCCGCGCGCCGCGGGGGGCACCCGGTGCATGCAGGGCCTAGCCCTCCTCCCTTGCCGCTGCCGAGTGTTAGTGCCGGGCGGGGGGGGACGTCGAGAAGGGGAGCTGGCGGTCGCCGCGCGGGGCCTGTGCAGGAGCCTCGCGCGGCGGCCGAAGAGGAGTCGCAGTCCGGGAGCCCGATGGCGGGAGGAAGTGGGGCGCGTGCACGGGGTGCGCGCGCGCCCACACTCGCTCCGGATGGCGCCGGCCACGCACGTGCGCGCGCAGCGGCGCCACCACAGCATCAGGCACTCAGCTCTGCTCCCCGGATGCCGGAATCCGGCAGGGGGACGGGACCCAAAAGGGGGGTGCAGCGTGTGCCTCTGGTAGGCAGCGCTGGGCGCAGAAATGTGGCTCAAAGAGAAGGAGGCGCGGCAGGAGCTGAAAGGGGTGGCCGGGAGTGGTATGCGCGTGGGCACTCAGCGGGTCACGTGACGCGCGGGGAAACACGCGCGGGTGCACCGCGGTTTCCTGTGGCGACCAGCCCCACAGAGGCGGGTCGCAGCGGGTCCCGCGGGTGGCGGAGAGATAGGGAATGGGTCAGCGGCCGCAGGGCCGCGGCTCGGGCCGCTGCGCACGACAGCGGGTCCTCCCCGGAACCGGGGGATGTTTCTGCTTCGTCGGGGCAAGAGGACGAAAGATCAGAAGAGGGGGACGGATGGTCCGGCCGGAGGGCCCCAGCCTTCACATCGGAACAGCGGGGGCCGGGTCCCCGGGTCACATCGGCTGGTCGCCGGGCGCGGGCTCGCTCCCACCCAAGGACCGGTCGTCCTTCGGGCGCTGTCGACAACGGTCGCGATAGGCGGGATCCTCCTGGGGCCATAGCGTCGGCGCTGGCCACGGTGGTAGAGGCTCTGGGGCCGTTAGCTGCAGTGGCCCCCCCTAGGTCAATGGCTGATCTCGGCCAGTCTGCGGGAGGCAGGGCGTCCGGCAAGCAGAGGGCCTCGGCGGCCCGGCGGGTGGCACGAGCCTGCCGGGAGCTGGGGGCCGCCGCTGCGGAGCTGGAGCTGGGGACGGACCGGGAGCAGCAGGGGCGCGCACTCACTGCGTTTTCCGCTCGGGGGGCCCGGCGTGCGCCGCAAGCATGGGCCGGGCCCTCTTCTGTTTTGTCTTCCACAGAGGGCCGAGAAGAAGGGGACTTGGCAGATTTCGTGGAGGACGAGGATTGGGCTGAGGAGGATGAAGATTGCGGGTCGGAGAGGTCGATGGCATCCGGTGAGTTGGTACAGGATATATCAAGTTCCCCCACGAGCTCGAGTTCGCATAGCTCTTCGTCTTCCTCCTCTTCCTCTTCTTTGGCGTCGCAAGCGTCCAACGCAGATAGTACTGCTAGAGCAAGGAGGGAGGCCGAGAAATTGGCCAAGCGGGCAGCGAAACAGCAGGAGAGGCGTAAGCGGCGCAAGCGACTTAGTGAGGAAGAGCGTAGGGCGAAGAAGCGGCGCGATATGCCGGGGGTAGTGCGCTGCGAGTACACCGCGGTTATGCGGGGGCTGCGAGACAGCTGCCGCAAGAAGATACGTAGGGGTGACTTCGTGGACTTATTCGTTTTGACTAAGGCCATGAAGAAGGACTACAAAGCGACGGCCGCTAAGACGGGCATGGGGACAGAGGTGTTCCGGTCTTTTGATAATTGGCTGGCCGGTTTCTGGGTGTTTGCGGCAAGCTATTTGGAGGATAGGCCGGAAGAGCACATGAATATTATCCGGTACCTGCATCTCGTCCACGACATGCAGCGCACGTCCTCGGGCTCGGAATGGCGGCAGTATGACCAAGAGTTTCGGGAGAAACAGGACGGGCTGCGGGTCATGGATTTTGGGTTCAAAGACGTGGAGGTCTGGCTCAAAGTGACCCGGGCATCCCAGCAGGAGGAGGAGCCCCAGAAACAGGGAACAGGTGGGCGTCGCGCGGGGTCATCAGCCCAGGGGGCGGGCGCGGACGGAGGATTTGCCAGGACAGGCGGATTGGCCGTTCGCGTGGGCGGGTGGTCTGCCCCTCGGGGGAAATGCTTCGCTTTTAACAGCGGAACATGTTCCTATGGCAAGCAGTGTCGGTTTCGTCACTCCTGCCAGCAGTGTGGAGGAGCACACCCAGCCTCCTCTTGTTTCAAAGGGGGGCGACAGGGAAACCGGGGAAAGCAGGCTTACTCGAAGCAGGCCGCGAGCGGGATCGCTCAGCAGAGCACCAACGCCAGTTAAGTTGGAAACGATGGGTGAATGGTTGGGTCTGTATCCCAATAAAAGGGATGCAAAATTTTTGTTAGACGGTTTTAAGTTCGGTTTTCGCTTGCCTGTTGCAAGCGAAGTGTCCGTGCGCGCGCACAGGAACCTTCAGTCTGCCCGAGCCTTGCCGGCGGTGTTACGGGAGAAAGTGGATAAGGAGGTCAGGTTGGGTAGGATGGAGGGGCCGTTTAAGTCACCCCCGGTGGATGACTTGGTCATCTCCCCGGTCGGGGTGGTACCAAAGAAGACTCCAGGATCTTTTCGGCTCATTCAGCATCTTCCTTACCCGCCAGGGGCATCGGTCAACGACGCAATACCACCGGCTTATTGCTCGGTGGTGTATCAGTCATTTGACGAGGCGCTGGAGATGGTCCGCGGCTACGGGAGCGGGGCCCTCATGGCTAAGATTGATGTTGAGTCAGCTTTTAGATTACTGCCATTGCATCCGGACTCATTCCGTTTTATGGGTTTCCGGATTGGGGCGGAGTATTTCATCGACAAATGTCTGCCGATGGGATGTTCCGTTTCATGCTCGTTTTTCGAGCGCTTTAGCACTTTTCTTCATTGGTGCGTGGAGTCTGCGTCAGGCGGTCACGGGATCGCACATTACCTCGATGATTTCCTGTGTGCGGGGTCGGCTAATGACACAAGATGCGGCGACTTGCTGTTTAGCACACGAGCCCTTTTTTTACCACTTCGGTGTCCCGGTAGCCAGGGATAAAACGGAGGGTCCGGCCTCCTGTCTATCATTTTTGGGGATTGAAATTGACACCGTGGCGGGAGAGTGTCGCCTGCCCCAGGACAAAGTGTCAAAGCTCCGCAAAACTATTGGCCGTTTCAGCGGCTCGCGTAAAGTCACGCTGCGGCAGTCGCAGTCCTTGCTGGGCATGCTGAATTTTGCTTGTCGGGTGATACCGATGGGCAGGGTTTTCTGCCGGAAGCTCGAAAGGGCAACAGCGGGGTGTGCCAGGCCGCATCATTTCGTTCGATTGTCCTCGGAATTAAAAAGGGATTTGGCCGTCTGGGCTTCGTTCCTGGAGGATTTCAACGGGGTGAGCATATGGCAAGCGCCAGCCGTGGACAGCGAGAGTTTGCAGCTTTTTACTGATGCTGCAGGTGCCTCTGGATTCGGTTGTTTTCTGGAGGGATCGTGGTGCGCGGCATCTTGGCCGGCAAACTGGCATAGCGAGGGGCTTACAAGAGATCTGGTGCTGCTGGAGCTTTTTCCCATTATGGTAGCGTTGGAAGTTTGGGGCGATCGGTTAGCTAACCGCAGCATAGTGTTCAGGTGCGATAATCTGGGCGTGGTACATGCGATTAATAACCAGAGGGCGAAATCGCTAGTGGTACTGCGGGTACTTGGGCAATTGCTTTTGACATGCTTGCGTAGGAACCTATGGTTCCGAGCGCAGCACGTGCCCGGTTTGGAAAACGGAATCGCAGACGCGTTGTCGCGTGGACAGTGGGAGAGATTTTGGGATTTGGCACCTGAGGCCGAAGAGCAAGGTTTTCACTGTCCTGGTTATGTTTGGCAGGTGATCGGCCGGACTGGAGGGTCTAGCGTTGCGGTCAATCGCGCCGGCCACGCTCAAGGTGTACGGACAAGCTTGGAGTGAATGGGAGGAGTTTGTCCAGGGGCGTCAGCATCAAGGTAAGAGCAGGCATAGGCTGATGCTTTCTTTTATGTGGGAGCTGTACGTCTCCGGTAGGTCACGAGCAGTGGTTTCGTGGTATTTGGCAGGCATATCGTTTTTCTGCAAGCTGCGAGGCGTCCCTGACGTAACAAAAAGCGAGGTTCTGCGGAAGGCAATGAAAGGGTGGGCGCGAGTCGCGCCGTCGCCACCGGATAGGAGGCGGCCCATCAATGCGGCGTTGTTGCCGGCCGTCATCGAGGCAGTTGGGCGAGTCGCGTCGTCCAAGTTTGAGACGCTTTTGTTTAGTTTGGCGTTCTCTATGGCTTACCACGGGGCCTTTCGAGTTTCTGAGTTGGTAGCGCCTTCCAAGAGAGCAGATTCGCGCATGCTGGTCGGAGACGTAGTAGTGGGTGAGAGGTCCTTGCTGTGCAGGTTGCGACGCTCCAAGACGGATCAAGTGGGGAGAGGACGCTGGGTTACAATGGTCCCAGCGCTGGAGGAGAGCGTTTGCCCGGTGGGGCTGGCAAGGCAATACGTGGTGGTGCGACCCGTTAAGGAGGGGTCTTGGCTGTTGCATTATGATGGGCTGCCAGTCACGAAATACCAGTTTCGATGGATGCTGAGTCGCTGTTTGGCGGGCTTGGGCCTCCCACCCACTGCTTTCGGTACCCATTCCTTTCGCATTGGCGCAGCGACGTCGGCTGCTGCGGCGGGTTGCTCCAGAACTGAAATACAGGCGGTGGGGCGATGGAAGTCGTCAAGCTATAGACGATATATTCGCCCCGTCACATGAGCGGTCGGTTTGCGCTTGGTGCTTTGTTTAAATTTGCAATGTATTATGTTGTTACAGTTCTGTGAATTTATGGTTGTGCGTCTGTTGATGTTACCCCTTTTGTTTTGTTTTATCCTACTCAGGGATTAGCTACTCGCCGTTGCTGGCATGAGTCGGCAGCGGGGGTCTGGAGTTATTTGCGATTTTTTGCCTGACTTGACGGACTGAATTCTAATCTACAATTCGGCTAATTTGGTCTAATCAGAGTCCCTCAGCAGGTCTTTACGTTTCACCTCCAGCTGAGTTATTACATGTGTTTCCCATTTTATACCCCCCCTCCCCCCCCCCCTGTTTTTTATTTTGTTTGTTTTATTTGATCTTTCCCCTTTGTGTCTTTAATTGCGCTTTTAAATTGGCTACGAAACATGGTGCAGTCGGCTAGGCCATGACTGCTACAATAGCGAGATCTAAAGTTTTCTTTTTTGGCAGATCCTTCAGTATAAACAATTAATAAGCCTCTTAGTAATCAATTCTACCCCTCTTTTTCCCTTCAGGATGGTTTGACGACAATTTGACCATTTGGGTGGTTGGCCACTCTTACATTTATTGGGCGGCCAGGTTTGTGGCCTCGGAAGGGTCTCAGGCATTGCTTGGAGTACAGGGTGTCAGATGGCTTGGCTGGCGAGGAATGATGTGGGGTGAGCTGAGGAGTAGGTTAGTGAGTCAGGCCAGCAAGCATGGAGTCCCTAAGGTGTTGGTTGTCCATCTAGGTGGCAACGACTTGGGGAAGAGGACATCCTTGGATCTGCGGTGGGCCATGATACAGGATCTGGCAAGGGTGACCGCGGCATGGACCAATTGTGTGTTGGTTTTTTCCATGATGGTGCCAAGATTGTGTTGGAGGGGTGTGGCGGATGGTCGCCAGATTGATGAGGCCCGGAAAAAGGTGAACGGAGCGGTGGCAAAGTGGGTGCTGTCCCACGGTGGGAGGGTGGTTCGCCACCCGAGGATACGGTTCAGAGACAGCCACCTTTTCCGGCGCGATGGAGTACATCTATCCAATGAGGGGATGATGTTTTTTCTGGAGGATCTAGGTTTCGCTTTGCAGGAGTTAGGGTAGGTTTATGGTGGCGGTGCGAAAGACTGTTGGGGATGAGTCTTTCGCTGTTGGCGGAAAAGAACGGCAGTTTGGTATTGTAGGGAAAACTGTAGTGTTTTACAGTTTGTTGTGGTTTAGGTGCACTCACCTCCATCGACTTATGGCCGCTTGACCACCCGTCCGGGAAGGCAGCGGCAGGGCACCCAGGAGCGGTGGGTAGTCACTGTGGGGGTTGAGTTGTCACCTATTACCGGTTTATGGTAAGTTTTTAGTAAATTTATAGGGTTAAGTTATTTAAGGTTAATTTAGATTAATTGAGCCGTTCTTTTGGGCCGCCACCATATGCCAGCTGGAGCGGCATATTAAATTAATCTCTTTATTTACAGGTTTCCTAATGGTTAGGGACAAATAAATAGCTAGCAATTTTCTGCCAAAATTCAAGTCTCAGTGTCGTTATTTCTGGTTCTTGGTTATGAATGCTTTACTTTCAAAGAAAGGGGTCCACCAAATATCACTAAGATGTTTAGGAGAGAGTATTGACTGCATAGGAGAGAAAAGAGTTAAACATCTGGGGAGGGGTGGACCTAGCTGTGAGGAAAGTACAGCCTTCTTTAGGGGGAGGGCTTGATATATATAGGGAAGGTGAAGCCATCTTAAGTCTCTTGGTGATTTGGTTTCCCACCCTCCCGCCCTGGTAGTTGGAAATTTTGGCACGTGGTGCTTTGGCTTTAAAGTTGTTGGCTGTTTTCGTTGGCTATTTATTGGCGGAAAAGAACGGCAGTTTGGTATTGTAGGGAAAACTGTAGTGTTTTACAGTTTGTTGTGGTTTAGGTGCACTCACCTCCATCGACTTATGGCCGCTTGACCACCCGTCCGGGAAGGCAGCGGCAGGGCACCCAGGAGCGGTGGGTAGTCACTGTGGGGGTTGAGTTGTCACCTATTACCGGTTTATGGTAAGTTTTTAGTAAATTTATAGGGTTAAGTTATTTAAGGTTAATTTAGATTAATTGAGCCGTTCTTTTGGGCCGCCACCATATGCCAGCTGGAGCGGCATATTAAATTAATCTCTTTATTTACAAGTTTCCTAATGGTTAGGGACAAATAAATAGCTAGCAATTTTCTGCCAAAATTCAAGTCTCAGTGTCGTTATTTCTGGTTCTTGGTTATGAATGCTTTACTTTCAAAGAAAGGGGTCCACCAAATATCACTAAGATGTTTATGGTTGCTAAGTCCAACTTCTCCTGTCCTATTTAGAAGGTTCCAGGCACTTTTAAAGATCTTGTGCAGTCCCTGAGGGCGGAATATGATGCATTGGAGAAACGTACAAGGTAGTTCTATGAAAAGCACTACCCATGCCTATGTTATCAGCTTCCTTTTATATACTGTATTATAAAAGTCTCACCCATCTCTATACACTAAGCCAAATTAAAAGCTCAAAGTACCATTATAACTAATTTTCATTTTTTTCTATACAGAGACACATTTTTTTTCTTGTTTAGATTGAAATATTGTATTTTCTGATATTGAAAGAAGAAAATAATGTATTTATTCATTGCTGTGTATTCTGACATTGCTGGGATATTGTGTTTCATAAGTAATATTCAACTGATGCTAATATATAAACTTCTCTGGACATTATCTGTATAAGCAGTGAGTTTTATGTATTATTAGGAGTAATGCGCCCCCTACTGTACATCTCTATAGACTGTAGAAGACACCTTTCATGTATGTTATGTTTATTTGGTCACAGAGCTCCGCGGAGACTCCTAATACCCATATAGATTACAGTGGGCAAAGTACTATTCCCCACATAAAGTCATTTACATGGCGATTGGGGATCAGTATGATATACCTACAATCAAAATCCCGACGGTCAAAATACCGACAACAACTGATGATGGTCAAAATACAGACAAGGTCAAAATACCGACTTGGTCAAAATAGCGACATTTAGAATGTCGACATGGTCAAAATACCGACATTTAAAATGTCGACAGGTAAAAAAAATCGACACCCGTTTTCAGGGTTTTTGTGTATGTCGACATAGGTCGACATGGACAGCGTATAAGTGTACCGCGTCAAGTCGCATGGCTTGCACGCTTCGGGCACACATTATATTCCCCGTCCAGGTCCACTGGGATGGTAACGTATGAACAAGTCGGTTTCAATGAAAAAATCATGACAAACTCAATTTTTTGACCTGTCGACATTGTAAATGTCGGTATTTTGACCATGTCAACATTGTTAATGTCGCTATTTTGACTATGTCGGTATTTTGTCATTGTCGCCATTTAGACCATCGGTCAATGGTTGTCTGTATTGACCGTCGGGATTTTGATTGTAGGTAAATAAAGCCATCTGAGGTGGTATTAGCTAGTAATAAAAAGGTACACTTTTCACTGCTTGGTAAATTGGCCAGTGGAGATAGCGGTAATCAGCACAAAATAGGTTACCACGTGAGAAATCTTAAGGTGTGTACACACGGTGAGATCCTTGCTATGCCCGATGTTGAATACGCGATTTCCCTTCAACTCCCCCAGAGCCCAGATAGCACAGATAGTACAGATTGGGGGTCATTCCGAGTTGATCGTAGCTGCTACGATCATGTTCCCAGACATGCAGGAGGACGGTCAGCACAGAGCTAGTCTGCCCCGCATGTCAGGCCGCCCCCCCCCCCCCCTCCTTCCCGCAAAAGTACAAAAGCATTGCACAGCGGCGATGCTTTTGTACTTGTTGAGTAACTCCCGTCCAGCGCATCTCCTGCGGCTGGCCGGGAGTTGATCGTCGCTGCCCCTGGTTGCAGCGGCTGCGTGTGATATCACGCAGCCGCTGCGGCTTGCCCCCTGCATGGTACCGCAGCCCCATAACGGGGGCCAAACGCCGCCGTGCCGCTGCCTCCCGCCCGGCGACCGCCTACACTAGATAGTCAAGATTGACTTGCCTGCACAGTCTATCTAGCCTTATGATACCGACCGCACGGGAGCGCGCATCGGGGTCGAATCTGTATCGCAACCTGCCTCACACCATGAGATATGCACTAACTTTCCTTAAGATTTTGACTATATAGTCACAATCTTACAGATTTATCTCACCGTGTGTATGCACCTTTGGAAACACAGCATAAACGCTGAAATAGATGACTTGTTTTTGTTTAACCTCGTCATAAATTGACAGCGGAGAAAGGGGCTAATTCAGACCTTATCGTGCTGTGTGTTTTTCGCAGAGCGGGCGATAAGGTCTGAACTGCGCATGTGCAGGTGCCGCAGTGCACCGGCGCATGCCAGAGATGTGATTGGCATCTCAGCTCAGCGATCGCCTCTACCTGATTGACAGGCAGAGGCGTTCGCTGGGCGAGAGGGGGAGGGCCGGTGGCGTTGGGCTGCCGTGTTGGGGGCGCGGTCCGGGCAATGCAGGCGCACCCGAACAATGCAGGGGTCAAGCCGCGGCGGCTGCGTGATGACACGCGCAGCCGCTGCGACCCGGAGAGTGACGGGTAGCTCCCTGCCAGTGCGCAGGAGCTGCGCTGGCAGGGAGCTACTCTTCAGGTACAAAAGCATCGCCACCGTGCAATTCTTTTGTACCTGTGCGAGGGGGGGGGCAGACATGCGGGGCGGACTAGCCCTGTGCTGGGCATCCCCCCGCATGTCAGGGTGGCTGATCGTAGATGTGCTAAATTTAGCACATCTACGATCAAGTCTGAATGACCCCCAAAGAGCCTTGCTCCTGCGTTTTGGATTAAAATTGGGCTAATCTCCGCTTATTAAATAGACCACTACATTTCTAATTGGGGGCCAAACTAAGTGAATCATCATGTGTGGAATCCATATAATTCATAATAGACTTACCAGGCAAACTGTTCCTAAAGACATACCTCCCAACTGTCCCGATTTTCGCGGGACAGTCCCGTTTTTTGAGGACTGTCCCACTGTCCCACCCGCGGGCCGCAGTGTCCCGCGATGGGGGCAGTTGTGAGGATCTGACGCTTTGCTTGTCATTTTTGTGTTCTTTTGTTATTGCGCAGGAATGGGTGCAGTGCACTTTATGGTTATTAGCTTTAGTTGCCCCAGATTCCTTAATATAGTATGTAGTCCGTGTTTTTATTGTTATTATATGTATTATATTAGTTAGTTATTTATCATGTATTTGTGTTGGTTATTTATCATGTACACGCTGCACTCCTTCAGGTGACCGAGCGGAGGCTTCGTTTGGTTGCCTGGGTTACTCTCCTGCTGGACGGCGCTCTGTGACGTCATCGCTCGGCGACGTGTCAGCGTGGCCGGACGGACTGGCGGGCGGCAGCGCCGTGGAGCAGGTGAGTACGATTTGCACTAATGTTTGTCTTGTATTGCCTATATAAGTGTTTGTGTTAAGATATTGAGCCTTGTCTGGCCCTGAGGACGGGGTTTGGTCCCCGAAACATGTTGGCCGAATAAAGAATTTTTCTACACGCTGAGAAGTCTGTTTTGAGTGCCGCCCTCACCACCCTGCTTGTCTATTCGGGACCTTGAGTTCCCTATCGGGAGGGCACCACAGCAGTTGTTTACATTTGGAGTGGAGTGCCGGGCTGTTCCAGTTTGCCTGTATTAGGAGTGAAGCCAGTAGGTTCCAGTGACCTAGAAGCCTCATCCCTTACCAAGGCACCCCTCACCTATATTCCTTATCCCTGAGCACAGGACCAGGACATTTTTGCAGTTGTGCAGACTGCGGTTTTAATAACATTTGGTCTACTTGCTGTATGGGACACTGGGGCACAGTGAGTAGCTTTATCTACTATATAGTTCATCAACATGGCTGAAATTAACCCTGATTTAGAGGCAGCCCTGGACCTGATACACCGTGATGCACGGGAGCGACTCAGCTTTTCTGACGTTGAAGCAAGTGCTATTCTTGTGACCAGACGGCTGGAGGATGAACCGTCTACAAGTACTAACGAGGATTTGTTCAGAAAATGGATTAAACTGAAACAAAGAGAAATTGATTTCCTGTATCACGGAATTACACTGTCCGATTATTATCGGAGCAATTTAATACCCAGAGGATTCAGGGTTCGCAACTCACCCACAATAGGTCGGTATAACCCCACGTTTTGCCGACGGTGGGTTGCGATCCTGAACAAATGTTCTATGGATCTGATCCTGCTGGTAGTGGAGGAGTCTACAAGGGAGCTGAATTTAGTAAAGGAACAGATACAGGCGTTTGAGGTCGAACACAAGACGATCCTGTCAGCCGATACCCAAACGGATTGGCCAGCGAAACTTGCTACCCAGCTGGAACAATACCGACAAGAACTTATACGCTTTAAGAAAGACAAACTCCTCACCGTGCAGAGGGACTACCAGCAGAGGCAGGTCTATCCCTGGTTAGGAAGCACCAGACCAGGACAAGAACGACAATACCCTAATCGTCGACATCAGTCACGTCGACGAACAGAACAACAACAGGGAGCCAGCACATCGGCCAGCGACTCTGAATATACCTCTGAGGTAGTGTCTACATCTGATTCTCAGCCCCCTTTAGGGCAGGGCCCCCGGATCATACACACTCGTTCCAATCGCGTGCCCCCGCCAGGACGCGGACGAGGCAGAGGACGAGGAGGTCGGGGCAGAACCAAAGGGACATCAGGGCAAAAGCCTCCGAGGACATGAAGGCGACTGTCTTCAACTTATCCTCTACTCCCCTTTCAGATGTTGAACATCAAGTGTTGGCTAAAGGCCTCTCTTTTATCCCCACCAATGCACCTGACGAACTGGAATGGAAAGTTGAGATGCTTCGCCTAAATAGATCTCTTAGACGAAGAGAATTCTTCAATAATAGACCATCGGGTCCACCTTCTGAGCACATTCCAATACAGCTCCAAGCAGTTACTCCCCGGTCAAATTTTGACCCGCCTAGCCTTAACCCGTCAATCAGGACTTTTGCACGTATGGTAGAGAAGGAGGGTACCACAGATATAGAGAACCCTGGACGCCCCAACATGTCTAAACCTGAGAAGCTTGCACTGAAGGATCTGTCCAGTAGGAACGACATAGTAATCCGCAAAGCAGACAAAGGGGGGGCCACAGTAGTGCAAGACCTGGGTGACTACATCAAGGAATGTGACCGTCAACTTAATGACCCGGTGGTATACAAAAAATTGATTAAAGATCCCACCTTGGAATTCAAGAAGGAGCTGGACGCGTTGCTGAAAGAAGCTAATGCACAAGGGACTATTGATGTACAAGTCCTTAAGGCCCTTACTGTGGAATTCCCCATAGCACCACTGTTTTATACAGTTCCTAAGGTCCATAAAACCTTGCAGGACCCGCCTGGCCGCCCAATTGTGTCGGCCAGGGGATCCTTGTATTATCCCATCTCCATTTACCTTGATGCATATCTTAATCCCTGTGTGCAATCCATCCAGTCATACCTTAAAGACACGACGTCTTTATTACTTCAACTCCAGGACCTAGGTCCCTTACCCAGGGAGTTGTTTTTGTGTAGTGCTGACGTCACTAGCCTTTATACCTGTATTCCACATGAATCAGGTATGGAGGCAGTGAGGTCATTAATTGTGGATAATCCTGCCTATCGCGGGCCAGAGGTGGTTTTCTTTCTGTCCCTTTTGGATAAAATACTGAGACGAAATTATTTCGTATTTAATGGTAAGTTCTGGTTACAACTGTCTGGGTGTGCGATGGGGTCCCCAGTGGCCCCATCGTATGCAAATGCCTTCATGTACCAACTTGAGACACAGATGTTTTCCATAGTCCCTGAAGTATCCTCACAAATTTTTTATTACAAGCGTTATATACAGTGGCGTAACTAGAAATTTTTCTCCCCCAAGCCAAAAAATCCTTCGGCGCCCCCCCCCCCCCCCCATACACCCCGTAATTGCCTGCGGCGCGCGCTGGCAAAAAGGGTGTGTGGCTTTGTCGAAATGGGCGTGGCTTTGCGTGGAGGGCGTGGCATTGCAGGAAAAGACTACCTTATACCCCAGTTTTGCAACCTGCACGCCCAGACGTTGGCCACCACAGGAAAGAAAAATAATCCTGATTCATGCCCCTTACATTATTTGTCATTTTTCCTCCTTATAGTAATGCCCAGTATACATTATTCCACATACTGCAATGGCCCTTAGACATTATTCCACACACAATCAGTGATCGCGCTGAGCCAAAAAAAAAGTGGGTCCCAGGGACCCTTCACTTTTAAAAATTGGGGTCCTACCGGTCTTTTTCTGGGTCCCATCGGAATGAAGGTTCTTATTAATTTTAATCTTGTTTGGACACTACAAAAGTGTTGCAAGATGGGGGGGATGGGGTGACAATGCTGCTGGGCTGTGTAGCATGCAGGACACCCTGCACCAGAGCTGTAACTAGACATTTTGGTGCCCTTAGGCAGAAAGTGAATTGGTGTTAGACCACTCAGACCAAAAAGCACAGGTAGTGCGCGCCGTAGGCGCGCTGCAAAATTTTAGGGGCATGGCTTCATAGGGAAGGGGCGTGGCCACATAATAGTGTCAATTCACATTACACCACACAGTAGTGGCGCTTATACACATTGCACCAGGTAGAACCTCCTATGCACACTGATCCAGGTAGATCACGTCATACACTTTGCTCCAGGTACAGCACGTCATACACTTTGCACCAGGTACAGCACGTCATACACTTTGCACCAGGTACAGCACGTCATACACTTTGCACCAGGTAGAGCACGTTATCATACACATTGCCGCTAGGTAGAGCACGTTATCATACACAGTGCGCCAGGTAGAACACGTTATACACACTGCGCCAGGTAGAGCACGTTATCATACACATTGCGCCAGGTAGAGCATGTTATCATACACATTGCCGCTAGGTAGAGCAAGTTATCATACACATTGCATCAGGTAGAGCATGTTATCATACACATTGCCGCTAGGTAGAGCAAGTTATCATACACATTGCCGCTAGGTAGAGCAAGTTATCATACACATTGCGTCAGGTAGAACACGTTATTATACACATTGCGCCAGGTAGAGCACGTTATTATACACAATGCGCCTGGTAGAGCACGTTATCAGCCACATTGCGCCAGGTAGAACACGTTATTATACACAATGCGCCTGGTAGAGCACATTATCATACACATTGCGCCAGGTAGAACACGTTATTATACACAATGCGCCTGGTAGAGCACGTTATAATACACATTGCACTAGGTAGAGCACGTTATCATACACATTGCGCCAGGTAGAACACGTTATCATACACATTGCGCCAGGTAGAACACGTTATCATACACATTGCGCCAGGTAGAGCACGTTATCATACACATTGCGCCAGGTAGAACACGTTATTATACACAATGCGCCTGGTAGAGCACGTTATAATACACATTGCACTAGGTAGAACACGTTATTATACACAATGCGCCTGGTAGAGCACGTTATTATACACATTGCACTAGGTAGAGCACGTTACCATACACATTGCGCCTGGTAGAGCACGTTATTATACACATTGCACCAGGTAGAGCACGTTATCATACACATTGCGCCAGGTAGAACACGTTATCATACACATTGCGCCAGGTAGAACACGTTATCATACACATTGCGCCAGGTAGAATACGTTATCATACACATTGCGCCAGGTAGAGCACATTATCATACACATTGCGCCAGGTAGAACACGTTATTATACACATTGCGCCAGGTAGAACACGTTATTATACACATTGCGCCAGGTAGAACACGTTATTATACACAATGCGCCTGGTAGAGCACTGAGGCACATTGCAGTAACCACTCACTTATCACCTCCAGTTGCACGAAGGGGCCGTTTGACACAAGTGGTTCCGCCCCCAGCAGCAACTCACTGACACTCACCATTTTTTCTGACAGCACAGTGCAGTGAGTGCACTGGCACAAGTAGCCAGCCTGCGCCTGTAGTAGCCGCAGCCTGGAGGAGCTCTATGTGAAATCGCAAGCAGAGGCTGTTCTCTGGCAAGAAGGAGCTCGTCCAATCGCTTCCCCTGACGGGCTGGCCACTGCTAAATATACCGATAATCAGTTCCAACTGTGTCAAAGTAGTGGAGCCCCAGGTGCAATGGGAAAGTCAGTGTCACTGCACAGTTGTACTGATATACTGGTATATTTAGCAGTGGCCAGCCCGTCAGGGGAAGCGATCGGAGGAGCTCCTTCTTGCCAGCCTCTGCTTGCGATTTCACAGATAGCTCCTTCATGCTGCGGCGCCGGCTGGCTACTTGTGCCAGTGCACTCACTGCACTGTGCAGTCAGAAAAAAGGTGTCAGTGAGGCCCTGACACTCTGAGCGGCCTCACATTGCACACACGGAGCTTGCAGCCCCCGGACATCCCGCATCTGCACCAGCTACTCCAGGTGAAGCGGGGCGATGCAGCACTGTCTACTGCTTACCTACAGCGGGAGCTGCGCAGCCCGGACGGCTCCTGCTGGAAGGTAGTTGTCGGGTCTCGGTGGGGCGTTGAGCGGGTCCCGGGTAGGGGGGTTGGCGGCGGGCAGATTCGGAGCTGTACTCCCAGTCGCAGAGGAGGGTGCTGGCGGCAGAGCGGCAGTGGAGCCGGATGAGCGGGGCCAGTCTGTCAGCCCTGCAGCACAGATTCATGTGCTGGCGGGGAGCAGGATTCAAAGCGGGAGATGCTGCAGGCTGTGATTGGATGGAGACTACAGGAGGTGATTGGCCGAGGAAACAGCCAGTCACCTCCTGCATTCCGCTGACAGGCTTAACACATGCAAACACATATTCAGATGAGCGCGTCCTGTGGGACCCGCTCATCTTCTAAATGTGAGTCCCGGGCGGCTGTTTCTGGGTAAAATACGCGCCATGGCGCGTTTTTGCGATCACTGACAATAATGCACATGACACAATATGCACACACCGTAATGCCCCCTACACATTATGCCACACACCGTAATGCCCCCGACACATTATGCCACACACCGTAATGCCCCCGACACATTATGCCACACACCGTAATGCCTGTGACACATTATGACAGGAATCGCAATGCCAGTTATACATTATGCTACACACTGCAATGCCCCTGATACATTATAGCACACACAATGTCTGTGACACAGTATGACACACACCACAATGATCCTGAGACATTATACCACATACCACAATGCCCGTGATATAGTATACAACACACCGTAATGCCTGATACATTATGACACACACCGCAATGTCCGTGATACATTATGCCACACACCGTAATGCCCATTACACATTAAGTTCTACAGTAAGGCTTCCAATTACTTTTAAATTACCTCCTCGTTGCCAGGGGTTTCATGCTCTTGGTTCCATGCACGGTGCCAGGGGTTTTCATGCTCAGGGTGTCATGCTCGTTGCCAGGGGTTTCATGCACTGGGTGTCCTGCTCGTTGCTAGGGGGTAGTGCTTGTTGCTAGGGCCGTGCTCCCAGTGCCACATATGCTCCCAGTGCCAGATATTCCCCCACAGTGCCAGGTATATGCACCCAGTGCCAGATATTCCCCCACAGTGCCAGGTATATGCCCCCCCCCCCCAGTGCCAGATATTCCCCCACAGTGCCTGCTTCCCCCCCAGTGCCAGATATTCCCCCCCAGTGCCAGGTATATGCCCCCAGTGCCAGATATCCCCCCCTCCAGTGCCAGGTATATGCCCCCAGTGCCAGGTATATGACCCCCCAGTGCCAGATATTCCCCCCCCCCAGTGCCAGGTATATGCCCCCAGTGCCAGATATTCCCCCACAGTGCCAGGCATATGCCCCCAGTGCCAGATATTCCCTCCCAGTGCCTGCTTCCCCCCCCAGTGCCAGGTATATGCCCCCCCAGTCACGGGTATATGCCCCCAGTGCCAGGTATATGCCCCCCAGTGCCAGGTATATTCCCCCAGTGCCAGGTATATGCCCCCCCAGTGCCAGGTATATGCCCCCAGTGCCAGGTATATGCCCCCCCAGTGCCAGATATTCTCCCAGTGCCAGATATTCCCCCCCAGTGCCAGGTATATGCCCCCAGTGCCAGGTATATGCCCCCAGTGCCCAGTACATGCCCCCCCAGTGTCAGTTATATGCCCCCAGTGCCAGGTATATGCCCCCAGTGCCAGATATTCCCCCCCAGTGCCTGCTTCCCCCCCAGTGCCAGGTATATGCCCCCAGTGCCGGGTATATGCCCCCCCAGTGCCAGGTATATGCCCCCAGTGCCGGGTATATGCCCCCCCAGTGCCGGGTATATGCCCCCAGTGCCAGGTACATGCCCCCAGTGCCAGATATTCCCCCCTAGTGCCTGCTTCCCCCCCAGTGCCAGGTATATGCCTCCAGTGCCGGGTATATGCCCCCCCAGTGCCAGGTATATGCCCCCCAGTGCCGGGTATATGCCCCCAGTGCCAGGTACATGCCCCCAGTGCCGGGTATATGCCCCCCAGTGCCAGGTATATGCCCCCAGTGCCAGGTACATGCCCCCAGTGCCAGGTACATGCCCTCAGTGCCAGGTATATGCCCCCCCAGTGCCAGGTATATGTCCCCAGTGCCTGCTCCTCCGGCCCCCCCCCTATGTGTTGGAGGGACACGAGCGCATCGCGCGTCTCTCCTGTGTCCCTCCTGGCTCTCCCCCAGCTGTCTAATAAAGGAAGTGCCGTTCGTGAGCCAATCAGAGCTCACGAACGGCACTTGCTTCCTTAGACCGGCCGGGGGAGAGCCAGGAGGGACACAGGAGAGACGCGCGATGCGCTCGTGTCCCTCCAACACATGGGGGGGGGGAGAGCCGGGGGAGCAGGCACCGCAGCAAGGAGGGAGAGGAGATCGCAGATTGACATGCGGACGAGCCCGCATGTCAATCTGTTCTAAATCAGTGGCGCCCCCGCAGCCCCTCGCCCCCAAGCCACCGCGAGGACTGCGGGGGCAGTAGTTACGCCACTGGTTATATAGATGACTTGCTCATCTTGTGGCAGGGACCTAGGGATAATCTCGTGTCTCTTTTGGATAACCATAATGAAACTAGTCACCCAGTACAGTTTACCTATAACATACATGATGATGCCATTAATTACTTAGATGTGACCATAACTAATAAGAATGGTCAATTGATTACCTCTTTGTATGTTAAGACTACAGATAGGAATACCACATTGAATTATCAGAGTTTCCATCCTGCTCCCTTACGCAGAGGCCTGCCGTACTCGCAATTTTTGCGGGTGCGGAGGATTACATCAGACCCTAGTGAGACCCACAGGGCATTGGAAGTTATGAAGCATAAATTTGGCGAAAGGGGATATCCGTTAAAGGAACTGGAAGTGTCTAAAAAACGTGTTTTGGACATGACTCGCCAACAGGCTTTGGAGCCCAACCATGTTCATCATGAACATAGGAGGGAAGTATTCCCCTGGGTCAATAAGTACACCACTAAGAGTAAACAAATAGTTAAAAAAGCTAAACAAATGTGGCCCATAATACAAACGGACGGAGCTATGTCCTCATTAGCTAATACTAGGTTGCTGCCAAGCCACACTAGAGGGAGGAATATTGGAGATCACATCATAAAATTAGATATCACTGATATAGCTACTAGTGGGCAATCACATTTCTTACGAGCTAAAAATGGGTGCTATCGCTGTTTGGGATGTGCCACGTGCAATACTTTGCAGGTGGGCACTTCCTTTAATCACCCTTCTACAGGTCGAAAAATTCCCATTAAACACCGTTTAACCTGCACTACCACACATGTGGTGTATCTTCTCACGTGTCCATGTGGTCTAGCTTATGTGGGCAAGACCATTAGGCAGTTCCGTGAGAGAATGGCACTACACAGGAGCGCAATAAAAAAGGCACTTGAGAAAAAAGAAAGTGAACAACCCTTTGCCCGGCACTGTATGCTTATGGGACATGGGGTAGCCAGCATTAGGGCCATCCTTATAGATCATGCCCCTCGTAAACTTAGGGGAGGTAATAGGGACAGATCACTTTTACAAAAGGAATCCAGGTGGATTCATAAATTGGGAACCTTGGCACCCGGGGGTCTCAATGAGAACCTTGGGTTGCAATGTTTCCTTTAAATAGCTAATACTCCAGTGCCTGCCTATTAACTCCATTACCTTTTTTCCTGCATATATTATTTTTTATATGCTTAATGCTTGTCATTTTTGTGTTCTTTTGTTATTGCGCAGGAATGGGTGCAGTGCACTTTATGGTTATTAGCTTTAGTTGCCCCAGATTCCTTAATATAGTATGTAGTCCGTGTTTTTATTGTTATTATATGTATTTGTGTTGGTTATTTATCATGTACACGCTGCACTCCTTCAGGTGACCGAGCGGAGGCTTCGTTTGGTTGCCTGGGTTACTCTCCTGCTGGACGGCGCTCTGTGACGTCATCGCTCGGCGACGTGTCAGCGTGGCCGGACGGACTGGCGGGCGGCAGCGCCGTGGAGCAGGTGAGTACGATTTGCACTAATGTTTGTCTTGTATTGCCTATATAAGTGTTTGTGTTAAGATATTGAGCCTTGTCTGGCCCTGAGGACGGGGTTTGGTCCCCGAAACATGTTGGCCGAATAAAGAATTTTTCTACACGCTGAGAAGTCTGTTTTGAGTGCCGCCCTCACCACCCTGCTTATATATATATATATATATATATATATATAATATACACACACATACACACGAACAAGGGTGATTTAATAAGTACAGTAAGTAGACCTTGCACATGTGTAATGTTCTCTATTTTATTCTGTTTCCCGCAAGGCCAGAGCAGGTAGACCTCTGCCTCCCCTTATTAGACCGCATCTCATATCAGTCATACTGTCCTAGCATCAGGTGTAAGACGGTATATATATATATATATATATATATATATATGTAACAAATAAATTGTCTGAAAGAATGTATATATATTTTGTTTATTAATTTATAGCAAGTGTTCTTGCTGAACCCTAAGTATCAAAAATGTTATGCATTAGAGGTCTCACATTAATCTGGTCTGCTATATATATATATATATATATATATATATATATATATATACTTTGCATTATTGCATCTGTCTTAATTTATATAGTATATATATGCTGTATTTATTTTTTAATGTCACATAAATGAAAGTAGTCTGTAATAGGTAGCAATAAAACTATTAAAAATAAATGTACGCCTTGGTTTTTCTTCACTTTTTTCACACATATTTTTCTATAAAAGGGAGTAAAAAGTGTTGGAAAAATATCATATAAATGTCCCTAGGTGAGGAATAGAGCGATTGCGCCATGTTAGAAAACGCAGTAAATCGCCTATTGCGACACAACACATTCTAGGATTGTCCTTCGGTGCTGCCCAGTCATTTTGAAAGGACAGATTTAATTACAGAATTAAACGAGCCGTATCGCATAATTTATGGTACATTTTGATTGAGTGAGGACTGATTTAAGATCTCCTGGAGATATGAAGTCAAGGTGAGGTAAATCAAGGTCTTGAAGGGACTATAGACTGAGTTCTGAGACTTTGTGGAATAAGGAGTAATGTGTGTCACTGCCAAGAATATGCCACAGTGATGCCCTCATTGTACATCTGCCAGACAGAAACAACTCACAGCTCCGTTCCCCAAGCCAGGAATGTAGATGACCGAGGAGGCCGGTGACCACACACAGGAGAGGCAGCCATTGTAGGCTGCACAAGGTGATGTCAGTGATGCCACTAGGGGGCTTATTCATTAACAAATCCTAAAGCGCTGTGCAAAATAGTGATCTGACTCGCCTCATACATCCTAATCCTACATGTGCACAGTGAAGGTTGGAGGAGGTGGGTCCCTTGGTTCCAAATGGATCCCTTAGGGCTGTAGCAGGACAATAACCCGTCATGTGCCAGCTCCACCCCCGAACATGTGACGTGATGGGTGGACGGTCTCGCCAAGCCCAGGAAGAAGCGGCATGCTTGAATTGTTGTAAGGGCATAGGCAAACGCAGGGGGGGTTTCCAGTTGCCTGGAAACCCCCTCCTCTTGGCAAGTGAGTCATATTACGACAATTGCAATGGTATATAATACAGTTACTAGAGCTGCCGCCACATCATGCAGTTTAAGCTGCTGCACATGTCCTGGGGTAGAAGCTTCTTCTGCTTCTGAGGCCTCAATCAGTGCACTGGACCAGAGAGTAGCTACCAGGAAGAAGAGACAGGAGCCTTATCATGAGGTGGGAGAATGTGTGCTTAGAAAGTGCAGTACTGGTTCTATTATGTTTGTGTATTTATTTATTTATTTATTTATTGTGGTATGCTTAACCTTTTCCTGACCACTTACATTATCTTATTTATATTAAATATGTTTAATACAGCCTTCACTATAGACCATTTATAATCTTAAATATTAATTGTATTCCATGTTCCGCAGAGTGGTAGATTGTGGATTGCATTTGGAAACCCCCCTTAGAAATCCTGCGTTTGCCACTGAAGGCTGCTTCAGGCAGCTCTGCAGTGGCTCTCTAGGATGCAGGGTGCTGCTCCATGCACTCTGCCAGAGACGGTGCCGCCTCCCAGGCCCTGTCTCCTGGGTGGCAGCACCTCTTACCAGTAGTCTTTTATTTACTTACCAGTATGCTGCTTTTTTGGCTTGCCACGGGGGCATGTCCGCACGCCACGCCACCATTTCTCATCACTCTGAGGCATGCTCAGCACTCTGGAAGCTGCCTGTTGTCCTTCATGCTGACAAGCACTGTGACTCTCTTGGTGGCACAGCTAATGGTGCTGGTGGTAAGGTGGTAGGGGTTACGGCATACACGGTACTAATTAAATTATACTCTATGTCGGCCTTTACCACCTTACTTGCACCACTGCTTCTTGTCCACCCCTAGTTACGGCCCTGGAATTCCGCCTCACAAAACGGTTCTTCTTACTATAGAGCACAGCAAGCAAACGCCATCTGAACATGGTGTTGGTACTGCAGCCAAGTACTGAAAACGTCTGGGGATAAAAAGTCGTCTCTATGCTAGTGTATAGGGCCCGAGGCACCCCTGCGACTTTGGTGCACACAGAAAATGCATGTGCAACCGTAATGCATGGGCCTTGAAGTTACATATGTGACAAACATGCTGAAAATACTGTTTCTGCATGTTCTACGCAGAGCCAGCCCTAACCAATATGATGCCCTAGGCAAGATTTTGGCTGGTGCCCCATAGCACCACCGCTAGTTCTGCAGGAGATGCCTGGCATGAGTCAGCTGGCAGCTCTGCTAACGTTGGGCGTCTTATGTTTATGAAAATGCATCTTAAATGCATCTTATTTGCACAAGCAGCTTCTGCTGATTAAAATGATATGCAGCATGCCTATATTCTGTGTGCGACTGCGGCTATATCTGCATATGAAATACTACATTACAGTGATTTCCAGGACTACACTGCAACATAGCATTTCGTATGCAGATACAGCCGCAGTCACACACAGAATATAGGCATGCCGCATATCATTTTAATCAGCAGGAGCTGCTGGTGCCCCATAAGCATACCAAATGCCCTAGGCATTTGCCTAGTTTACCTATGCCTAAGGCCGGCTCTGGTTCTACGGACCCGTTCATATTGAGTAGTAGGACCATAGATAATAGTGGAGGAGCTGAATATTGCGTCACCCCACAAAGCAGCAGCCCTCACTGTGACTACAGATGCCAGGTACTCTTCAGAAAGCCACGAAAGACAATACATACATACTTTATCAGTAAAGGTTACGGGACCTTATCATCGCTCGGCCGCTGTATTTGTGTGTGATTGTGCAGCGGGCATAGCTTTCTGTGTACATCAAAAAAGAAAAGGTACTCTCACTTTTGCGCTCAATGTCCCAGAAGTCCAAATTTGTCCCAGTGGACAGATGTCATCCAATCAATATGAAAAATAAAAATAAAAACACAACATAGTGTAATCCTGCAATGAAGATGGATCTTTCACCGCTGTGTAACACGTAAAATGGAGGTGTTGGTATAGTCCCAGATAGAAATTTCATGCATTCACCTCCTCTTCAAAGGCACCAAGTGTGGTATACAGGAATTAAGGTGATGAACTCTTACATGTAAGCTTACTTCTGTAAGGCGTATTGAAGGCACATAAAGGTTTCTTTTGTGATCTTCAAGACTCTCCTCACACACACGGATGAACCCCGTTATTCCTCGTACCAAATCAAAAAGCCAGAGATATAATCCAATTAGGAAAAAACACTCCTTTTATTATCAGAGTAGAATAAAAGTGGAAAGCAAAACAGTCATACCATATGGGGAAAAGGCACAGCGGTGAAAGATCCATCTTCATTGCAGGATTACACTATGTTATGTTTTTATTTTTATTTTTCATATTGATTGGATGACATCTGTCCACTGGGACAAATTTGGACTTCTGGGACATTGAGCGCAAAAGTGAGAGTACCTTTTCTTTTTTGCAAGTTGAGATAGACTGGTGGTCTATTTAGTAGGGATGAGCGGGTTCGGTTCCTCGGAATCCGAACCCGCCCGAACTTCATGTTTTTTTACACGGGGCCGAGCGACTCGGATCTTCCCGCCTTGCTCGGTTAACCCGAGCGCGCCCGAACGTCATCATCCCGCTGTCGGATTCTCGCGAGGCTCGGATTCTATCGCGAGACTCGGATTCTATATAAGGAGCCGCGCGTCGCCGCCATTTTCACACGTGCATTGAGATTCATAGGGAGAGGACGTGGCTGGCGTCCTCTCCGTTTATAGAGAAGAGAGTGAGACAGTAGAGAGAGACACAGTAGTAATTTTGGGGAGCATTAGGAGGAGTACTAGTTACTTGCTGAAGTGATAGATAGTGTGACTGTATATTATCTGACTTGTGGGGGAGACACTGACAGTGGGGAGCAGTTAGAGTCTGAGAGCAGGACTCAGGAGTACATATAACGTACAGTGCACACTTTTGCTGCCAGAGTGCCACACTGCCATTGTGACCACACTGACCACCAGTATAATATATATTGTGATTGTCTGCTTAGGAGTACTACTTGCAAGTTGCTGATAGTGTGACCAGTGACCTGACCACCAGTCACCACCAGTTTAATATATATATATATATATATATATATATAATTGTATATAATATATATATTTAATATTGTATACCACCTACCCGTGGTTTTTTTTTTTTCTTTCTTCTTGATACATACTACTATAGTAGCTTACTGTAGCAGTCTGCGGTGCTGCTGAGCTGACAGTGTCCAGCAGGTCCGTCATCAGTCATTACATAATAAATATATATACCTGTCCGGCTGCAGTACTAGTGATATTATATATATATATATTGATTTCATCTCATTATCATCCAGTCTATATTAGCAGCAGACACAGTACGGTAGTCCACGGCTGTAGCTACCTCTGTGTCGGCAGTCGCTGGTCCATCCATAATTGTATACCACCTACCCGTGTTTTTTTTTTTTTTCTTTCTTCTTCTTTATACATACTACTATAGTAGCTTACTGTAGCAGTCTGCGGTGCTGCTGAGCTGACAGTGTCCAGCAGGTCCGTCATCAGTCATTACATAATAAATATATATACCTGTCCGGCTGCAGTACTAGTGATATTATATATATATATATTGATTTCATCTCATTATCATCCAGTCTATATTAGCAGCAGACACAGTACGGTAGTCCACGGCTGTAGCTACCTCTGTGTCGGCAGTCGCTGGTCCATCCATAATTGTATACCACCTACCCGTGTTTTTTTTTCTTTTTCTTTCTTCTTCTTTATACATACTACTATAGTAGCTTACTGTAGCAGTCTGCGGTGCTGCTGAGCTGACAGTGTCCAGCAGGTCCGTCATCAGTCATTACATAATAAATATATATACCTGTCCGGCTGCAGTACTAGTGATATTATATATATATATATTGATTTCATCTCATTATCATCCAGTCTATATTAGCAGCAGACACAGTACGGTAGTCCACGGCTGTAGCTACCTCTGTGTCGGCAGTCGCTGGTCCATCCATAATTGTATACCACCTACCCGTGTTTTTTTTTTTTTTCTTTCTTCTTCTTTATACATACTACTATAGTAGCTTACTGTAGCAGTCTGCGGTGCTGCTGAGCTGACAGTGTCCAGCAGGTCCGTCATCAGTCATTACATAATAAATATATATACCTGTCCGGCTGCAGTACTAGTGATATTATATATATATATATATATATATATTGATTTCATCTCATTATCATCCAGTCTATATTAGCAGCAGACACAGTACGGTAGTCCACGGCTGTAGCTACCTCTGTGTCGGCAGTCGCTCGTCCATCCATAAGTATACTAGTATCCATCCATCTCCATTGTTTACCTGAGGTGCCTTTTAGTTGTGCCTATTAAAATATGGAGAACAAAAATGTTGAGGTTCCAAAATTAGGGAAAGATCAAGTTCCACTTCCACCTCGTGCTGAAGCTGCTGCCACTAGTCATGGCCGAGACGATGAAATGCCAGCAACGTCGTCTACCAAGGCCGATGCCCAATGTCATAGTACAGAGCATGTAAAATCCAAAACACCAAATATCAGTAAAAAAAGGACTCCAAAATCTAAAATAAAATTGTCGGAGGAGAAGCGTAAACTTGCCAATATGCCATTTACCACACGGAGTGGCAAGGAACGGCTGAGGCCCTGGCCTATGTTCATGGCTAGTGGTTCAGCTTCACATGAGGATGGAAGCACTCAGCCTCTCGCTAGAAAACTGAAAAGACTCAAGCTGGCAAAAGCACCGCAAAGAACTGTGCGTTCTTCGAAATCCCAAATCCACAAGGAGAGTCCAATTGTGTCGGTTGCGATGCCTGACCTTCCCAACACTGGACGTGAAGAGCATGCGCCTTCCACCATTTGCACGCCCCCTGCAAGTGCTGGAAGGAGCACCCGCAGTCCAGTTCCTGATAGTCAGATTGAAGATGTCAGTGTTGAAGTACACCAGGATGAGGAGGATATGGGTGTTGCTGGCGCTGGGGAGGAAATTGACAAGGAGGATTCTGATGGTGAGGTGGTTTGTTTAAGTCAGGCACCCGGGGAGACACCTGTTGTCCGTGGGAGGAATAGGGCCGTTGACATGCCTGGTGAAAATACCAAAAAAATCAGCTCTTCGGTGTGGAAGTATTTCACCAGAAATGCGGACAACATTTGTCAAGCCGTGTGTTGCCTTTGTCAAGCTGTAATAAGTAGGGGTAAGGACGTTAACCACCTCGGAACATCCTCCCTTATACGTCACCTGCAGCGCATTCATAATAAGTCAGTGACAAGTTCAAAAACTTTGGGCGACAGCGGAAGCAGTCCACTGACCAGTAAATCCCTTCCTCTTGTAACCAAGCTCACGCAAACCACCCCACCAACTCCCTCAGTGTCAATTTCCTCCTTCCCCAGGAATGCCAATAGTCCTGCATGCCATGTCACTGGCAATTCTGACGAGTCCTCTCCTGCCTGGGATTACTCCGATGCATCCTTGCGTGTAACGCCTACTGCTGCTGGCGCTGCTGTTGTTGCTGCTGGGAGTCGATGGTCATCCCAGAGGGGAAGTCGTAAGCCCACTTTTACTACTTCCACCAAGCAATTGACTGTCCAACAGTCCTTTGCGAGGAAGATGAAATATCACAGCAGTCATCCTGTTGCAAAGCGGATAACTGAGGCCTTGACAACTATGTTGGTGTTAGACGTGCGTCCGGTATCCGCCGTTAGTTCACAGGGAACTAGACAATTTCTTGAGGCAGTGTGCCCCCGTTACCAAATACCATCTAGGTTCCACTTCTCTAGGCAGGCGATACCGAGAATGTACACGGACGTCAGAAAAAGACTCACCAGTGTCCTAAAAAATGCAGTTGTACCCAATGTCCACTTAACCACGGACATGTGGACAAGTGGAGCAGGGCAGGGTCAGGACTATATGACTGTGACAGCCCACTGGGTAGATGTATGGACTCCCGCCGCAAGAACAGCAGCGGCGGCACCAGTAGCAGCATCTCGTAAACGCCAACTCTTTCCTAGGCAGGCTACGCTTTGTATCACCGGTTTCCAGAATACGCACACAGCTGAAAACCTCTTACGGCAACTGAGGAAGATCATCGCGGAATGGCTTACCCCAATTGGACTCTCCTGTGGATTTGTGGCATCGGACAACGCCAGCAATATTGTGTGTGCATTAAATATGGGCAAATTCCAGCACGTCCCATGTTTTGCACATACCTTGAATTTGGTGGTGCAGAATTTTTTAAAAAACGACAGGGGCGTGCAAGAGATGCTGTCGGTGGCCAGAAGAATTGCGGGACACTTTCGGCGTACAGGCACCACGTACAGAAGACTGGAGCACCACCAAAAACGCCTGAACCTGCCCTGCCATCATCTGAAGCAAGAAGTGGTAACGAGGTGGAATTCAACCCTCTATATGCTTCAGAGGTTGGAGGAGCAGCAAAAGGCCATTCAAGCCTATACAATTGAGCACGATATAGGAGGTGGAATGTACCTGTCTCAAGCGCAGTGGAGAATGATTTCAACGTTGTGCAAGGTTCTGCAACCTTTTGAACTTGCCACACGTGAAGTCAGTTCAGACACTGCCAGCCTGAGTCAGGTCATTCCCCTCATCAGGCTTTTGCAGAAGAAGCTGGAGGCATTGAAGGAGGAGCTAAAAGGGAGCGATTCCGCTAGGCATGTGGGACTTGTGGATGGAGCCCTTAATTCGCTTAACAAGGATTCACGGGTGGTCAATCTGTTGAAATCAGAGCACTACATTTTGGCCACCGTGCTCGATCCTAGATTTAAAACCTACCTTGGATCTCTCTTTCCGGCAGACACAAGTCTGCTGGGGTTCAAAGACCTGCTGGTGACAAAATTGTCAAGTCAAGCGGAACGCGACCTGTCAACATCTCCTCCTTCACATTCTCCCGCAACTGGGGGTGCGAGGAAAAGGCTCAGAATTCCGAGCCCACCCGCTGGCGGTGATGCAGGGCAGTCTGGAGCGACTGCTGATGCTGACATCTGGTCCGGACTGAAGGACCTGCCAACGATTACGGACATGTCGTCTACTGTCACTGCATATGATTCTCTCAACATTGAAAGAATGGCGGAGGATTATATGAGTGACCGCATCCAAGTAGGCACGTTAGACAGTCCGTACTTATACTGGCAGGAAAAAGAGGCAATTTGGAGGCCCTTGCACAAACTGGCTTTATTCTACCTAAGTTGCCCTCCCACAAGTGTGTACTCCGAAAGAGTGTTTAGTGCCGCCGCTCACCTTGTCAGCAATCTGCGTACGAGGTTACTTCCAGAAAATGTGGAGAAGATGATGTTCATTAAAATGAATTATAATCAATTCCTCCGTGGAGACATTGACCAGCAGCAATTGCCTCCACAAAGTACACAGGGAGCTGAGATGGTGGATTCCAGTGGGGACGAATTGATAATCTGTGAGGAGCGGGATGTACACGGTGATATATCGGAGGATGATGATGAGGTGGACATCTTGCCTCTGTAGAGCCAGTTTGTGCAAGGAGAGATTAATTGCTTCTTTTTCGGTGGGGGTCCAAATTAACCCGTCATTTCAGTCACAGTCGTGTGGCAGACCCTGTCACTGAAATGATGGGTTGGTTAAAGTGTGCATGTCCTGTTTATACAACATAAGGGTGGGTGGGAGGGCCCAAGGACAATTCCATCTTGCACCTCTTTTTTCTTTCATTTTTATTTGCGTCATGTGCTGTTTGGGGAGTGTTTTTTGGAAGGGCCATCCTGCGTGACACTGCAGTGCCACTCCTAGATGGGCCAGGTGTTTGTGTCGGCCACTAGGGTCGCTTATCTTACTCACACAGCTACCTCATTGCGCCTCTTTTTTTCTTCTTTGCGTCATGTGCTGTTTGGGGAGTGTTTTTTGGAAGGGCCATCCTGCGTGACACTGCAGTGCCACTCCTAGATGGGCCAGATGTTTGTGTCGGCCACTAGGGTCGCTTAGCTTACTCACACAGCTACCTCATTGCGCCTCTTTTTTTCTTCTTTGCGTCATGTGCTGTTTGGGGAGTGTTTTTTGGAAGGGCCATCCTGCGTGACACTGCAGTGCCACTCCTAGATGGGCCAGGTGTTTGTGTCGGCCACTAGGGTCGCTTAGCTTAGTCATCCAGCGACCTCGGTGCAAATTTTAGGACTAAAAATAATATTGTGAGGTGTGAGGTATTCAGAATAGACTGAAAATGAGTGGAAATTATGGTTTTTGAGGTTAATAATACTTTGGGATCAAAATGGCCCCCAAATTCTATGATTTAAGCTGTTTTTTAGGGTTTTTTGAAAAAAACACCCGAATCCAAAACACACCCGAATCCGACAAAAAAAATTCGGTGAGGTTTTGCCAAAACGCGGTCGAACCCAAAACACGGCCGCGGAACCGAACCCAAAACCAAAACACAAAACCCGAAAAATTGCAAGTGCACATCCCTACTATTTAGTACTTTTTATTTGCAGCTCTTTATTGCAGCGCCAAGAGAGGAATTATTTTCTACTGCTTTGTACCAACACCTTTTTTCCTTTCAGGCGAGAGCATGTTCCATCATAGGAGTAAACGTAATGGTTTATTAAGTAGTATTTTTGCTGAAAATGTAGATCCGACTTTAAATAGTTTGGATGATTTAACCCTTGAAAACCTCATGAATAAATTGGAAAATGTTCTCTTGAAAGAGAACAAGATTTGGTGGGAGGTGGTTACATTGGAACACTACAGAGCCAATCGTATGATACCAAAGGGTTTGTTAATTGATAAAAAGGCATCCTTCACGGATGTCTCTGAAGGTTTCAAAAATAAATGGGATCATATTATTTCCAGCTGTTCCTTCTCACTGATAGAATTAATCATTCAGGAGAGAAAGGGAGACTTAAAACAGTTGGAAGAACAAATTGTACAACATGAGGTATTAATTGCTCCTTTTAAAAATATGGAGGAATATAAAGTATTGGAGGAGAGGACTGTTTTAAAAATTCAGAGGAGCGAAAGAGAGCTAAAATAATAAAAAGAAGAAAAAGTTCTTTAGAGATAAGAATGCTAAAAATGTAATAAGTGAAGAAAAGAACAATCAGGGTAATGAGGTAAGTCTCCCCATCCCTGAACGGTCTGGAAGACGTTTTCAGAATGATGGTAATCGAACCAGATGGAATCAAAGATCTAAAGGTTTTGATCAAAGACAACATCGCAACACCGAGTACATACCTAGGGGATCCCCCTATAGGAACCAGGTATCTAGAAGGGGTGAAAATAAAAGGTTTCACAATCTTACAGCTGAGAGTGTTGCTGATCAATGGGCTTGTAATAGAACACCAACTCATTGTGGAGATACTAATGCTCCAGATAGTCCGTCTTGGGTGCAGAATAGGTCCAACGATATAAGATCAGCTGGGTATTCAAATAGGAGATCTAAAAATCCAATTTTTTTGGGGAACACTCAGTTCCAAAGGAGATACAACTAGGGAAAATTAAAGTCAACATTCCCATTAGTACTACCTCCAGACGGAAAAAAAGAAGTAAAAGGGGTGGCAAGGTAAAAACAAGAAGAAAAAGGAAAGGTACCAATAAAGATCAAATATGTGAAAACAATGATCTCACACTCACTTCAGCGGCAACGTCTGAACTAGTTGGTGAGTCAGGGGTAAAAATCTTTAATCTCAGCAGCTATGTACTGAATGAGATAGAAATTCATGTTTTAAAAAAGGGGTTTAAATTTTGCCCCACTAATGACATTAACCATTTTAACCTATATGTGGATCTACAAAAGTTCATTCGTAATTTGTCGTTGAAACGATTTTTCGATGGCAAAATACAGGATGAATTTGAGGTTAATGCACCTAGGTTTAGAAGGAAATCAGTGTTTAACCCCACACATAGTAGAGGGTGTTTTGTGGACACCTTTTATAAAAGTGTCCTTTACGATTTCAATCAACTCATGGATGTGGCCCCCAATAGAAAGAACAACCTTAATAAAAAAGAACGGGAATGTCTAAAAAATTTGCAAGATAATAATGATATTATTTTGAAGGCAGCTGATAAGGGAGGAGGCATAGTAATCATGAACAGGGAGAGTTACATCAGAGAAGGACTCCGACAATTAAATGATGGGGTCACCTATGTTAAACTTAAAAATGATCCCTCCTCTAGTATTTTTAAGGCATACGATAATTTAATTAGCAAATATGTAGATTTGAAGGTCCTCGATGACAACATAGCACAATATTTGGTGAATGAGAATTTTTCCATCCCAGTATTATACCTTTTGCCAAAGGTTCACAAATGTATTGCCAATCCCCCGGGAAGGCCCATAGTGGCAGGAACTAATGCTATTACTTCTAACCTGTCGGCCTATATAGACTATCAATTACAGCCATTTGTAATGAAGGGGAAGTCGCATCTTAAGGACACCAGAGATATATTGAATTATGTTATGGGGGTACAATGGGAGGAAGATTTCATACTTATCACTGCTGATGTCTCTTCTCTTTATACTATCATTTCTCATGATGCAGGTTTGGATGCAATTAGGTCTACATTAGAAGGTGAACATATTGATAGTGCACTTTCCCAGTTCATTTTAGATGGCATTTCCTTCATTCTTAAAAATAATTATTTTAATTTTGACGGTCTGTTCTATAAACAACTAGTCGGTACCGCCATGGGCACCAGTTTCGCACCCAGCTATGCTAATCTTTTCATGTCCAGGTGGGAAGAGTCCCATGTTTGGGCAGGACATGGCTGGGTTGCGAACCTGGTGCATTGGTGGCGGTACATCGACGATATTATCTTTGTGTGGAAGGGGGAGGCAAATGACCTTCAGGAATTTTGCAAATACCTCAATAATAATGAATTAAATATTCAACTCTCTTTTACCATTAGTAAGTCCAATATTCATTTTTTGGACTTGAATATAGAAGTAGAGGACGGAAGGTTGGTCACCAGCAATTATACGAAACCTACTGATTTCAATACGTATATACCATTAGACAGTAACCATTTACCTATTTGGCTTACTAATGTACCTAAAGGCCAACTGCTCAGACTGCGCAGAAATTGTTCGAGTAAAGAGAAATATAAAGAGCAAGCAAGTACAATGGTGTCTAATTTTGCAAAGAAAGGATATGAAATGTCTAAATTGAATTTAATATCGAAAGAGGTAGAAGAGTTTGATAGATCGACACTATTAGAGAAGAAAGAAAATCCTCCACTCAAAATTTTCCATTGTCTTTCCACACTCAATTTAATAAACAGTATAAAAAGATTGAGGGGATAGTAAGAAAAAACTGGAACATCCTTCTGAAGGATGAAATTTTGGCTAAAATTTTACCACAAAATCCACAGTTTACATACAAAAGGGCGCCCAATATTAAGAACACCTTGGTGAGTAGCGCTCTACCTATGGATGGAAAAAGGTTCTTACCAAGAAACAAAGGTTTTTATCGCTGTGGGGAATGCAGGATGTGTAAAGCTTGTCCGAGTATTGAATCTAAAATCACACAGTTCAATTGGGGACAGAAAAAAATCAGGATAGAAGATTTCATAACATGCCATACGGATTATGTTATTTATGCTATCGTTTGCAACTGCAATCTATTGTACATAGGCAAAACTAAGCGACAGGTTAAAATTAGATGGGCAGAACATGTCAGAAACATCTTAAAGGGCAATGAAAGTCATCCTTTTTCTCTTCATTTTAAAGAAAAACATGGGAATTCTCTTAAAGGGTTAAAGAGTTTCTATGCGATTAAATGGATCAAAAATGATTGGAGGACCAGAGATAGAGATAATAGATTGGCCAGGGCTGAAATGAAAAATTTCTATGATTTTAACAGTCTTAGACCACGTGGATTAAACCACGATTTTGAGATTAAGTGGTTTTTATAGTATGTTTATGTAGGATGTATTTAGATTGTAAGGGGCAGCTGTGCTGTTTGATTATCATTCTTCCGATTCTACAGTCCTATGGAGCGGTCACGTGATGTGAACAAACCATGACGAGAGTATAACAAGGAGGTCTGCGGTCACGTGACTATGATGTCATCTGACAGGCATCGCGATACGTAGACGGAGTCGGGATGTGCACTGCCGTAATGTGCGGCACACGATCGTGACCTCAACCTTTGTGTGGGGTTGCCCGTGTGCCTCTGTTTATTGGGGGACCGGCGGGTTCAATAGCGCGATGCGCTGCCGAGTATGCGGTGACGCGGCGACGCGTCACCTAGGCTGGTCACATGTCCTAAGGATAACACGTGACCCGCGAGTCACATGACTTTCAATCCAAACTCAGTATAGTGTTATATTACACCTGCGCTATCTGTGTGAGCTCGCATTGGCTTATATGTGAGTCAGTCATTCTGTTCTCATCCTGATTGGTGGATTAAGTTCACACCAATCAGGCTTGTGCCTATTTAAATGCTTAGCTCTGGGGCATGTTTGTTTTGGAGGAGATCAGACAGGACACGCTGCGTTCCAGGGGTATGTAACCTTTTTGACTGAAGGTGTAACCTTCCTGAGTGAAGGTGTATTTTTGCCAGTTAGGTCTATAATGGAGTGAAATACTTTGGATCACTACTATTATTATAGTGCTTTCAAGTGGCTTTATAAATTGTAAAACACATATCAATTATATATGAAATATTGTTTTATCGTAATTTTTAATTACAGATTGTATTTATGTTTATAGTGTGTTACACTGTGAATCTTGAAAAAGACGCTGCATAGCGTCGAAACGCGTCGACACAGTGTATGTGGTGGTTTGCAAATCAGCCTATCCATAGTGGGGATATATTAGCAATTGATATCCGGGTCCATTGCTGTTAGCTGAATACCATCTTGCCTTTTCCCCATATGGTATGACTGTTTTGCTTTCCACTTTTATTCTACTCTGATAATAAAAGGAGTGTTTTTTCCTAATTGGATTATATCTCTGGCTTTTTGATTTGGTACGAGGAATAACGGGGTTCATCCGTGTGTGTGAGGAGAGTCTTGAAGATCACAAAAGAAACCTTTATGTGCCTTCAATACACCTTACAGAAGTAAGCTTACATGTAAGAGTTCATCACCTTAATTCCTGTATACCACACTTGGTGCCTTTGAAGAGGAGGTGGATGCATGAACTTTCTATCTGGGACTATACCAACACCTCCATTTTACGTGTTACACAGCGGTGAAAGATCCATCTTCATTGCAGGATTACACTATGTTGTGTTTTTATTTTTATTTTTCATATTGATTGGATGACATCTGTCCACTGGGACAAATTTGGACTTCTGGGACATTGAGCGCAAAAGTGAGAGTACCTTTTCTTTTTTGCAAGTTGAGATAGATTGGTGGTCTATTTAGTACTTTTTATTTGCAGCTCTTTATTGCAGCGCCAAAAGAGGAATTATTTTCTACTGTTCTGTGTACATCAGCCTTCCGAGCAGTAGCTGATAATGATAAGGTAGAACAAGGGCACACAATTTTGTACCAGTTAATATGAGTCACGTCTGAGACAATGGTAGGGCTGAGTGGGTTTGGAATTTTGAGACTGTCAACAAAGGAATTCATACATCCTACAATAGCAAGCAGTTAGCTTTCTGACAGACGGGATCCCGGCGGTCGATATACCGACGCCGGGATCCCGAAGTAGGAGGCAATGCCGGCGTTGAGATACCGACGCCGCACAAATGTGGGCATCACATTACTGACAGCCGGCATCCCGATCTCCTCACAGCGGGACGCACTGGAGTCCTGTCACGGGGGAAGGGGGGGGGGGTTAGGTTTAGGCAGAAGAAGGGGGGTCAGGGTTAGGCTGCAGGGCCGGGAAGGTTAGGGTTAGGGACCGTTAGGGTTAGGGACCGGGTAGGGAGGGTTAGGCACATAGAAGGGGAGGGTTAGGCACATAGAAGGGGAGGTTAGGGTTAGGCACATAGAAGGGGAGGTTAGGGTTAGGTTCATAGAAAGGGAGGTTAGGGTTAGGCACATAGAAGGGGAGGTTAGGGTTAGGCACATAGAAGGGGAGGTTAGGGTTAGGCACATAGAAGGGGAGGGTTAGGGTTAGGCACATAGAAGGGGAGGTTAGGGTTAGGCACATAGAAGGGGAGGGTTAGGCACATAGAAGGGGAGGGTTAGGGTTATGCACATAGAGGGGGAGGTTAGGGTTAGGCACATAGAAGGGAGGGTTAGGGTTAGGCACTTAGAAGGGGAGGTTAGGGTTAGGCATCAAGCGGGGAGCGTTAGGTTTAGGCAGCAGGGAAGGAAGGGTTAGGGTAAGGCACATAGATGGGGAGGGTTAGGGTTAGGCACATAGAAGGGGAGGTTAGGGTTAGGCACATAGAAGGGGAGGGTTAGGCACATAGAAGGGGAGGGTTAGGGTTATGCACATAGAAGGTGAGGTTAGGGTTAGGCACATAGAAGGGGAGGGTTAGGGTTAGGCACATAGAAGGGGAGGTTAGGGTTAGGCACATAGAAGGGGAGGTTAGGGTTAGGCACATAGAAGGGGAGGGTTAGGCACATAGAAGGGGAGGGTTAGGGTTAGGCACATAGAAGGGGTGGTTAGGGTTAGGCACATAGAAGGGGAGGTTAGGGTTAGGCACATAGAAGGGGAGGTTAGGGTTAGGCATATAGAAGGGGAAAGTTAGGGTTAGGCACATAGAAGGGGAGGTTAGGGTTAGGCACATAGAAGGGGAGGTTAGGGTTAGGCATATAGAAGGGGAAGGTTAGGGTTAGGCACATAGAAGGGGAGGTTAGGGTTAGGCACATAGAAGGGGAGGTTAGGGTTAGGCACATAGAAGGGGAGGTTAGGGTTAGGCACATAGAAGCGGAGGTTAGGGTTAGGCACATAGAAGGGAGGGTTAGGGTTAGGCACTTAGAAGGGGAGGTTAGGGTTAGGCATCAAGCGGGTAGGGTTAGGTTTAGGCAGCAGGGAAGGAAGGGTTAGGCACAAAGCGGGGAGGGTTAGGGTTAGGCACATAGAAGGGGAGGGTTAGGCACATAGAAGGGGAGGGTTAGGCACATAGAAGGGGAGGGTTAGGGTTATGCACATAGAAGGGGAGGTTAGGGTTAGGCACATAGAAGGGGAGGGTTAGGGTTAGGCGCATAGAAGGGGAGGTTAGGGTTAGGCGCATAGAAGGGGAGGTTAGGGTTAGGCGCATAGAAGGGGAGGTTAGGGTTAGGCACATAGAAGGGGAGGGTTAGGGTTATGCACATAGAAGGGGAGGTTAGGGTTAGGCACATAGAAGGGGAGGGTTAGGGTTAGGCACATAGAAGGGAAGGTTAGGGTTAGGCACATAGAAGGGGAGGTTAGGGTTAGGCACATAGAAGGGGAGGGTTAGGCGCATAGAAGGGGCGGTTAGGGTTAGGCACATAGATGGGGAGGGTTAGGGTTAGGCACATAGAAGGGGAGGTTAGGGTTAGGCACATAGAAGGGGAGGTTAGGGTTAGGCACATAGAAGGGGAGGGTTAGGGTTAGGCGCATAGAAGGGGAGGTTAGGGTTAGGCACATAGAAGGGGAGGTTAGGGTTAGGCGCATAGAAGGGGAGGTTAGGGTTAGGCGCATAGAAGGGGAGGTTAGGGTTAGGCACATAGAAGGGGAGGTTAGGGTTAGGCACATAGAAGGGGAGGTTAGGGTTAGGCATATAGAAGGGAAAGGTTAGGCACATAGAAGGGGAGGTTAGGGTTAGGCACATAGAAGGGGAGGTTAGGGTTAGGCATATAGAAGGGGAAGGTTAGGCACATAGAAGGGGAGGTTAGGGTTAGGCACATAGAAGGGGAGGTTATGGTTAGGCGCATAGAAGGGGAGGTTAGGGTTAGGCACATAGAAGGGGAGGTTAGGGTTAGGCACATAGAAGGGGAGGTTAGGGTTAGGCACATAGAAGGGGAGGTTAGGGTTAGGCATATTGAAGGGGAAGGTTAGGCACATAGAAGGGGAGGTTTAGGGTTATGCACATAGAAGGGGAGGTTAGGGTTAGGCACATAGAAGGGGAGGGTTAGGGTTATGCACTTAGAAGGGGAGGTTAGGGTTAGGCATCAAGCGGGGAGGGTTAGGTTTAGGCAGCAGGGAAGGAAGGGTTAGGGTAAGGCACATAGAAGGGGAGGTTAGGGTTAGGCACATAGAAGGGGAGGGTTAGGGTTAGGCGCATAGAAGGGGAGGTTAGGGTTAGGCACATAGAAGGGGAGGTTAGGGTTAGGCGCATAGAAGGGGAGGTTAGGGTTAGGCGCATAGAAGGGGAGGTTAGGGTTAGGCACATAGAAGGGGAGGTTAGGGTTAGGCACATAGAAGGGGAGGTTAGGGTTAGGCATATAGAAGGGAAAGGTTAGGCACATAGAAGGGGAGGTTAGGGTTAGGCACATAGAAGGGGAGGTTAGGGTTAGGCATATAGAAGGGGAAGGTTAGGCACATAGAAGGGGAGGTTAGGGTTAGGCACATAGAAGGGGAGGTTATGGTTAGGCGCATAGAAGGGGAGGTTAGGGTTAGGCACATAGAAGGGGAGGTTAGGGTTAGGCACATAGAAGGGGAGGTTAGGGTTAGGCACATAGAAGGGGAGGTTAGGGTTAGGCATATTGAAGGGGAAGGTTAGGCACATAGAAGGGGAGGGTTAGGGTTAGGCACATAGAAGGAGAGGGTTAGGGTTAGGCACATAGAAGGGGAGGTTAGGGTTAGGCACATAGAAGGGGAGGTTAGGGTTAGGCACATAGAAGGGGAAGGTTAGGGTTAGGCACATAGAAGGGAAGGTTAGGGTTAGGCACATAGAAGGGGAGGTTAGGGTTAGGCACATAGAAGGGGAAGTTAGGGTTAGGCACATAGAAGCGGAGGTTAGGGTTTGGCACATAGAAGGGAGGGTTAGGGTTAGGCACTTAGAAGGGGAGGTTAGGGTTAGGCATCAAGCGGGGAGGGTTAGGTTTAGGCAGCAGGGAAGGGAGGGTTAGGGGTAGGCACAAAGCGGGGAGGGTTAGGTTTAGGCACTTAGAAGGGGAGGTTAGGGTTAGGCAGCGGGGAAGGGAGGGTTAGGGGTAGGCACAAAGCGGGGAGGGTTAGGGTTAGGCAACTGCAAGGGAGTGTTAAGGATAGGGTAGGGGGCAGAGGAGGGTTAGGGGGTTTACTGGGGACTGTCGGGATTCTGATGCCGCTGTCAGTATTCTAACCGCCGGCATCCCGTCCACCGGCAAATCATACTGAACCCCCTACAATAGTTCAGTCAGCAAAAGGGAGGCATGTTTCTCAATAGTGTGAGCAGGGGCAGATTTAGGGGAGAGGGCACAACAGTAATGGTTCCCCCACCTGCTTAGTTTTATTATTTTGATTATAGGCCCTCATTTGATGATAGCCAATTTAATAAATAACAAATTATTATACATATTTACTAAGTAGGACAGCTTACAGGGGCGGTATGTGCAGGTCCTACTGGGTTACACTCCATTCAAGATGGCATATTGTACAGTACAGTGGAGATATTTTGTAGTTACTGGTACTTTTTGGGTTGACATTACCAACACAAGTATCTAAGTGCTGCCCCAATAAAGTACTGCCCCTAGGCACGTGCCTCACATTCACAATGGGAGATTCACCACTGACTGTGAGGCCAGTTTATATAAATGGGTTTTTCAACAGTTATCTGTCCACAGTTTGGTGTAAGTATTGCCTACTGAGGGCTGGGGAAGCCCTAAGATGGTCCCCTTGGTTATTGGGCCGCCCTGCTTCTTCGTACCTTAGCAAGTGAGAAACGAATCTTGAATTCCTCTTAAGGTAGATGCTAGATCCAAATGGGCTAAAGGAACTCTGATGTCACAACCATGTGACCCGCAACGGCAGGGGGAGGGGCTAGGTTGGTGGGTTAGCACTTTTGCTATCCACATGGACATCTATTGGGAATAGTAACCTGTGGTAAGCAAAGCGACTTGAGCCGGCCTTGCTCCTCCCCTGCCGCCGTGAGTCACATGGTTGTGATGTCAGAGGTCTTTTAGATCACTTGAATTTAGACTCAACCTTCCTCTTAACTGGGCGTGTGGCACTGGGCTGTGACATCATAGCTAGGCGCCTCACTCCCAGCTGATACTGACACGACAAGCAGCAATTGTCCATGTCAGCAGCCTGGTGTAAGCATATCCAACAGTCCCGGTTTTTTTGGTATGTCCCGCTGACCCCCCAGCAGGCCGCAGTAGCCCACAGTGGTGGTGGTGGTGGTGAGGGGCGGAAGTTGGGAGCCTCCCTATCACTCGTTGCTCTGCTTAGTTCCGAGCAGCGGTGAATAGACGATGTGCGCATTCGCACAGCGTCTATTCCAGCAAGCCAGAGGGACTGGGGGCATGGCCAGCAGCTCACAGAGCACTGACCGTGCCCCTAATGTGGCGAAATTTCAAGGCGTGGTTCGCGATCACGGCATTCACTCGAAACCATGCCCCCTTTCCCACAGGCCACCCCCCCCCCCCCACCCCCCCACTTCAAACCTGCAGATGTTGTGAGGTATGTTATAAGGGTGCCATGGAAACATAAAAAAAAAACAATTACATCACTCAGGCAGATGTACTAATAAGGCACATACACAAGGCGCGATTCTTCCAATGTGGTCGATTTGCACTATGTGATATCTCAACTCCCGAGGCCAATACCACTGATATTGACTGTACACATGGTGTGATTTTTGCTATGGTCAGGTTTGACTATACTACGTACTAGATCGTACACTTCATAGTCAAAATTGCCCAGCCTGCATAGTCCATATCGGAAGTTAAATTGCACCGTGTGTATGCGGCATTAAGCCTTGGAGAAAGATAAAGTGGGCGGAGATAAAGTGCCAGCCAATCAGCTGCTCACTGTCATTCAAACACAGCCTGTAACATGGCAGTTAGGAGCTGACTGACTGGTACTTTATCTCCATCTGCTTTATCTCTCTCCAATGCTTAGTACATCTGCCCCTCATAGGACGACTGCCAATGATTGGCTAATAATGGTGCCAGTCTATAATGGTTTCCTATCACTGGGAATAAGAATTAACCAAGCATTGGATTATTCACCCACCAATAGGGAACGTGAGCTGGGTTTAGACCGTTGTGGGACAGGTAACCTTTGCACTCACAAAGACTAACAAAAAAAGTGTCCCTGGCGACCTGCATATTGCGGACCAAGGACACACGGGCCCTTGGAAGTCGCTGCTGATCGTGCCGGGTGATACCCAAGTATAAAACAACTGCAGCTTTGTGCCTTGCCCGGCAATCCCTGCCACTCCTCAGCTGCTGACAAGGACACAAGTCGGCAGCAGAGTTTGACTTTGCCCGTTGTCCCATCACAGAGCCAGGAAAAGATGGAACTGGTGCCAAATACCAGTCACTTCTATCCAGCTCCACAGACAACTGTTAATGAGATTGTAGAGAGGGAATTTGTAAATGAGATATAAGATGATTACACCATCTACTTAACTGTGTGTGTAACGTTCAAAGAATTCCCCCTGCTGCCAGCGTGTCTGTTACAACTTACCACACGTCTCTGTAATGTCAGAGCTTTACTAGCGGACAGAGGCTGCAGACCTCTAGGGGTAAATTTACTAAGGTGGGAGATTTTAGAACTGGTGATGTTGTCCATAGCAACCAATCAGATTATATCTATTATCTGCTAGAAGCAGCTAGATAAATGGTAAGTAGAATCTGATTGGTTGCCATGGGAAACATCACCAGTTCTATAAATCTCCAACCTTAGTAAATTTTCCCCCTAGATGGAGATATCTGAGCTACACATACTGTATGCATCCTCTATTTGCTTACAGCAGCGCCACCTACATGGTCATTACCATAAAAACAAAACAGGTTTTGCATTTCACCATTGTCAGCAATGTAACTCCAAGCTTTGGGAGTATTACAAATCTTTTCCAATAAGAGAACAAATAACCTTAACAATCCTAATATTAAAGGGTAATTCCCACAAAAAATTTTTTTTTTCCCACTCGTACAGTCTCTAGTGTTTTCTCTGACGTCCTAGTGGATGCTGGGAACTCCGTAAGGACCATGGGGAATAGCGGCTCCGCAGGAGACTGGGCACAAAAGTAAAGCTTTAGGACTACCTGGTGTGCACTGGCTCCTCCCCCTATGACCCTCCTCCAAGCCTCAGTTAGATTTTTGTGCCCGGCCGAGAAGGGTGCACACTAGGGGCTCTCCTGAGCTTCTTAGTGAAAGTTTAGTTTTAGGTTTTTTATTTTCAGTGAGACCTGCTGGCAACAGGCTCACTGCATCGAGGGACTAAGGGGAGAAGAAGCGAACTCACCTGCGTGCAGAGTGGATTGGGCTTCTTAGGCTACTGGACACCATTAGCTCCAGAGGGACCGAACACAGGCCCAGCCTCGGAGCTCGGTCCCAGAGCCGCGCCGCCGGCCCCCTTACAGAGCCAGAAGCAAGAAGAGGTCTGGAAAAATCGGCGGCAGAAGACATCCTGTCTTCACCAAGGTAGCGCACAGCACTGCAGCTGTGCGCCATTGCTCCTCAGCACACTTCACACTTCGGTCACTGAGGGTGCAGGGCGCTAGGGGGGGGCGCCCTGAGCAGCAATAAAAACACCTTGGCTGGCGAAAATACATCACATATAGCCCCCAGGGCTATATGGATGAATTTTAACCCCTGCCAGATTCCACAGAAAAACGGGAGAAAAGGCCGCCGAGAAGGGGGCGGAGCCTATCTCCTCAGCACACTGGCGCCATTTTCTCTCACAGCTCCGTTGGAGGGAAGCTCCCTGGCTCTCCCCTGCAGTTACTACACTACAGAAAGGGGTTAAAAAAGAGAGGGGGGCACTAATTAGGCGCAGTATAACAATACAGCAGCTATAAGGGGAAAAACACTTATATAAGGTTATCCCTGTATATATATATATAGCGCTCTGGTGTGTGCTGGCATACTCTCCCTCTGTCTCCTCAAAGGGCTAGTGGGGTCCTGTCCTCTATCAGAGCATTCCCTGTGTGTATGCTGTGTGTCGGTACGTTGTGTCGACATGTATGAGGAGGAAAATGAGGTGGAGGCGGAGCAATTGCCTGTAACAGAGATGTCACCCCCTAGGGAGTCGACACCTGAGTGGATGAGTTTATGGAAGGAATTATGTGACAGTGTCAGCTCTTTACAAAAGATTGATGACATGAGACAGCCGGCGACTCAGCCTGTGCCTGTCCAGGTGTCTCAAAAGCCATCTGGGGCTCTAAAACGCCCGTTACCGCAGATGGCAGATACAGACGCCGACACGGATACTGACTCCAGTGTCGACGATTAAGAGACGAATGTGACTTCCAGTAGGGCCACACGTTACATGATTGAGGCTATGGAAAATGTTTTTACACATTTCTGATAATACCAGTACCACTAAAAAGGGTATTAGGTTGGGTGAGAAAAAACTGCCTGTAGTTTTTCCTGCATCTGAGGAATTAAATGAAGTGTGTGATGATGCGTGGGTTTCCCCCGATAAAAACTGTTAATTCCTAAAAAGTTATTAGCATCATACCCCTTCCCGCCAGAGGATAGGGCACGTTGGGAAACACCCCTTAGGGTGAATAAAGCGCTCACACGCTTGTCTAAACAGGTGGCACTACCGTCCCCGGATACGGCCGCCCTTAAGGAACCTGCTGACAGAAAGCAGTAAAATATCCTAAAATGTATATACACTCACACGGGTGTGATACTGCGACCAGCAATCGCCTCAGCCTGGATGTGCAGTGCTGGGGTGGCTTGGTCGGATTCCCTGACTGACAATATTGATACCCTAGATAGGGACAGCGTATTATCAGGCGCAGTCCTTTCGGCCCCATAAGGACAAGCGGGCAAAAGGCGCCTCATTTCTGCCCCGTGGCAGAGGGAGAGGAAAAAGGCTGCAGCAAACAGCCAATTCCCAGGAACAAAAGCCCTCTCCCGCCTCCGCAAAGTCCTCAGCATGACGCTGGGGCTTTACAAGCGGTCTCAGGCACGGTGGGGGCCCGTCTCAAGAAATTCGAGACGTCTCCCCCTCGCCGTTTCATAAAGTCTGCTTTACCGACGTCTCCCTCAGACAGGGAGACAGTATTGCAAGCCATTCACAGGCTGTATTCCCAGCAGGTGATAATCAAGGTACCCCTCCTGCAACAGGGAAAGGGGTACTATTCCACACTATTGTGGTACCGAAGCCGGACGGCTCGGTGAGACCATTTTTAAATCTAAAATCCTTGAACACTTACATACAAAGGTTCAAATTCAAGATGGAGTCACTCAGAGCAGTGATTGCAAACCTGGAAGAAGGGGACTATATGGTCTCTCTGGACATCAAAGATGCTTACCTACATGTCCCAATTTACCCTTCTCCAAGGGTACCTCAGGTTTGTGGTACAGAACTGTCACTATCAGTTTCAGACGCTGCCGATTGGATTGTCCACGGCACCCCGGGTCTTTACCAAGGTAATGGACGAAATGATGATACTCCTTCGAAAGAAGGGAGTTTTTAGTTATCCCTTACTTGGACGATCTCCTGATAAGGGCAAGATCCAGGGAACAGTTGGAAGTCGGGGTAGCACTATCTCAGATAGTGCTGCGGCAGCACGGTTGGATTCTCAATATTCCAAAATCGCAGCTGATCCCGACGACACGCCTTCTATTCCTAGGGATGATCCTGGACACAGTCCGGAAAAAGGTGTTTTCTCCCGGAGAAGAAAGCCAGGGGGTTATCCGAACTAGTCAGAAACCTCCTAAAACCAGGCCAAGTGTCAGTGCATCAGTGCACAAGGGTCCTGGGAAAAATGGTGGCTTCCTACGCAGAAATTCCATTCGGCAGATTCCACGCAAGAACTTTCCAGTGGGACCTGCTGGACAAATGGTCCGGATCGCATCTTCAGATGCATCAGCGGATAACCCTGTCACCAAAGACAAGGGTGTCTCTCCTGTGGTGGTTGCAGAGTGCTCATCTTCTAGAGGGCCGCAGATTCGGCATTCAGGACTGGGTCCTGGTGACCACGGATGCCAGCCTGAGAGGCTGGGGAGCAGTCACACAGGGAAAAAATTTCCAGGGCTTGTGGTCAAGCCTGGAGACATCACTTCACATAAATATTTTGGAGCTAAGGGCCATTTACAATGCCCTAAGCCAAGCAATACCTCTGCTTCAAGGTCAGCCGGTGCTGATCCAGTCGGACAATATCACGGCAGTCGCCCCCGTAAACAGACAGGGCGGCACAAGAAGCAGGAGGGCAATGGCAGAAGCTGCAAGGATTTTTCGCTGGGCGGAAAATCATGTGATAGCACTGTCAGCAGTGTTCATTCCGGGAGTGGACAACTGGGAAGCAGACTTCCTCAGCAGGCACGACCTCCACCCGGGAGAGTGGGGACTTCACCCAGAAGTCTTCCACATGATTGTAAACCATTGGGAAAAACCAAAGGTGGACATGATGGCGTCCCGCCTAAACAAAAAATTGGACAGGTATTGCGCCAGGTCAAGGGACCCTCAGGCAATAGCTGTGGACGCTCTGGTAACACCGTGGGTGTACCAGTCAGTGTATGTGTTCCCTCCTCTTCCTCTCATACCAAAAGTACTGAGAATTATAAGACGGAGGGGAGTAAGAACTATACTCGTGGCTCCGGATTGGCCAAGAAGGACTTGGTACCCGGAACTTCAAGAGATGCTCACGGAGGACCCGTGGCCTCTACCTCTAAGAAGGGACCAGCTCCAGCAAGGACCCTGTCTATTCCAAGACTTACCGTGGCTGCGTTTGACGGCAGGGCGGTTGAACGCCGGATCCTGAAGGAAAAAGGCATTCCGGATGAAGTCATCCCTACCCTGGTCAAGCCAGGAAGGATGTAACCGCAAAGCATTATCACCGCATTTGGCGAAAATATGTTGCGTGGTGCGAGGCCAGTAAGGCCCCGATGGAGGAATTTCAACTAGGTCGATTCCTGCATTTCCTGTAAACAGGAGTGTCTATGGGCCTAAAATTGGGGTCCATTAAGGTTCAAATTTCGGCCCTGTCAATTTTCTTCCAGAAAGAACTGGCTTCAGTTCCTGAAGTTCAGACGTTTGTCAAGGGGGTACTGCATATACAGCCTCCTTTTGTGCCTCCAGTGGCACCTTGGGATCTCAATGTAGTTTTGGGGTTCCTAAAATCACATTGGTTTGAACCACTCACCACTGTGGACTTAAAATATCTCACATGGAAAGTGGTAATGCTGTTGGCCCTGGCTTCAGCCAGGCGTGTCTCAGAATTGGCGGCTTTATCCTATAAAAGCCCTTACCTAATTTTTCATACGGACAGGGCAGAATTGAGGACTCGTCCTCAATTTCTCCCTAAGGTGGTTTCAGCGTTTCACTTGAACCAGCCTATTGTGGTACCTGCGGCTACTAGGGACTTGGAGGACTCCAAGTTGCTGGACGTAGTCAGGGCCCTGAAAATATATGTTTCCAGGACGGCTGGAGTCAGAAAATCTGACTCGCTGTTTATCCTGTATGCACCCAACAAGCTGGGTGCTCCTGCTTCTAAGCAGACTATTGCTCGTTGGATTTGTAGTACAATTCAGCTTGCACATTCTGTGGCAGGCCTGCCACAGCCAAAATCTGTAATAGCCCATTCCACAAGGAAGGTGGGCTCATCTTGGGCGGCTGCCCGAGGGGTCTCGGCTTTACAACTTTGCCGAGCAGCTACTTGGTCAGGGGCAAACACGTTTGCTAAATTCTACAAAATTGATACCCTGGCTGAGGAGGACCTGGAGTTCTCTCATTCGGTGCTGCAGAGTCATCCGCACTCTCCCGCCCGTTTGGGAGCTTTGGTATAATCCCCATGGTCCTTACGGAGTTCCCAGCATCCACTAGGACGTCAGAGAAAATAAGAATTTACTTACCGATAATTCTATTTCTCGTAGTCCGTAGTGGATGCTGGGCGCCCATCCCAAGTGCGGATTGTCTGCAATACTTGTACATAGTTATTGTTACAAAAATCGGGTTATTATTGTTGTGAGCCATCTTTTCAGAGGCTCCTCTGTTATCATGCTGTTAACTGGGTTCAGATCACAGGTTGTACGGTGTGATTGGTGTGGCTGGTATGAGTCTTACCCGGGATTCAATATCCTTCCTTATTGTGTACGCTCGTCCGGGCACAGTATCCTAACTGAGGCTTGGAGGAGGGTCATAGGGGGAGGAGCCAGTGCACACCAGGTAGTCCTAAAGCTTTACTTTTGTGCCCAGTCTCCTGCGGAGCCGCTATTCCCCATGGTCCTTACGGAGTTCCCAGCATCCACTACGGACTACGAGAAATAGAATTATCGGTAAGTAAATTCTTATTATTTTTTTTATAGAATTATCTATTCCCCCCCCACCCCCCCTCCCACAATATGTAAGCGCCTTGCAGGAACCTCAGTTGTTTTATCGGGGACCCAAAGTAATGAGCGCCCTTCTGAGCAATTCAATTGTTGCTCCGATCAGGCACCCATTACTTTTTTTTTTTTTCCAATAAATGTTTATTGATTAAAGGTGAGAACATATTATAGCGAGTAATAGAAGACAGCGTTTACAATTCAATTATCAGTAAGTCCATTTGATACAAGCAATGACTGTTTACGAACTTAACACGGACTGCTGTTGGGGAGCACCCTAACTAGAGCCTTATCTGAAATTCAAGGTCGCTTCCGGCCATTCTAGGTGCTAGCTGTCTCAATAAAACATTTCCAAATTTTAAAACATTTCAAGAAAACAAAAACAGAAGAGTATAGGGTGGAAAGGAAGAAGAGAAAAAAGAAAAAGGGAGGGGTTAGAGAATCGGAGAAGAGGGGGGAAAAAGGGGGGGGGGGGTCACAGCGAATCTTCCGTGTCTAGTCCGGTCGGGGGTCTGAGGTGTATGTTTCTAGCTTCAGTCGTTCCCAAGAGGACAGCGGGGGAGCCCAGGTAGGGGATCAAGGTAAATGGTCTAGGTCATTACAGCAATGTCGAGTAAGCTTGTGAGGCCTTAAATTCGAGCCAAGGGGACCAAGTTGTCGTAAACCTTTGGTTAGTCTCCGGTGCCACCCGCAATTCCTCCATAGTCATATACCAATCTACTCTGGCGACCCACTCCCTCACGGTAGGAGGATTAGTCGATCGCCAGTGAACCGGAATGACCGCTTTGGCTGCGCTATTGAGAAACTTTAATAGAGATTTTTTATATGTTGACAGGGGCCATGAAGTACAGTTGAGAAGCCAGAAAGTAGGCTCCGAAGGAACCCCTGGATCCACTAACAATTTTGAAATTTCTATAACCTTGTCCCAAAAGAGACGAAGTTCGGGGCAGCTCCACCAGATATGCATCGGGGAGCCCGAATGGTTGTTACATCTCCAGCATGCATCTGGTACGTTGGGAAACATTTTAGCTAATGTTTGGGGACACCTATACCAACGAGATAGGACTTTAAAATGCGTCTCGAGGACCGAGTAACTAGAGGAGCTGGCAAAGGTGGCCTGAAAGCTCCTCTCCCAGTCCTCCTCCGACAAGTCTATCTGCACATCACGGCCCCAGTCTCTAGCATATTTGGGTAGATCTGTGAATTTATTCTCAATCAGTATTCTATAGCACCTTGAGAGGAAGTGTGATGGGCGAGAAGGCTCCAGGCAGAGGCTCTCAAAAGCTGTTAATGGTCTACTCAGGCTCGAGCGTATAGCGCTCCCCATGGCAAAATGTTTTAATTGGAGATATTTCCAGATCTCTGAAGGCAAAAGGTTCCACTTGGATTGCATTAAGGGGAAAGGGACCATCTCTCCACGCTCCACCAGCCCACCAACACGTGTCACCCCTGCCCTTTTCCAAGAACCGAATCCCCGGCCTGAGGCAGCCGGTGGGAAATCTGGGTTATTGAACAGTGGGGTCAAAGGGGAGTATGTAGAAGATATATGTGGTAGGCACCCATTACTTTTGATGTGCGCAAAGCGGCTAAGTCCTGGCCGTGACGCGAAGAGTCCCATTTGTGCGCCCAAATGGGATACTTTTCGCACCTCTGGAGGCAGCGAGTAGTAATGTTGGCGAACAGTAGAACAATTAATTAGCGTCCGGCAGGTGCCCAAACAACAATTGAATCGCTCCCTTTCAGTACTATTGGAAGAAAAACACTATATAAATACTATTATTATTATTATTATTATTATCATATATTATTGAAATCTGCACCAGGACCCCGGGACATTTGGATGCAGTGCTGTACATTGAGGGGATCGCAGCACAAGTAACGTACTCTGTCGGAATAAGCTTATCTGATGCAAATGGTAACATAATAACAATTGCAGCTGCTGATCCGGAAATGTGCGTGTGGCTAAATAATGGAGACGTTCCAGTTCGAGTTCATTGCACTGTCCCCGATACAGAACGCCTCTTAAAGCTTCTGAACAGGTCGTGGTCACGATCAGAGGGAAACAAACAAGCCCATGAGCTTGCAGAAGTTATGTGACTGCGAAGGCTGCAGTCCCTGATACTAGGGGGCTATTTACTAAGACTCGGACTGAGATAAAGTGGACGGAGATAAAGTGCCAGCTAATCAGCTCCTCATTATTATGTCACATTCTGTGTTTGATAAATGACAGTTATGAGCTGATTGGCTGGTACTTAATCTCCATCCACTTTATCTCCGTCCACGGCTTAGTAAATAGATCCCTAGGTCACTGATTGCCAATATCCTGTCATGCCCTCCAGGAGGGGACAGCCAGGTGGGAGGTCCAGGGGACAGGGTGCAGGCAAGTGGGTGGCGCAGAGGGCATAGCACCACGATCATGTCATTGTGGCACCGTCCCCAGGGAAACCGAGAACGTGACAGGGGGTTACTAATCTTTGCAGCACCCTGCAGAGCTTCCTGGCGCCACCCAAAGTATTTACCATTATTTTTCCCCAGAGGGGGTGTGGCCACTCCTCCCAGATTTGGTCATGCCCCCTTCGGTACCTGGGCCCTGTGGCTGTCTCAAGGGCCCTGCCCGCCCCCACTATACAAAGCTTCAATTCTGGGCTCTGATGATGTGATTCAGAGTAACTTACATCATCAAGCCGTTTAGGACCGCCCACTTTCCTCGAAAGTCGATAGCGGGTGGCTTTTGGTGACAGAACTGGCAACAACTGGCATCCTTGCCCACTTTACTGGGCATCCGGGATTGGGTAGCTACTGTACCTAAAATTCCGAAGTCACCGAGACATTTTGGGGAGTTGGGTACGATATGCCGGCGGTCAGGATCCCGATGGTCAGAATGGAGAGTTAGGGTTAGAATACTCACCGGGATCCATTGGCATTGTGACAGATGGGATTCCGCCATCAGGGTTGATGACACAGCCGCAGCCTAACCCTAACCTTCCCCTACCGCAGCTTAACCCCTCACATTCCCACCGTTGTATTATCGGAAAACCAGTGCTGCCCATGGGCAAGATGAGGTTACTGTTACTGGTCAATGAGGGGTCCAAGACGGGTATGGGTCATAGGCTCGACATGCATTTGGTCGACAGTCATTGGATCGACCACTATAGGTCGACAGTGACTAGGTCGACACCTGAAATAGGTCAACACAGTCATTAGGTCGACAAGAACAAGGTCGACATGGGAAAGGGTCGACATGAGGTTTTTTTTTACTTTTTCTGGTGTCGTTTTCATCGTAAAAGTGATGGGGAACCCCAATTAGTGCACCACAGAGGCGGAACTACCGCCAGTGCAACCTGTGCGTTGCACTGTGGCCCGACTCTGTCCAGGGGCCCAAAGCATGTAATGAGTCAAACTGACTCATTACATGCCGCTGTGTGCTGCGGGCAACCGCTGCCCGCAGCGCACAGCCGCCCAGAGAGGAGAGGAGCAGCGGTACGGGGGAGAAGGAGGAGGAGGGAGCCGGAGGAGGGAGCCGCAGCAGCGCTTTGTTACTGGTGGAGGCGCTGCTGCTGCCCCTCTGCTTTACTATAGGCTGTCTTCCGAGAACAGCCCTTTAGTGAAGCAGAGGGGCAGCAGCAGCGCCTCCACCAATAACACAGCGCTGCTGCTGCTCCCTCCTCCACCTCCCTCCTCCTCCTTCTCTCCTGCCCGGAAATCGTGATCTGCCAGAAGCTGCACCGAGGAGCCTGAGCCAGCGGAGAGGGTAAGTATAATTCTTTCTTTCTTTCTTTCTTTCTTTCTTTCTTTCTTTCTTTCTTTCTTTCTTTCTTTCTTTCTTTTCTTTCTACAAAAAAGGGGGACTGTCTGCCGTAGTGTGTAAAAAGGGGGAATCTGCTTGCCGCTATGTGTAAAAAGGGGGAATCTGCCTGTCGTAATGTGTAAATGTGAGAGGGCAACGCCGGGACGTATAGTGCCTGCTGCCGTGCAGGTGTAGGCGTACCACTTACCGGACGCCGCACGCTCTCACTCTCAGGTGCCGGAACCCTCGACAGTCCTGGAAACTCTTCTGGACGACCCGGAGACAAGAAAGCCTAAGAGGGAGAAACTATTGAATACCGTCCCCCAAACCGTGGACCGCACGCCCTACGTGGCTGAAGAAAATCGCCCCTTCGGGCTAGGTGGGGGTCATCACCGGCGTCCGCCTCAGAGCCCGAATTTCACCTATCGGCACTTTCGCACCAGGTGGAAATTCCGCCTTGCACAGCCGTGCAAGGCTCACCGTTGCCCTGAAGGAAGGGAGATAGAAAGAAACACACACACGGACAAAACGCTCAGACCGTTGTTACTCAACGTCTTACGTCTTGTACTCCGATCTTCTCCAGTTACAGGTCCCTGTAAGGAGGCAAGGAGAAAAACAGCCATGCAGGGCCTAACTCTAATCTAGTGTGCGTCCGCTACACTAACTTCATAACAAGCCCTCAAACTGGCCTAAGTGTAAGTGGTGCAACACAACTATGCACAAACTTTATAACAACAATTTGCCCTGCACGGTAACATCACACATCGAAATACAACATAACACGGTGCTGTCCCTTGAAATCCCTACCCGCAGGAGGAAGGGGGTGGGCACCGCACGGCCTACCCACCTCCTGTACCTTCCCTTATACGGGCCTCAGGCCTAACTACCTAAATACCTCGGGGGACTTATTCCCTGGGCCTAGTGCCCCCTAGCTGCACACAGGCCGGAGACCTGACTTCACCCACGAGCCTAGTGCCCACCTAACTTACCAGTTGGGTGACCTGGGCCTAATACCCAGGGTCACCTTGATGTACCTCTGGTGGCCAAAATACTCTAGGGCCTAATGCCCTCTAATGTTCCCACAGGCCTATTGCCTGAACGTACCCTTCGGGCCTAGGGCCCGCCTACCGTGTGGCAGAGGGCGACTCGGGCCTAACGCCCGAACCCCCCGGATGGTAGTGATCGGGTCTGGGCCACGGGTCGAGGGGATCCCCGACTACGCGTGGCCTCGGACCCAAACGCACCGACTCTCTAGCGCCCACGGGCTGGGAGGGCCCGACTAAATGCCCACAGGCCGGGAGGGCCTGAATGTGCCCACGGGCCTAGTGCCCGAACACCTGGTGGTCTAGGGAGGAGGGCCTATAGGAGCGTGGTGCAGGCCCAAGGCCTCTTACCCGGACCGGTGGGAGAGGCTGGGGAGGGGAGCTTCGTCAGCTCTTTTGCTTACCTCTCTCCACAGCACTCTCCGCCGATCTTCCTCTGCTGGGCCGCCGCTTCCGCCTCTTCCGGCACCGTCCTGTCTTCCTCTGCTCCTTCCCGGCTTGGCTTCGGCCTCCTCTGGCGCCGCTTCTTCCGCTGCCGCCCGCGTCTTCCTGGGGTCCTCTGGAGCTCTTCTCCGCTCCGTCTCCGGCTCACGACTGAGCTCCGCCGCCGCCCAGCGCCTGATATAAGACGCTGGGAGGAGGCGGAGCCATGACGCGGCGGGCTCCCATTGGTCCGCCGCGGCGACTCCTCATTGGGCGCCGGGCCGCGATCAGCGATTGGCTCGCGTCCGGCGCCCTTTTCAAATCCGGAGCCGCTGATTGGAGGAACTTGGATCCTCTCGGATCCTCGTTCCTCCGTACTCCGGCGCGCTGCCGCCCGCCGCCTCACATAAAAACGGGGAATCTGCCTGCCATAGTGTGTAAAAAGGGGGAATCTTTCTGCCGCAATGTGTAAAAACGGGGAATCTGCCTGCCGCAATGTGTAAAAACAGGGAATCTGCTTGCCGCTGTTAGGCGCCGAGGGTCCGCCCGTCAGTGCGGCCCGGCGCCTAGCAACTAGGGACGCCGCAGGCAGACAGCCGCCGGCTCCCTAGCAACGCTAGACGCCGGGCGCACGGAGCCACTCAGACCCTAGCAACGGGGACGCCACGGTCGGACCGCGTTCCCCGTTGCTGGGTCTTAATTAATCAGTTCAATTGTATCCTGGCCGTGCAGCATGCAGCTGCACGGCATGATTATGTGATTACCCTGTCTGGATCTTGATTGGAGGGCTCCCAAATTTAAGCACTCTCCGGACTTCTCACAGACGCCGGTGATAGCTTCCTGTTTGCTGTGTCAGTTACAGAGAGTTTCCAGTCCTGCTCAATCCGGTTGTTCCTGTCCTCAGTGGTCCAGTACTCGGAAGTTGTCATCTATTCCTGGAGTCCGACCGAGCACCTTTAACATCCTGTGGTGTTCGTGAGTCGCGGCGTAGCCGTGTGTTGCGGCTTGACCGCTTACTGTTTATTATTTAGTTTCTTGTGTTCCGGAGCTTTTGCGGAGGATTCCGCTCCCACTAATCCACTCTGGTATCCAGCGGTGCTGGATAGGAGTAACGGATCAGTGGATCTTTGGTTGTCCTTTTCCCTGGCGGTTTGTCCGCACATACTTTTGGTTTAAGTTAGTTAGCTTGTAGCCCCTGGCCTGGTTGCTTAGTCAGAGGGCCCCTTGTTATCACCCTGTCTCGGATTTCCCTTTGTCTCCCATTAAGACCTGAGGGGGCATCGAAGTTGGGCAGACATAATCCGCCCTTCAAACGCGGCTGCCATGGGCTCAAGCAACCATAGTCTCGCAGGGGATTTCTGATAACACGGGCGAGACAACGGAGTTAGGGCGCCAGGGGTTACTAGGCTTTCCTGCTCCCGTAACCAGCATATCTTTCCAGTACTCAGACCTCTGCCATTAGATCTCCTCTGGTCTGGAGTACGGGAATCATAACAGCCGCAATGTGTAAAAAGGGGGAATCTGCCTGCCGTAATGTGTAACAAGGGCACGCTGTCTGCCATAATGTGTAACAAGGGCACGCTGTTTGCCGTTATGTGTAACAAGGGCACGCTGTCTGCCGTAATGTGTAACAAGGGCACGCTGTCTGCCGTAATGTGTAACAAGGGCACGCTGTCTGCCGTTATGTGTGAAAAGTGTACGCTGTCTGCCGCTATGTTTAACAAGGGCACGCTGTCTGCCGTTATGTGTAAAAAGGGTACGCTGTCTGACGCTATGTTTAACAAGGGCACGCTGTCTGCCGTTATTTGTAAAAATTGTACGCTGTCTGCCGCTATGTGTAACAAGGGCACGCTGTCTGCCGTTATGTGTAAAAAGGGGACGCTGTCTGCCGTTATGTGTAAAAAGGGCACGCTGTCTGCCATTATGTGTAAAAAGGGCACGCTGTCTGCTGCTATGTGTAAATAGGGCACGCTGTCTGACGTTATGTGTAAAAAAGGGGGACGCTGTCTGCTGTAATGTGTAAAAAAGAGGAATCTGTCCGCCGTAAGGTGTAAAAGGGTCTCTACCTGGTGTAGTGGTGCTATTGTGCGGCGTAATTTGAAGAATGGAGACTACTGTGCACCGTTTTATGAATTGGTATTATTTTGTGGCCACACCCCTTCCCCACGAAGCTACGCCACTATGTATTTTTGCGCGCGCCTATGGCGCGCACTGCCCCTGTTTTGCATGCAGGGGTGGGGCTCCGATGCTGTTTCTTGCACACAGTGCTAAAATGTCTAGTTACGGCACTGTTGCTAGGTATCCACTTCCCTGAGCAGGTCCCCCTCACCAGATCCTCTCCAGGGGTGAGGGGGTGCAGTGGCGGATTTAGGGGGGGGGCACCAAGGCACGTGCCCCCCCTGTCATTTTTAGTGCAGACTGACATGCGGACGAGGGTCCGCATGTCAGTCTGCGGTCTCGTTTCCTCCCCTGCTGTTAGGAGGGACACGGAGGGCACAGTGCGCGCCTCTCCTGTGTCCCTCCTGGGTCTCCGGCGGCCGCTGGTCTCATGAAGGAAGTGCCGTTCGTGAGCACTTCCTTTATTACAGTGACCCGCGGCCGCCGGAGACACAGGAGGGACACAGGAGAGGCGTGCACTGTGCCCTCCGTGTCCCTCCTAACAGCAGGGGAGCGGGGGGAGCAGCGGCGGCGGCGGCGGAGGAAGGGGGGGGGGAGGACGCACTGGGGGGGAATATCTGGCACTGGAGGCATATTTGGCAGGGAGGGGGGGGGAGAATATCTGGCACTGGGGACATATATGGCACTGGGGGGAATATCTGGCACTGGGGGCATATATGGCACTGGGGAGGGAATATCTGGCACTGGGGGCATATTTGGCAGGGAGGGGTGGGGGAGAATATCTGGCACTGGGGGGAATATCTGGCCCTGGGGGCATATATGGCACTGGGGGGGGGGGAATATCTGGCACTGGGGGCATATGTGGCACTGGGGGGGGGATATCTGGCACTGGGGGCATATGTGGCACTGGGGGGGGAATATCTGGCACTGGGGCATATGTGGCACTGGGGGCATATATAGCACTGGGGGGGGGGGGGCGATATCTGGCACCGGGGGCATATGTGGCACTGTCGGGGAATATCTGGCACTGGGGGTATATGTGTACCTGGCACACATGGGGGGGGCTATATTTGGCACTGGGGGCATGTGAGTACCTGGCACCGTGGGGGAATATCTGGCACTGGGGACATATGTGGCACTGGGAGCACAGCCCTAGCAACAAGGACTACCTCCTAGCAACGAGCATGACACCCAGTGCATGAAACCCCTGGCAACGAGCATGACACCCAGTGCATGAAACCCCTGGCAACGAGCATGACACCCAGTGCATGAAACCCCTGGCAACGAGCATGACACCCTGAGCATGAAAACCCCTGGCACCGTGTATGGAACCAAGAGCATGAAACCCCTGGCAACGAGCATGACACCCAGTGCATGAAACCCCTGACAACGAGCAGGTATTTGAAAAGTAATTAAAAGCCTTACTGTAGGACTTAATGTGTAATGGGCATTGCGGTGTGTGGCATAATGTATCACGGACATTGCGGTGTGTGTCATAATGTGTCACAGGCATTACGGTGTATGGTATACTATATCGCTGGCATTGTGATATGTGGTATAATGTCTCAGGGTCATTGCAGTGTGGCATAATATATAACGGGCATTGCGGTGTGTGGCATAGGGTATAACGGGCATTGCGGTATGTGTCACAGGCATTACGGTGTATGGTATACTATATCACGGGCATTGTGGTATAATGTCTCAAGGTCATTGCAGTGTGTGGCATAATGTGTCACAGACATTGTATGTGCTATAATGTATCAGGGGCATTGCAGTGTGTGGTATAATGTATCACGGACATTGCAGTGTGTGTCATAATGTGTCACAGACATTGTATGTGCTATAATGTATCAGGGGCAGTGCAGTGTGTAGCATAATGTATAACGGGCATTGCAATTCCTGTCATAATGTGTCACAGGCATTATAGTGTGTGGCATAATGTGTCACAGGCATTACGGTGTGTGGCATAATGTGTCACAGGCATTACGGTGTGTGGCATAATGTGTCACAGGCATTACGGTGTGTGGCATAATGTGTCACAGACATTGTATGTGCTATAATGTATCAGGGGCATTGCAGTGTGTAGCATAATGTATAACGGGCATTGCGATTCCTGTCATAATGTGTCACAGGCATTACGGTGTGTGGCATAATGTGTCGGGGGCATTATGGTGTGTGCATATTGTGTCATGTGCATTATTGTGTGTGGAATAATGTCTAAGGGCCATTGCAGTATGTGGCATAATGTATACTGGGCATTACTATAAGGAGGAAAAATGACAAATAATGTAAGGGGCATGAATCAGGATTATTTTTCTTTCCTGTGGTGGCCAACATCTGGGCGTGCAGGTTGCAAAACTGGGGTATAAGGTAGTCTTTTCCTGCAATACCACGCCCATTCAAACGAAGCCACGCCCATTCCAACAAAGCCACGCCCCTTATGGTGCCCCCCCTGTAATTTTTTTCTGGATCCGCCCCTGAGGGGGTGGACTTGGATGGGATGGGGGAGGGGGGGGGGGCAAGCCATTTTGTCGCACATGGTCCCACCGCTCGCTAGTTCCGCCACTGGTGCACCATGTCCCCTCGCATGGCGAGCAAAGGCAAGGTGCCTCTCTCCGCTACCGCTGCGCTCGGCACAGGTTACTATTCCCAATTGTAGTCCACGTGGATCGTAAAGTATGAAAAAGTTCAAAAATGTTTTAACATTTTTAAAAACGCATGTCAACCTTTTTCCATGTCGACCTAGTACATGTCGGGATCCGGTCTGAAGATTGACACTGTTTAGGTCGACAATGTTTAGGTCGACCACTATAGGACGACAATCACTAGGTCAACAGGGTTGGAAGGTCGACAAGGTTTCTAGGTCGACATGTGCTAGGTCGACAGGTCAAAAGGTCGACATGAGTTTTTCACAATTTTTTCTTTTTTTGAACTTTTTCATACTTAACGATCCACGTGGACTACGATTTGAACGGTAATCTGTGCTGAGCGAAGTGGTAGCAGAGCGAGGCACCTCGCCTTCGCTCGCCATGCGAGGGGACACGGTGCACTAATTAGGGTTTCCGGTCACTCTACAAAGAAAACGACCCCCCCCCCAAAAAAAAACACCTCATGGCGACCTTTTGACCTGTCAACCTAGCACATGTCGACCTAGAAACCCTGTCGACCTTCCAACCCTGTCGACCTAGTGACTGTCGACCTATAGTCGACGTAAACATTGTCGACCTAATGATCCACACCCTACATGACGACCTAGTGTCCATGTCGACCTGATGACTGTCGACCTAAGTGTGGTTGACCTAATGACCGTATCCCGTCCAGGACCGTGGCACTGGAAGTAACCTAAAGTGTGTATCCCCACAATAGTGTAGAAAAAGTGTAGGGATAATACAGACATCAGCAGTAATGGTGTATATATGTGTAGAGGTTATGTATTACACATATACTGTATAGCAGATTAGATTATAATATATTATAAACCATAAATATTCTTCCTCAAAATAAAATAAAAAAATACCACTAGCCTCCTTGCCGAAACCCGGGATCGAACCAGGGACCTTTAGATCTTCAGTCTAACGCTCTCCCAACTGAGCTATTTCGGCAGCCATTGGTAGAAGCTCGCAGTGCACCCTGACGTCTAGACCACTCCCTGCCGGTGAGTCACTGCCAGCTGCCTTATGACACGGTTGGAACTCTGCTCTGTGACGTCACACATCCTCCAACCGCATGTGAATGTTACAAGAGCTCAGAATATGCCGTTGAGAAGTAACAGCCAATAGGAACTGAGCAGGAGAATACTCAGTGTCACGCATTCATAGGCTGAAATCTCCCAACCCTGTGCATGGGTCTCTGTGGCGCAATCGGTTAGCGCGTTCGGCTGTTAACCGAAAGGTTGGTGGTTCGAGCCCACCCAGGGACGCGAGTTTTTTTTTTCCGTTGATAATAAAAAACCAAAACTATATTATATTTTAATTACAAAATACATTTATTTGGTGTTCGATGTTATTTGCCAAGTTAGACACATAATAACGTGTATAGCATGGTCACTATTTAATTTAATATGAAACACTGGCAAGAACAGCAAAATATACATTGCATTCCAGTAGCAAAGCTTATTTACTTTGCTGTTGCGCCTTTGTCCGGGAAATATGTAATTATAAAATATCGAGCATATGTATACTATATGGGCAGTGCCATTTTTAAGCATCCCCGAAAAATTTAGAGTGACATTTAGCACTGTGACCACACGATGGCGCTCTGGCTGCACAGATGATGCTGCAGTTTATGTTACATTTTCCCATTGTGAGTTTAAATAAAGTTTATTGCTTTAAAAAAAAACGTAAATAAATAATACATAACCCCGCCCTTTCCCAACCTCGGCGCGCGCACCTTCCCCCCTCGCGCTCGTGCCCGTTATCTTCTCCGCCGCGCGCGGGCGCGTGACACAGCAGGCAAAATCCAGGAGGAGTGGGAGTCCCCGCGCAGGGAGCGCGCCCCGTCACCGACAGTGTCCGTACCCCCCGCCATGTACCGGGCCCTGTACGCCTTCCGCTCCCCGGAGCCGAACTCTTTGCAGTTCGGGCCTGGGGAGAGCTTCCTGATCTTGGAGCGGTGTAACCAGCACTGGTGGCTGGCCAGCAGCTGCAGCAGCGGGGACACGGGCTACGTGCCGGCCTCCTACCTGGAGAGGATCAAGGTGAGCGGCCCTGCGCCGGCCGTGACGTCATTGGCTTCGTTGTAACGTCACTGTCACGTGTGTCATGTTGTGTAAGGTGTCGTCATTCTGCAAGTTATGTCACATGTACAAATGTGTGATGTCAGAGTAGGAGCGGTGTGATGGAGGGGACGTGGCCCTACGGTGTGATGGAAGAGGAGGGGACCTACGGTGTGATGGAGGAGGAGAGGACATGGCCCTACGGTGTGATGGAGGATGTGGAGGAGGGGACCTACAGTGTGATGGAGGAGTAGGAGACGTGGTACTACGGTGTGTTGGAGGAGATGTGGTCGTACGGTGTGATGTAGGAGGAGGGGATGTGGCCCTATGGTGTGATGTAGGAGGAAGGGACGTGGCCCTATGGTGAGATGTAGGAGGAAGGGACGTGGCCCTATGGTGTGATGTAGGAGATGTGGTCGTACGGTGTGATGGAGGAGGGGAAGTGGCCCTACAGTGTGGTGGAGGGGACGTGGCCCTACAGTGTGATGGAGGGGACGTGGCCCTACAGTGTGGTGGAGGGGACGTGGCCCTACAGTGTGGTGGAGGGGACGTGGCCCTACAGTGTGGTGGAGGGGACGTGGCCCTACAGTGTGGTGGAGGGGACGTGGCCCTACAGTGTGGTGGAGGGGACGTGGCCCTACAGTGTGGTGGAGGGGACGTGGCCCTACAGTGTGGTGGAGGGGGCGTGGCCCTACAGTGTGATGGAGGGTGCGTGGCCCTACGGAGTGATGGAGGGGACGTGGCCCTACGGAGTGATGGAGGAGGAGGGAACGTGGCCTTACGGTGTGATGGAAGAGGAGGGGACCTACGGTGTGATGGAGGAGGAGAGGACATGGCCCTACGGTGTGATGGAGGAGGAGGAGGGGACCTACAGTGTGATGGAGGAGTAGGAGACGTGGTACTACAGTGTGTTGGAGGAGATGTGGTCGTACGGTGTGATGTAGGAGGAGGGGATGTGGCCCTATGGTGTGATGTAGGAGGAAGGGACGTGGCCCTATGGTGTGATGTAGGAGGAAGGGACGTGGCCCTATGGTGTGATGTAGGAGATGTGGTCGTACGGTGTGATGGAGGAGGGGACGTGGCCCTACAGTGTGATGGAGGGGACGTGGCCCTACAGTGTGATGGAGGGGACGTGGCCCTACAGTGTGATGGAGGGGACGTGGCCCTACAGTGTGATGGAGGGGACGTGGCCCTACAGTGTGATGGAGGGGACGTGGCCCTACAGTGTGATGGAGGGGACGTGGCCCTACAGTGTGATGGAGGGGACGTGGCCCTACAGTGTGATGGAGGGGACGTGGCCCTACAGTGTGATGGAGGGGACGTGGCCCTACAGTGTGATGGAGGGGACGTGGCCCTACAGTGTGATGGAGGGGACGTGGCCCTACAGTGTGATGGAGGGGACGTGGCCCTACGGAGTGATGGAGGAGGAGGGGACGTGGCCCTACGGAGTGATGGAGGAGGAGGGGACCTACGGTGTGATGGAGGAGAAGAGGACATGGCCCTACGGTGTGATGGAGGGGACGTGGTCGTACGGTGTGATGGAGGAGGAGGGGACGTGGCCGTACGGTGTGATGGAGGAGGAGACGTGGTACTACGGTGTGTGGGAGGAGATGTGGTCGTATGGTGTGATGTAGGAGGAAGGGACGTGGCCCTATGGTGTGATGGAGGAGGAAGGGACGTTGCCCTACGGTGTGATGGAGGAGGGGACGTGGCCCTACAGTGTGATGGAGGAGGGGACGTGGCCCTACAGTGTGATGGAGGAGGGGACGTGGCCCTACAGTGTGATGGAGGAGGGGACGTGGCCCTACAGTGTGATGTAGGGGACGTGGCCCTACAGTGTGATGTAGGGGACGTGGCCCTACAGTGTGATGTAGGGGACGTGGCCCTACAGTGTGATGTAGGGGACGTGGCCCTACGGTGTGATGTAGGGGACGTGGCCCTACGGTGTGATGTAGGGGACGTGGCCCTACGGTGTGATGGAGGGTGCGTGGCCCTACGGTGTGGCGGAGGGTGCGTGGCCCTACGGTGTGGCGGAGGGTGCGTGGCCCTACGGTGTGGCGGAGGGTGCGTGGCCCTACGGTGTGGCGGAGGGGACGTGGCCCTACGGTGTGGCGGAGGGGACGTGGCCCTACGGTGTGGCGGAGGGGACGTGGCCCTACGGTGTGACGGAGGAGGGGACGTGGCCCTACGGTGTGACGGAGGAGGGGACGTGACCGTACGGTGTGATGGAGGAGGAGGAGGGGACGTGACCGTACGGTGTGATGGAGGAGGAGGGGACGTGGCCGTACGGTGTGATGGAGGAGGGGAGGACGTGTAGTGTGATGTAGGAGAAGGGGATGTGGTTGTATGGTGTGATGTAGGAGATGTGGTCGTTTATACAAAGTATCCAGTGACGTGTGCGCACATTTATTCCAAGCATTGCCTAATTGGAGTATATTTATACCAAGCAGGTCCTTTATGCATTGAGTAGTGTCTTAAAATATCCGTTTTTGTTTATGTATTATTGATACATTTCAAGTTGATTTTAGTTACACGCTAGAAGCATTGTGGTCTGTGTAAGTATGAGCTACATGTATTGCCCGCTGAGAGTCTGGGACCTTGTGGTGGGGGTTGGGTGCGTTACTTAGAATCAAAATTAGTCTTCACCTTCTGTAACACAAGGCTTGGTGAGTATAGGACCCAGGTACGGGTTTGCTTGTGTCCTCTAATACGTGGACACATATAGTGATCTTGTCTTCCAGTATGGTTATTTGAAACCAAATTGGCCCAACAATTGGAAAACCAGCAAGTAGTTGCCATCCTTTGTACGTGGTTATCAGACGGCAAGTAGTATTGCCATCCTTGCTATGGCCTGTGCCCGTTAAATGGTTGAATCTGGTTGATCATTGCGTGCATGCTGTGACCAGTGATTGCGTCGCAGTTGGTGCAAGTTTTGGAGATACTTTGCAGGTTCCAATTGGTGACTTTCCTCCCTAGTGCCCTAGATTTCTGTAACGTCTGAATTCTGCGCTATTTTGCCATCCTGCTCTCGTGTACCTGTCCTGTGGTTTTGAGAAATCTACATTAAGCCCCTTACCCATTGGCATCTAAGAAAGACAGCATGTAAATCGAGATGTGGACACATCCCATCTGTTCCAATAACCCCAAACGTGCTGGGGCCTCAGTCAGCTGAATCTTTGTGCTTCTCACGCCCTCCTCCTCCCCATTCAAGATTGAGAACTTAATCCTAAGGAAAACGGAAAACACCTGTATATCTGCACCCGTTCCTCCCTGTTCCTAAGTAGAATAGTGGTCTGCGGAGATTACCGCACATTCCCTGTCATTCCCATGTTCCTCATTTTCTGGTGTTATAAGTAGAGATGAGCGGGTTCGGTTCTCAGAGAACCGAACCCTACCGAACTTCACGTCTCGAGGCCGGATCCGAGTCAGGCTCAGGTTTTCCCACCTGACTCGGAAACCCGAACGCGGCAAAACGTCATCATCCCGCTGTCTGATTCTCGCATGATTTGGATTCCATATAAGGAGCCTCCAGTCTCAGTGTAGTGAAAGGACGTGTCTCCGTCCTCCAGTGTCTGTGTGGGGGCGGGAAAGTGGGGTGGCAAGTCTTGTGCTGTGTTGTGCTGCTCAGTCCAGTCCAGTGTAGTCACAGTGTATTGTGCTGCATCAGTCCAGGCAGTCACAGTGTTGGTGTCCTCTCCTGCCAGTGTAGCTGTATAAAGTGTTGTTGACTGTGTTGTGCTGCATCAGACCAGTGGTAGTGTCCTGTCTCATCAGTCATTCCAGTGACTATATACGCTGCTGCTATATGTCCACTGCTGCCGTTTAATAATAATAATAACAACAACCACAAGTCCCTTACAGTATTGTTGTGTTGCATCAGAGCAGTGGTAGTGTCCTGTCTCATCAGTCATTCCAGTGCCGCATATTGTCGCATATAACTCCCAAAAAATAATGGAGAACAAAAATTTTGAGGATAAAATAGGGAAAGATCAAGAAGAACCACTTCCTCCTAGTGCTGAAGCTGCTGCCACTAGCCATGACATAGATGATGAAATGCCATCAACGTCATCTGCCAAGGCCGATGCCCAATGTGATAGTAGAGGGCATGTAAAATGCAAAAAGCCAAAGTTCAGTAAAAAGAACAAAAAAAAAGAAATTTAAATGGTCTGAGGAGAAATGTGAACTTGCCAATATGCCATTTACGACACGGAGTGGCAAGGAACGGCTGAGGCCCTGGCCTATGTTCATGGCTAGTGGTTCAGCTTCACATGACGATGGAAGCCCTCATCCTCCAGCTAGAAAAATAAGAGTTAAGCTGGAAAGAGCACAGAAAAGAACTGTGCGTTCTGAGATGGTATCAGAAATCCCCAAGGGGAGTCCAAGTGTGTCGGCGGTTGCGATGCCTGACCTTCCCAACACTGAACGGGAAGAGTTGGCTCCTTCCACCATTTGCACGCCCCCTGCAAGTGCTGGAAGGAGCACCCACAGTCCAGTTCCTGATATTTAAATTGAAGATGTCACTGTTGAAGTACACCAGGATGAGGATATGGGTGTTGCAGGCGCTGAGGAGGAAGTTGACGATGAGAATTCTGATGGTGATGTGGTTTGTTTAATTCAGGCACCAGGGGGAGACATCTGTTGTCCTTGGGACGAAGAAGCCCATTGTGATGCCTGGGCAAACTACCAAAAAAGCCACCTCTTCGGTGTGGAATTATTTCTCCACAAATACGGACAACAGGTGTCAAGCCATCTGTTGCCTCTGTCAATCTGTAATAAGTAGGGGTAATGATGTTAACCACCTAGGAACATCCTCCCTTATACGTCACCTGCTGCGCATTCATCAGAAGTCCGTGTCAAGTTGTGAAACTTTGGGTAAGAGCGTAAGCAGTCCACTGACGCCTAAATCCATTCTTCCTCCTGTACCCAAGCTCCTGCAAGCCACACCACCAACTCCCTCAACGTCAACTTCCTCCTTAGACAGGAACGTCCATAGTCCTGCAGGCCATGTCACTGTCAAGACTGAGGAGTCCTCTCCTAACCGGGATTCCTCCAGATGATCCTGGAGTGGTACGCCTGCTGTTGCTACTGCTGCTGTTGTTTCTGCTGGGAGTCGATCGTCATCCCAGAGGGGAAGTCGGAAGACCACTTGTACTACTTCCAGTAAGCAATTGACTGTCCAACAGTCCTTTGTGAGGAAGATGAAATATGACAGCAGTCATCCTTTTGCAAAGCGGATAACTGAGGCCTTGACAGCTATGTTGGTGTTAGAGGTGCGTCCGGTATCCACCATTAGTTCAGTGGGACTTAGAGAATTGATGGAGATAGTGTGTTCCCGGTATCAAATCCTATCTAGGTTCCACTTCTCTAGGCAGGCGATACCGAGAATGTACACACACGGTCAGAAAAAGTCACCAGTGTCCTACAAAATGCGGTTGTATCCACTTAACCACGTACATGTGGAGCGGGGCAGACTAAGGACTATATTACTGTAACAGCCCACTGGGTAGATGTATGGCCTCCCGCAACAACAACAGCAGCGGCGTCACCAGTAGCAGCATCTCGCAAACGCCAACTAGTTTTTAGGCAGGCTACGATATGTATCGCCGTTTTCCATAAGAGGCACACAGCTGACAACCTCTTACGGAAACTGAGGAACATCATCACAGAATGGCTTACCCCAATTGGACTCTCCTGGGGATTTGTGATATCGGACAACGCCACCAATATTGTGCGTGCATTACATCTGGGCAAATTCCAGCATGTCCCATGTTTTGCACATACAATTCATTTGGTGGTGCACAATTTTTTGAAAAATGAGAGGGATGTGCAGGAGATGCTGTCGGTGGCCCGAAAAATTGCGGGCCACTTTCGGCATTCTGCCACTGCGTGCCGAAGACTGGAGCGCCAGCAAACACTCCTGAACCTGCCCCGCCATCAAACTGAAGCAAGAGGTGGTAACGAGGTGGAATTAAACACTCTATATGCTTCAGAGGATGGAGGAGCAGCAAAAGGCCATTCAAGCCCATACATCCACCTACGATATAGGCAAAGGAGGAGTAATGCACCTGACTCAAGCGCAGTGGAGAATGATTTCCGTCTTGTGCAAGGTTCTCCAACCCTTCGAACTTGCCACACGTGAAGTCAGTTCAGACACTGCCAGCTTGAGTCAGGTCATTCCCCTCATCAGGCTTTTGCAGAAGCAGCTGGATAAATTGAAGCAGGACCTAAGACGGAGCGATTCCGCAAAGTATGTGGGACTTGTGGATGGAGCCCTTCATTCGCTTTGCCTGGATTCAAGGGTGGTCAATCTGTTGAAATCAGAGCACTGCATTTTAGCCACCGTGCTTGATCCTAGGTTTAAAGCCTACGTTGTATCTCTTTCCAGCAGACACAAGTGTGCAGAGGTGCAAAGGCCTGCTGGTTAGTAAATTGTCAACTCAAGCGGAATGTGACCCGTCAACAGCTCCTCCTTCAATTTCTCCCGCCACTGGGGCTGCAAGGAAAAGGATAACATCTCCTAGCCCACTCGCTGGTGGTGATGCAGGGCAGTCAGGAGCGAAAGCTGACATCTGGACCGGACTGAAGGACCTGCCAACGATTACTGACATGTCTACTGTCACTGCATATGATTCTGTCACCACTGAAAGAATGTCACAGTCCATACGTATACTGGCAGGAAAAAGAGCAATTTGGAGGCCCTTGCACAAACTGGCTTTATTTTATCTAAGTTGCCCCCCCTCCAGTGTGTACTCCGAAAGAGTGTTAAGTGCAGCCGGTAACCTTGTCAGCGATCGGCGTAGGAGGTTACTTCCACTAAATGTGGAGAAGATGATGTTCATCAAAATTAATTATAAATTCCTCCGGGAAGACCTTTACCAGCAATTTCCTCCAGAAAGTACACATGGACCTGTGATTGTGCATTCCAGTGGGGATGAATTAATACTCTGTGAGGAGGAGGATGTACACAGTGAAATGGGTGAGGTATCGGAGGATGATGATGAGGTCGACATCTTGCCTCTGTAGTGCCAGTTTGTGCAAGGAGAGATTGATTGCTTCTTTTTTGGTGGGGGCCCAAACAAGCCAGTCATTTCAGCCACAGTCGTGTGGCAGACCCTGTCGCTGAAATGATGGGTTTGTTAAAGTGTGCATGTCCTGTTTATACAACATAAGGGTGGGTGGGAGGGCCCAAGGACAATTCCATCTTGCACCTCTTTTTCTTGTTTGTGCTGTTTGGGGACTAGTTTTTTGAAGTGCCATCCTGTCTGACACTGCAGTGCCACTCCTAGATGGGCCAGGTGTTTGTGCCGCACACTTGTGTCGCTTAGCTTAGTCATACAGCCACCTCGGTGCAACTTTTAGGCCTAAAAACATGAATGTTATTGAGGTTAATAATACCGTAGGAGCAAAATTACCCCCAAATTCTGTGATTTTTAGCTGTTTTTATGGAGGGGGTTTTCCAAAAATCATCCAGATCCAAATCCAAAACACGAAAGTGGAATTAGAACCAAAACCAAAACACGAGAAGTGCCAGCCGCACATTATAAGTGCTGCTCCCAGACTCTTCTAACTTCATGAATATTTATACTGTATTTAGATGAAGTTACTTTGCTAGTATTACAGGTGCATGTAAAGTCGCTCAATTATCCTGTCTCATCATTACCTAATTACTGGTAACAGCCACATATGTTGTAGCAGTGAACAAGACTATCAGGATAACGCATATATCTCTTACCGTAAGAACATAGAACATTCTTTATTAGCACAGTAATGTCCTTATGAACACATACAATAAATATTATTATTATTATTATATATATATATATATATATATATATATATATATATATATATATATATATATATATATATATATATATATATATATATATATATTTATTATGTACACCCAAAGACGGCACTCACTGGTCTCACAAAGAAAAACTGGACAACGTCCTCTTATCAACGTTTCAGGTTTATTTCAACCCATCATCAGGATACACATAACAATTAACAAGTGACATAGACATACCTTATATACCCCTCCGTGCAGCCAAACGAGCGCGCCAATCTCAAATCCCAGCCGTCTAATCAGTGTAGCACATCCCTTTTCCGGAAGTCTTAGTACGTGTACAAAGCGCGCCCGGTTGTCATAGCAACCCGTCACTAACTCCTGGGCCATCAATAATGACACGCACCAATAGCGGTGCCTGTCAGCAAACGCTTAACTTAACGCTGACAGGCACCGCTATTGGTGCGTGTCATTATTGATGGCCCAGGAGTTAGTGACGGGTTGCTATGACAACCGGGCGCGCTTTGTACACGTACTAAGACTTCCGGAAAAGGGATGTGCTACACTGATTAGACGGCTGGGATTTGAGATTGGCGTGCTCGTTTGGCTGCACGGAGGGGTATATAAGGTATGTCTATGTCACTTGTTAATTGTTATGTGTATCCTGATGATGGGTTGAAATAAACCCGAAACGTTGATAAGAGGACGTTGTCCAGTTTTTCTTTGTGAGACCAGTGAGTGCCGTCTTTGGGTGTACCTACATGCTTTCTGTCGACGCAGCACCTTGGCAAGCTATACATACGGGACAGACGTGAGTGCCGACCTTTGGAATTTATATACCCCTGAGGAAGTCCCAAGAAAGCTGTTAAAGGGACGAAACGCGTTGGGCCAGCTTCCGCTACCTCTCCAACTACCTATATAACAGATAAGCCTATTATTAACTTTTAAATTGTACGATTCCATTTTTTATGTATGTGTGTGATTAAAATTTTGAAAAAACTATATCACACTATTAGCTTCCCCTTTTTTTCCTTCTGTGTTTTTTTCATGAGAAAAAAACTTTCTCTATAGAGGTACCAGATTAGGTCATTGATCGCCTCATATGAGCAGCATTTACAAAAAGGAGTGAGTCATTATCTTCTTTTTATTATTTTATTATTCTTTTTAACCACTGAGGTGTGATTTTGATTATCCATATTAGAAATCACAAGAAATATAGTGGTTTATATAAACACTATAGGCACAGAGCACTTCATATATAAAATACATTATTTTGCACAAATACGGCACAAGTCACTTTATAAATAGTAAGAGCATTCTTACTGACACATCTTCTCCTTCTGCCTATGTAAATTGTGTTCTAACACCCCGCTGAGGGCGTTTATACATGGAGTAAGAAGACAAGGGGAGATGACCTATTAAAGACACCACTACAGGCACTATTTGATCATATTTCCGGTACGCATATATATATGTCATTTTCTGGTTATACACAGATGGAAGTGTCTACACCCAAGCACTGAAGGCGCAGAGACTTTATCCCTATTTGAACATATATATATATATATATATATATATATATATATATATATATATTCTCTAACGTCCTAAGTGGATGCTGGGGACTCCGTAAGGACCATGGGGAATAGCGGCTCCGCAGGAGACTGGGCACATCTAAAGAAAGCTTTAGGACTATCTGGTGTGCACTGGCTCCTCCCCCTATGACCCTCCTCCAAGCCTCAGTTAGATCTTTGTGCCCAAACGAGAAGGGTGCACACTAGGGGCTCTCCTGAGCTTCTTAGTGAAAGTTTTAGTTTAGGTTTTTTATTTTCAGTGAGACCTGCTGGCAACAGGCTCACTGCATCGAGGGACTAAGGGGAGAAGAAGCGAACTCACCTGCGTGCAGAGTGGATTGGGCTTCTTAGGCTACTGGACATTAGCTCCAGAGGGACGATCACAGGCCCAGCCATGGATGGGTCCCAGAGCCGCGCCGCCGGCCCCCTTACAGAGCCAGAAGACAGAAGAGGTCCGGAAAATCGGCGGCAGAAGACATCCTGTCTTCACCAAGGTAGCGCACAGCACTGCAGCTGTGCGCCATTGCTCCTCAGCACACTTCACACTTCGGTCACTGAGGGTGCAGGGCGCTAGGGGGGGGCGCCCTGAGCAGCAATAAAAACACCTTGGCTGGCGAAAATACATCACATATAGCCCCCAGGGCTATATGGATGAATTTTAACCCCTGCCAGAATCCATAAAAAAGCAGGAGAAAAGTCCGCGAAAAAGGGGCGGAGCCTATCTCCTCAGCACACTGGCGCCATTTTCCCTCACAGCTCCGTTGGAGGGAAGCTCCCTGGCTCTCCCCTGCAGTCACTACACTACAGAAAGGGTTAAAAAAGAGAGGGGGGCACTAATTAGGCGCAGTATTAACAATACAGCAGCTATAAGGGGAAAAACACTTATATAAGGTTATCCCTGTGTATATATATATATATAGCGCTTTGGTGTGTGCTGGCAAACTCTCCCTCTGTCTCCCCAAAGGGCTAGTGGGGTCCTGTCCTCTATCAGAGCATTCCCTGTGTGTGTGCTGTATGTCGGTACGTTTGTGTCGACATGTATGAGGAGAAAAATGATGTGGAGACGGAGCAGATTGCCTGTAATAGTGATGTCACCCCCTAGGGGGTCGACACCTGAGTGGATGAACTGTTGGAAGGAATTACGTGACAGTGTCAGCTCTGTATAAAAGACAGTGGTTGACATGAGACAGCCGGCTACTCAGCTTGTGCCTGTCCAGACGTCTCATAGGCCGTCAGGGGCTCTAAAGCGCCCGTTACCTCAGATGGCAGATATAGACGCCGACACGGATACTGACTCCAGTGTCGACGGTGAAGAGACAAATGTGACTTCCAGTAGGGCCACACGTTACATGATTGAGGCAATGAAAAATGTTTTACACATTTCTGATAATACGAGTACCACCAAAAAGGGGTATTATGTTCGGTGAGGAAAAACTACCTGTAGTTTTCCTGAATCTGAGAAATTAAATGAGGTGTGTGATGATGCGTGGTTTTCCCCCGATAACAACTGATAATTTCTAAAATGTTATTGGCATTATATCCTTTCCCGCCAGAGGTTAGGGTGCGTTGGGAAACACCCCCTAGGGTGGATAAAGCGCTCACACGCTTGTAAGGGCTCTACCCTCTCCTGAGATGGCCGCCCTTAAGGATCCTGCTGATAGAAAGCAGGAGGGTATCCTAAAATGTATTTACACACATACTGGTGTTATACTGCGACCAGCAATCGCCTCAGCCTGGATGTGCAGTGCTGGGTTGGCGTGGTCGGATTCCCTGACTGAAAATATTGATACCCTAGATAGGGACAGTATATTTTGCCTATAGAGCATTTAAAAGATGCATTTCTATATATGCGTGATGCACAGCGGAATATTTGCCGACTGGCATCAAGTCTAAGTGCGTTGTCCATTTCTACCAGTAGAGGGTTATGGACACGTCAGTGGTCAGGTGATGCGTATTCCAAACGGCATTTGGAAGTATTGCCTTAATAAGGGGAGGAGTTATTTGGGGTCGGTCTTTCAGACCTGGTGGCCACGGCAACAGCTGGGAAATCCACGTTTGTACCCCAGGTCGCCTCTCAACATGTGAAGACGCCGTATTATCAGGCGCAGTCTTTTCGTGGACAAGCGGGCAAAATGTTCCTCATTTCTGCCCCGTGACAGAGGGAGAGGAAAAAGGCTGCAGAAATCAGCCAGTTCCCAGGAACAGAAACCCTCTCCCGCCTCTGCCAAGCCCTCAGTATGACGCTGGGGCTTTACAAGCAGAATCAGGCACGGTGGGGGGCCCGTCTCAATGAATTTCAGCGCGCAGTGGGCTCACTCGCAAGTAGACCCCTGGATCCTTCAGGTGATATCTCAGGGGTACAAATTAGAATTCGAGACGTCTCCCCCTCGCCGTTTTCCTAAAGTCGGCTTTACCGATGTCTCCTTCTGACAGGGAGACAGTTTTGGAAGCCATTCACAAGCTGTATTCCCAGCAGGTGATAATCAAGGTACCCCTCCTGCAACAGGGAACGGGGTATTATTCCACACTGTTGTGGTACCGAAGCCGGACGGCTCGGTGAGACCGATTCTAAATCTAAAATCTTTGAACACTTACATACAGAGGTTCAAATTCAAGATTGAGTCACTCAGAGCAGTGATTGCGAACCTGGAAGAAGGGGACTACATGTCTCGGGACATCAAGGATGCTTACCTTCATGTCAAAATTTACCCTTCTCACCAAGGGTACCTCAGGTTTATGGTACAGAACTGTCACTATCAGTTCAGACGCTGCCGTATGGATGGTCCACGGCACCCCGGGTCTTTACCAAGGTAATGGCCGAAATGATGATATTCCTTCGAAGGAAGGGAATTTTAGTTATCCCTTACTTGGACGATTCCCTGATAAGGGTAAGATCCAGGGAACAGTTGGAGGTCGGTGTAGCACTATCTCAGGTAGTGTTGCGGCAGCACGATTGGATTCTCAATATTCCAAAATCGCAGCTGGTTCCGACGACTTGTCTTCTGTTCCTAGGGATGATCCTGGACACAGTCCAGAAAAAGGTGTTTCTCCCGGAGGGGAAAGCCAGGGAGTTATCCGAGCTAGTCAGGAACCTCCTAAAACCGAGCCAAGTCTCAGTGCATCAATGCACAAGGGTTCTGGGTAAAATGGTGGCTTCCTACGAAGCAATCCCATTCGGCAGATTCCACGCAAGAACTTTCCAGTGGGACCTGCTGGACAAATGGTCCGGGTCGCATCTTCAGATGCATCAGCGGATAACCCTGTCACCAAGGACAAGGGTGTCCCTCCTGTGGTGGTTGCAGAGTGCTCATCTTCTAGAGGGCCGCAGATTCGGCATTCAGGACTGGGTCCTGGTGACCACGGATGCCAGCCTGCGAGGCTGGGGAGCAGTCACACAGGGAAGGAATATCCAGGGCTTATGGTCAAGCCTGGAGACATCACTTCACATAAATATCCTGAAGCTAAGGGCCATTTACAATGCTCTAAGCTTAGCAAGACCTCTGCTTCAAGGTCAGCCGGTGTTGATCCAGTCGGACAACATCACGGCAGTCACCCACGTAAACAGACAGGGTGGCACAAGAAGCAGGAGGGCAATGGCAGAAGCTGCAAGGATTCTTCGCTGGGCGGAAAATCATGTGATAGCACTGTCAGCAGTATTCATTCCTGGAGTGGACAACTGGGAAGCAGACTTCCTCAGCACGACCTCCACCCGGGAGAGTGGGGACTTCACCCAGAAGTCTTCCACATGATTATAAACCGTTGGGAAAAACTCGACAGGTATTGCGCCAGGTCAAGGGACCCTCAGGCAATAGCTGTAGACGCTCTGGTAACACCGTGGGTGTACCAGTCAGTGTATGTGTTCCCTCCTCTGCCTCTCATACCCAAGGTACTGAGATTGATAAGATGGAGAGGAGTAAGCACTATATTCGTGGCTCCGGATTGGCCAAGAAGGACTTGGTAACCGGAACTTCAAGAGATGCTCACGGAGGATCCGTGGCCTCTACCTCTAAGAAGGGACCTGCTCCAACAAGGACCCTGTCGGTTCCAAGACTTACCGCGGCTGCGTTTGACGGCATGGCGGTTGAACGCCGGATCCTGAAGGAAAAAAGGCATTCCGGATGAAGTCATCCCTATCCTGATCAAAGCCAGGAAGGATGTAACCGCAAAACATTATCACCGCATTTCGCGAAAATATGTTGCGTGGTGCGAGGCCAGTAAGGCCCGACGGAGGAAATTCAACTGGGTCGATTCCTACATTTCCTGCAAACAGGAGTGTCTATGGGCCTGAAATTGGGGTCCATTAAGGTTCAAATTTCGGCCCTGTCAATTTTCTTCCAAAAAGAACTAGCTTCAGTCCCTGAAGTTCAGACGTTTGTAAAAGGGGTACTGCATATACAGCCTCCTTTTGTGCCTCCAGTGGCACTTTGGGATCTCAATGTAGTTTTTTGGGTTCCAAAAGTCACATTGGTTTGAACCACTTAAATCTGTGGAGTTAAAATATCTCACATGGAAAGTGGTCATGTCCTGTAAAAGCCCTTATCTGATTTTCCATTCGGACAGGGCGGAATTGAGGACTCGTCCTCAGTTTCTCCCTAAGGTGGTTTCAGCGTTTCACCTGAACCAACCTATTGTGGTGCCTACGGCTACTAGAGACTTGGAGGACTCCAAGTTGCTAGACGTTGTCAGGGCCCTGAAAATATGTTTCCAGGACGGCTGGAGTCAGAAAATCTGACTCGCTGTTTATCCTGTATGCACCCAACAAGCTGGGTGCTCCTGCTTCTAAGCAGACTATTGCTCGTTGGATTTGTAGTACAATTCAGCTTGCACATTCTGTGGCAGGCCTGCCACAGCCAAAAATCTGTAAATGCCCACTCCACAAGGAAGGTGGGCTCATCTTGGGCGGCTGCCCGAGGGGTCTCGGCTTTACAACTTTGCCGAGCAGCTACTTGGTCAGGAGCAAATACGTTTGTAAAATTCTACAAAATTGATACCCTGGCTGAGGAGGACCTGGAGTTCTCTCAATTGGTGCTGCAGAGTCATCCGCACTCTCCCGCCCGTTTGGGAGCTTTGGTATAATCCCCATGGTCCTTACGGAGTCCCCAGCATCCACTTAGGACGTTAGAGAAAATAAGAATTTACTTACCGATAATTCTATTTCTCGTAGTCCGTAGTGGATGCTGGGCGCCCATCCCAAGTGCGGATTGTCTGCAATACTGGTACATAGTTATTGTTACCAAAAAATCGGGTTATTGCTGTAGTGAGCCATCTTTTCTAGAGGCTCCTCTGTTATCATGCTGTTAACTGGGTTCAGATCACAAGTTGTACGGTGTGATTGGTGTGGCTGGTATGAGTCTTACCCGGGATTCAAAATCCTTCCTTATTGTGTACGCTCGTCCGGGCACAGTATCCTAACTGAGGCTTGGAGGAGGGTCATAGGGGGAGGAGCCAGTGCACACCAGATAGTCCTAAAGCTTTCTTTAGATGTGCCCAGTCTCCTGCGGAGCCGCTATTCCCCATGGTCCTTACGGAGTCCCCAGCATCCACTACGGACTACGAGAAATAGAATTATCGGTAAGTAAATTCTTATATATATATATATATATATTGCAATGGGTGATACAGCGCCACTTGTGGGGTATAGTCTCAGTGATATCTTAGTATATATGTTGTAATTATAAGATATATGATGTGATAAAAAGATATTACAAACACAACCACCTTGTTAGAGGTGTCAGCCACCCCTTAAGAGTGCAACCCTAGTACAGTGCTGCCAGAGAAAAATATATAGTGGAGGGATAAGGGTACCGGCGACTATTGTTGTGTAAATGTGCAAATAGTTATTGTTAAAAGCTTATGATTCACGAGCCAAAAAATATATAAAATCGAACAAACAGTTTTAATAGTACATATGGATAAAATACATAAAAGGTCATAAAATATCCGAATCAGGTAAAAAGGTAACAAGGTAAAAAACTTAGCTTTAAAATAGGCAGGGGGGTCACTGCAGGGAATCCAACGCGTTTCGTCACATCAGACTTCTTCAAAGGGTAGGGACAAAGTGAGCTGGCATGTCTATTTATAGCCCTAACAGTCAATGCTGTGGGTGTGTGCTGACATCATAGATCATGTGACCAATGGAAAATCATTACAAGGTATTATGACATAGGGACAAACAGGATGTTATAGTATAGCCTGGCCCCAGGTAGTATGGGTCACATTAGCCAGTGCAAAGTGGAAAACGAATGTTTGCAGTTAGTAAAAACGTTCAGAGAAGCTTCAAAAGGGTAAATTACGGCACTTCCGCCACACTTCCGGTGACGGAGGTAGCGCGTCATGTGATCTGGGGTACTTCCGCCCCACTTCCGGTTGGTTCGTGCGCCGGCGGCGAATCATATGCACTGCGCATGTGCCCCACGTCCAGGGTGGCAGCAGACGAGCTTCTGGTCTCAGACGAGATGTATGTCCTTTGTTTCAGATATCAGAGCGTCCATTGTGTGGGGGCTGAGTTCCATAGGAAATACATGGATTGCGGCGGCCATATTTCCGGAGTCTAAGGAGACTCAATAATTGTGATTTTATGGTATCCATGGTAACGATTACATGTAAATAGAACAGACAGGAAAAAAAGGTGAAATCTATGTAGTGGCCTTTCATACATGTGATATCTTGTTACTTTTGAACATCAGAACAGCCACAATTGTGCAATACTCTACATTAATTGAGATAGTTACAATAATAATAGTAAAAAGATAATACATTAGGGGTGAAGTCATACTACAATATATTATATAGTATATATTATTGAATGCGGTAAGGACGTTACCAAGTGCAGGTTGTAGTGGGGAGAGACATTTGGTGCGGAAAGTGAACATTGTGCATAATGAGATAATGATTAGTTTGCTGCTTTACTAGCAGGTGTTATAGGAGTGTGTCCTCCATATATACAATAAAGTGATAGTAATAATAAAGAGAATGGCTTGATACAAAAATATATATATATATATATATATATATATATATATTTGTAATATAAACAGCAAAGTGGCACGTGCGACATGTGAATCTCATGTGTATCAGGTGATTGGCGAACCGGTTACTGGTTGGCTTGGCGTCATTTGCCTGTCCTTACAGTACCCGATCTTCCCGGATAGTCACCCTCTCTGGTACTGGTCGGGCCCCAAACACTGCTTAGCTTCCAAGGTCGGACGAGATTGGGCGTGCCAGCGTGGTTTGACCGTACGTACAATTAGACGTCGTAACACCAGTGTATGACTGCATGATACTTGAGATACAGCTTTATTTGTGAACAAGTACATAAAGGACAAAAAAGGGGGGAGGTGTGGGAAAAGAAGATGGAAATTGTGCGAGAAACAAGATGGATACGGCACCTCATAGGAAGGGGGCAATTTCATATCCCTCATTCAGACCCCTTGGTTGCAAGGTCTGCAGCTGGAATATCCAGTACATCTCCCTTCTCGAGAGTTTGTTCGCGAGGTCACCTCCTCTTTCTCCCAAGCACACATGCTCGATGGCCTTAAAGGTAAGATCTTCAGGATTTTTGCATCCAAACCGGAAAACTTTCAGTGACATGGATGAAAAGAAACAGTACACCATCAAAGACTTCATGAATTGCAACAGCATGTCCGTGATCTATCTGCTTGAATGCGCCTGCAAAAAGAAATATGTGGGTAAGACCAAAAGATCCCTTAAAACAAGGATCCAGGAGCACATACGAAACATCAAGAACAAGGTGGAGAGCCACACTGTTTCAAGACATTTTTTGACATGGCACAACTCCAATCCTGAAGATCTTACCTTTAAGGCCATCGAGCATGTGTGCTTGGGAGAAAGAGGAGGTGACCTCGCGAACAAACTCTCGAGAAGGGAGATGTACTGGATATTCCAGCTGCAGACCTTGCAACCAAGGGGTCTGAATGAGGGATATGAAATTGCCCCCTTCCTATGAGGTGCCGTATCCATCTTGTTTCTCGCACAATTTCCATCTTCTTTTCCCACATCTCCCCCCTTTTTTGTCCTTTATGTACTTGTTCACAAATAAAGCTGTATCTCAAGTATCATGCGGTCATACACTGGTGTTACGACGTCTAATTGTACGTACGGTCAAACCACGCTGGCACGCCCAATCTTGTCCGACCTTGGAAGCTAAGCAGTGTTTGGGGCCCGACCAGTACCAGAGAGGGTGACTATCCGGGAAGATCGGGTACTGTAAGGACAGGCAAATGACGCCAAGCCAACCAGTAACCGGTTCGCCAATCACCTGATACACATGAGATTCACATGTCGCACGTGCCACTTTGCTGTTTATATATTCTATATATTATATATATATCTTTGTATCAAGCCATTCTCTTTATTATTGTTTTCTTATTGTTTTTTATTATTACTATCACTTTATTGTATATATGGAGGACACACTCCTATAACACCTGCTAGTAAAGCAGCAAACTAATCATTATCTCATTATGCACAATGTTCACTTTCCGCACCAAATGTCTCTCCCCACTACAACCTGCACTTGGTAACATGTCCTTACCGCATTCAATAATATATACTATATAATATATTGTAGTATGACTTCACCCCTAATGTATTATCTTTTTACTATTATTGTAACTATCTCAATTAATGTAGAGTATTGCACAATTGTGGCTGTTCTGATGTTCAAAAGTAACAAGATATCACATGTATGAAAGGCCACTACATAGATTTCACATTTTCTCTGACGTCCTAGTAGATGCTGGGAACTCCGTAAGGACCATGGGGAATAGCGGGCTCCGAAGGAGGCTGGGCACTCTAGAAAGATTTATGACTACCTGGTGTGCACTGGCTCCTCCCACTATGACCCTCCTCCAAGCCTCAGTTAGATTTTGTGCCCGGCCGAGGTTGGATGCACACTAGGGGCTCTCCTGAGCTCTTAGAAAGAAAGATAGACTTAGGTTTTTTATTTTCAGTGAGACCTGCTGGCAACAGGCTCACTGCAGCGAGGGACTAAGGGGAGAAGAAGCGAACTCGCCTACTTGCAGTCGGATTGGGCTTCTTAGGCTACTGGACACCATTAGCTCCAGAGGGATCGACCGCAGGCCCAGTCCTTGGTGTTCGGTCCCGGAGCCGCGCCGCCGTCCCCCTTACAGAGCCAGAAGCAAGAAGAGGTCCGGAAAATCGGCGGCAGAAGACATCAGTCTTCTCCAAGGTAGCGCACAGCACTGCAGCTGTGCGCCATTGCTCCTCACACACACTTCACACTCCGGTCACTGAGGGGGGGGGGCGCCCTGAGAAGCAATTATAACACCTTGGCTGGCAAAAATACCACAATATATAGCCCTAGAGGCTATATATGTGGAAAATACCCCTGCCAGAATCCAGAAAAAAGCGGGAGAATAGGCCGCGGAAAAGGGACGGAGCTATCTCCTGCAGCACACTGGCGCCATTTCTCCTTCACAGATCCACTGGAAGGAAGCTCCCTGGCTCTCCCCTGCAGTCTACACTACAGAAAAGGGTAAAAAAAGAGAGGGGGGGGGGGGGCACTAAATTTAGGCGCTGTATAAATTATATATAAAAAAGCAGCTATAGGGGACATAACTCAGTTAGTCCCTGCATTATATAGCGCTCTGGTGTGTGCTGGCATACTCTCACTCTGTCCCCCCAAAGGGCTTTTATGGGTCCTGTCCTCTGTTGGAGCATTCCTTGTGTGTGTGCGGTGTGTCGGTACGGCTGTGTCGACATGTTTGATGAGGATAATGATGTGGAGACGGAGCAGATGCCTTTAGAAGGGATGTCACCCCCTGCGGGGCAGACACCTGAGTGGTTGAGCTTATGGAAAGAAATGAGTGCACGTATAGACTCCTTACATAAGAAATTTGACGACATGCCAAATGTGGGACAGCCGACTTCTCAGCTCGTGCCTGCCCAGGCGTCGCACAGGTCATCAGGGGCTCTAAAACGCCCGCTACCTCAGACCGCAGACCCAGATGTCGACACTGATACTGACACCAGTGTCGACGACGATGAGTCTAATCTGATGCCCACTAAGGCCATTAACTGCATGATTGAGGCAATGAAAGAGGTGTTACACATTTCTGATATAAATACAGGTACCACTAAAAAGGGTATTATGTTTGGGGAGAAAAAACTACCCGTAGTTTTTCCCCCATCAGATGAATTAAATGAAGTGTGTGAAGAAGCGTGGGCTTTCCCTGATAAAAAAAATTGGTAATTCCTAAAAAGGTACTAATGGCGTTCCCTTTCCCGCCAGAGGATAGGTCACGTTGGGAAACACCTCCTAGGGTGGATAAAGCGCTCACACGTTTGTCAAAAAAGGTGGCACTACCGTCTCCGGATACGGCCGCCCTCAAGGAACCTGCTGATAGAAAGCAGGAGGCGATCCTGAAGTCTGTATATACACACTCAGGCATTATACTTAGGCCAGCTATTGCGTCAGCTTGGATGTGCAGTGCTGCCGCTGCGTGGTCAGATAAACTGTCAGAAAATATTGACACATTAGACAGAGACACGATCCTGTTAACCATAGACCATATAAAAGACTCAGTCTTATATATGAGAGATGCACAGAGGGAAATCTGCCGACTGGCATCTAAAGTTAGTGCATTGTCCATTTCTGCTAGGAGAGGCTTATGGACTCGCCAATGGACAGGAGATGCAGATTCTAAAAGGCACATGGAAGTGTTGCCATATAAAGGTAAGGAATTATTTGGGGATGGTCTCTCGGACCTAGTTTCCACAGCAACGTCTGGGAAGTCAGCATTTTTACCCCATGTCCCCTCACAGCCTAAGAAGGCGCCGTTTTATCAGGTTCAGTCCTTTCGGACCCAGAAAACAGGCGTGGAAAAGGCGGGTCTTTTCTATCCAGAGGCAGAGGTAGGGGAAAAAGGCTGCAACAAACAGCAGGTTCCCAGGAGCAAAAGTCCTCCCCCGCTTCTTCTGCCAAGTCCGCCGCATGACGGTGGGGCTCCACAAGCGGAGCCTGGTACGGTGGGGGGCCGCCTCAAGAATTTCAGCGATCAGTGGGCTCGCTCACAGGTGGATCCCTGGATCCTTCAAATAATATCTCAGGGGTACAAACTGGAATTCGAGGCGTCTCCACCCCACCGTTTCCTAAAATCTGCCTTGCCGATTGCTCCCTCAGACAGGGAGGCGGTGCTAGCGGCAATTCACAAGCTGTATTCCCAGCAGGTGATAATCAAGGTACCCCTACTTCAACAAGGCCAGGGTTACTATTCCACACTATTTGTGGTACCGAAACCGGACTGTTCGGTGAGACCCATTTTAAATTTGAAATCCTTGAACACATACATAAAAAAATTGAAGTTCAAGATGGAATCGCTCAGGGCGGTTATTGCGAGCCTGGAAGAGGGGGATTACATGGTATCCCTGGACATCAAGGATGCTTACTTGCATGTCCCCATTTACCATCCTCACCAGGAGTACCTCAGATTTGTGGTACAGGATTGCCATTACCAATTCCAGACGCTGCCGTTTGGACTGTCCACGGCACCGAGGGTATTTACCAAGGTGATGGCGGAAATGATGATACTCCTTCGAAAAAAGGGAGTTTTAATTATCCCGTACTTGGACGATCTCCTAATAAAAGCGAGGTCCAAGGAACAGTTGTTGGTGGGAGTAGCACTATCTCAGGAGGTGCTACACCAGCACGGCTGGATTCTGAATATCCCGAAGTCACAGCTGGTTCCGACAACACGGCTACTGTTCCTGGGTATGATTCTGGATACAGTCCAGAAAAAAGTGTTTCTCCCGGAGGAGAAAGCCAGGGAGTTGTCATCTCTAGTCAGAGACCTCCTGAAACCAAAACAGGTATCAGTGCATCGCTGCACGCGGGTCCTGGGAAAGATGGTGGCTTCTTACGAAGCAATTCCCTTCGGCAGGTTCCATGCCAGAATCTTTCAGTGGGACCTGTTGGACCAGTGGTCCGGATCGCATCTTCAGATGCATCGCTTGATAACCCTGTCTCCAAGAACCAGGGTGTCTCTACTGTGGTGGCTGCAGAGTGCCCATCTTCTAGAGGGCCGCAGGTTCGGCATACAGGACTGGGTCCTGGTGACCACGGATGCCAGCCTTCGAGGCTGGGGGGCAGTCACACAGGGAAGAAACTTCCAAGGTCTATGGTCGAGTCAGGAGACTTCCCTTCACATAAATATTCTGGAACTAAGGGCCATCTACAATGCCCTAAGTCAAGCAAAATCCCTGCTTCTACACCAGCCGGTGCTGATCCAGTCAGACAACATCACGGCAGTCGCCCATGTAAATCGACAGGGCGGCACAAGAAGCAGGATGGCGATGGCAGAAGCCACAAGAATTCTCCGATGGGCGGAGAATCATGTACTAGCACTGTCAGCAGTGTTCATTCCGGGAGTGGACAACTGGGAAGCAGACTTCCTCAGCAGACACGACCTCCACCCGGGAGAGTGGGGACTTCATCCAGAAGTCTTCCAGATGCTAGTAAACCGTTGGGAAAAACCACAGGTGGACATGATGGCGTCCCGCCTCAACAAAAAGTTAAAAAGATATTGCGCCAGGTCAAGGGACCCTCAGGCGGTAGCTGTGGACGCTCTAGTGACACCGTGGGTGTACCAGTCGGTTTATGTGTTCCCTCCTCTGCCTCTCATACCAAAGGTATTGAGAATAATAAGAAAGAGAGGAGAAAACACCATTCTCGTGGTTCCGGATTGGCCAAGACGAGCGTGGTACCCGGAACTTCAAGAGATGCTCTCAGAGGACCCGTGGCCCCTACCGCTCAGACAGGACCTGCTACAGCACGGGCCCTGTCTGTTCCAAGACTTACCGCGGCTGCGTTTGACGGCATGGCGGTTGAACACCGGATCTTAAAGGAAAAGGGTATTCCGGAAGAAGTCATTCCTACGCTTATTAAGGCCAGGAAAGATGTTACGGCAAAGCATTATCACCGCATATGCCGGAAATATGTTGCATGGTGCGAGGCCAAAAAGGCCCCAACAGAGGAATTTCAACTAGGTCGATTTCTGCATTTCCTGCAAGCAGGAGTGAATATGGGCCTAAAACTAGGCTCCATTAAAGTACAGATCTCGGCTCTGTCGATTTTTCTTTCAAAAAGAACTAGCTTCAGTACCTGAAGTTCAGACATTTGTGAAAGGAGTGCTGCATATTCAGCCCCCATTTGTGCCTCCTGTGGCACCTTGGGATCTCAACGTGATGTTGAGCTTCTTAAAATCACATTGGTTTGAGCCACTAAAAACCGTGGATCTGAAATATCTCACGTGGAAAGTGGTCATGTTATTGGCCTTGGCTTCAGCCAGGCGAGTGTCAGAATTGGCGGCTTTATCATGTAAGAGCCCTTATCTGATTTTCCATATGGATAGGGCAGAATTGAGGACTCGTCCCCAATTTCTCCCTAAGGTGGTGTCAGCGTTTCACCTGAACCAGCCTATTGTGGTGCCTGCGGCTACTAAGGATTTGGAGGACTCCAAGTTGCTAGACGTTGTCAGGGCCCTGAAAATATGTTTCCAGGACGGCTGGAGTCAGAAAATCTGACTCGCTGTTTATCCTGTATGCACCCAACAAGCTGGGTGCTCCTGCTTCTAAGCAGTCTATTGCTCGCTGGATTTGTAGTACAATTCAGCTTGCACATTCTGTGGCAGGCCTGCCACAGCCAAAATCTGTGAATGCCCATTCCACAAGGAAGGTGGGCTCATCTTGGACGGCTGCCCGAGGGGTCTCGGCTTTACAACTTTGCCGAGCAGCTACTTGGTCAGGGGCAAACACGTTTGCAAAATTCTACAAATTTGATACCCTGGCTGAGGAGGACCTGGAGTTCTCTCATTCGCTGCTGCAGAGTCATCCACACTCTCCCGCCCGTTTGGGAGCTTTGGTATAATCCCCATGGTCCTTATGGAGTTCCCAGCATCCACTACGACGTCAGAGAAAATAAGAATTTACTCACCGGTAATTCTATTTCTCGTAGTCCGTAGTGGATGCTGGGCGCCCATCCCAAGTGCGGATTGTCTGCAATACTTGTAAATAGTTATTGTTAACTAAAGGGTTATTGTTGTTTGTTGAGCCATCTGTTGAGAGGCTCAGTTGTTTTCATACTGTAAAACTGGATATAGTATCACGAGTTGTACGGTGTGATTGGTGTGGCTGGTAAGAGTCTTACCCGGGATTCTAAATCCTTCCTTATTATGTCAGCTCGTCCGGGCACAGTGTCCTAACTGAGGCTTGGAGGAGGGTCATAGTGGGAGGAGCCAGTGCACACCAGGTAGTCATAAATCTTTCTAGAGTGCCCAGCCTCCTTCGGAGCCCGCTATTCCCCATGGTCCTTACGGAGTTCCCAGCATCCACTACGGACTACGAGAAATAGAATTACCGGTGAGTAAATTCTTATTTTTTTCCTGTCTGTTCTATTTACATGTAATCGTTACCATGGATACCATAAAATCACAATTATTGAGTCTCCTTAGACTCCGGAAATATGGCCGCCGCAATCCATGTATTTCCTATGGAACTCAGCCCCCACAAAATGGACGCTCTGATATCTGAAACAAAGGACATAAATCTCGTCTGAGACCAGGAGCTCGTCTGCTGCCACCCTGGACGTGGGGCACATGCGCAGTGCATATGATTCGCCGCCGGCGCATGCGCACAAACCAACCGGAAGTGGGGCGGAAGTACCTGAGATCACATGATGCGCTGCCTCCGTCACCGGAAGTGCCGTAATTTACCCTTTTGAAGCTTCTCTGAACGTTTTTACTAACTGCAAACATTCGTTTTCCACTTTGCACTGGCTAATGTGACCCATACTACCTGGGGCTAGGCTATACTATAACATCCTGTTTGTCCCTATGTCATAATACCTTGTAATGATTTTCAATTGGTCACATGATCTATGATGTCAGCACACACCCACAGCATTGACTGTTAGGGCTATAAATAGACATGCCAGCTCACTTTGTCCCTACCCTTTGAAGAAGTCTGATGTGACGAAACGCGTTGGATTCCCTGCAGTGACCCCCCTGCCTATTTTAAAGCTAAGTTTTTTACCTTGTTACCTTTTTACCTGATTCGGATATTTTATGACCTTTTATGTATTTTATCCATATGTACTATTAAAACTGTTTGTTCGATTTTATATATTTTTTGGCTCCTGAATCATAAGCTTTTAACAATAACTATTTGCACATTTACACAACAATAGTCGCCGGTACCCTTATCCCTCCACTATATATATATATATAATTATATGTACGTGTGTATATGTATATACATACTGTACCCCTCCCCACCTATTCCCTGACATGTCTCCTCACTTGCCCAATCTTATGTTCTATAAGCCCCCAATATACATACTGCACCCCGCCCCACCTATTCCCTGACCTGTCTCCTCGCTCGCCCTATCTTGTGTTATATAAGCCCCCAATATACATACAGCACCCTGCCCCGCCTATTCCCTGATCTTTCTCCTTGCTCGCCATATCTTGTGTTATATAAGTCCCCAATATACATACTGCACCCCGCCCCACCTATTAACATAGTAACATAGTATTTGAGGTTGAATAGAGGCAAATTACCCATCGTGTTCAACCAGTTTTAAGTTGTGATGAATCTACATACCCGCTAAATAATGTTTTATGACTAGTTAGCTATATAACTCATGTTACCCCCGGATTAACCACGTTGATATTTTAAGTATTATAACCTTGGATAGCTTTTTCATTCAGAAATTTATCCATTCCTTTTTTAAATCCAATTACAGAGTCCGCCATTACCACCTTCCCTGGCAGGGAATTCCAAATCCTTATTGCCCTAACAGTGAAGAACCCTTTCCTCCGTTGCGTTCGGAACTTTCTCTCCTCCAGTCGCAGCGAGTGCCCTCGTGTCCTAAACTGTGTTCTTTTAATAAATAATTCCTCTGATAACTCTTTGTGATGTCCCTTTACATATTTGAAGATATTAATAATATCTCCTCTTAGGCGCCTCTTTTCTAGTGTATACATATTCAGCCTAGTAAGTCTTTCCTTATAGTCCAGTCCTTCTAGGCCTTTAATCAATTTAGTAGCTCGCCTTTGAACACTTTCGAGTTCACTGATGTCTTTAGTATACAATGGTGCCCAAAACTGAACACAATATTCCAGGTGCGGACGTACCAATGCCTTATACAGCGGCATGATTACATCCGAGTCCCTTGTCTCAATTCCCCTTTTTATGCACGCTAGCACCTTACTTGTCTTCTTTACTGCGTTTTGACATTGTGTACGGTTATTAAGCCTATTATCAATGAATACCCCCAAATCTTTTTCCAACTCTGTTTCCCCTAGGCGTTCCCCATTTAATATGTAGGATGCAAGTTTGTTTTTAGTCCCAAAATGCATAACCTTGCATTTGTCTGTATTGAACCTCATTTTCCATTTAGACGCCCAGAGTTCAAGTTTAGATAGATCATTCTGCAAGGACTCCACATCCAATTCTGAATTAATTACCTTACACAGTTTAGTATCATCAGCAAAGATTGACACTGTGCTTTCCAGGCCTATTTCTAGGTCATTGATAAATATGTTGAACAGTAGTGGTCCGAGTATGGACCCTTGTGGTATTCCGCTGACTACTGGGGACCAGATTGAGGACTTCCATTGACCACTACTCGCTGTACCCTGCTATCCAACCAGCTGCTTATCCATGTGCAAATAGTTTTTCCTAGGCCAATCTCCTTTAATTTGATCATCAGTCTCCTGTGAGGAACTGTATCGAAGGCTTTTGCAAAATCTAGGAAGACCACATCCACTGCTTTTCCTTGATCAAGATTATTGCTCACTTCCTTATAGAAGCTAATTAAGTTAGTCTGACATGACCTGTCCCTCACAAACCCATGCTGGTTCTTGCTAATAATCCTACCGGACTTTAGATACTCCTGTATGACGTCCCTTAGAATTCCTTCCAATATTTTCCCCACTATAGATGTTAAACTAACTGGTCTGTAGTTTCCCGGAAGATTTTTGGATCCCTTTTTAAATAATGGCACTACCTCAGCTATACGCCAATCCTTCGGTACCATTCCTGATCTAATTGAACTATTGAAAATCAAGTATTGCTAGTTGTGAACTAAGCTCCATAAGAACCCTCGGGTGAAGTCCATCAGGACCAGGTGATTTGTTAATCTTAATTTTGCTTCGTCTCTCCCGGACTACTTCTTCGCTTTAACAAGTATCTAACCATGAATCATTACTGTCACAATTGTTATGCTCTACTCCCACCATCAGTTCTTCACTGGTGAATACTGATGAAAAGAATTTGTTCAGTATTTCTGCTTTTATTTCTCTTGCGTCCTAGAGGATGCTGGGGACTCCGTAAGGACCATGGGGATAGACTGGCTCCGCAGGAGACATGGGCACTTTAAGAAAGACTTTAGATCTGGTGTGCACTGGCTCCTCCCTCTATGCCCCTCCTCTAGACCTCAGTTTGATACTATGCCCAGAGGAGATGGGTGCACTTCAGGGAGCTCTCCTGAGCTTCCTGACAGAAAGTATATTTGTTAGGTTTTTTTTATTTTCAGGGAGCCTGCTGGCAACAGACTCCCTGCATCGAGGAACTGAGGAGAGAGAAGCAGCCCTACTCTCTGAAGCTAGGTCCTGCTTCTTAGGCTACTGGACACCATTAGCTCCAGAGGGAGTCAGAACACAGGTCTCACCCTGGAGTTCGTCCCGGAGCCGCGCCGCCGTCCTCCTCACAGAGCCGGAAGATAGAAGCCGGGTGAGTATGAGAAGAAAAAGAAGACTTCATAGGCGGCAGAAGACTTCATGATCTTCACTGAGGTAACGCACAGCAGTGCAGCTGTGCGCCATTGCTCCCACACACCTCACACACGGCAGTCACTGTAAGGGTGCAGGGCGCAGGGGGGGGGCGCCCTGGGCAGCAATATGAACCTAATTTCTGGCAAAAGAGATATATATACAGCTAGGCACTGTATATATAAAGAACCCCCGGCAGTTTTTATTATATTTAAGCGGGACAGAAGCCCGCCGCCGAGGGGGCAGGGCTTCTCCCTCAGCGCTATTTTCTCCACAGCACAGCTGAGAGGAAGCTCCCCGGACTCTCCCCTGCTTAACAACGAAGAAAATGGGGTTTCAGAGAAGGGGGGGGGGGGTGGGGGGGCACATGGCAGCAAATAATAGTATTACAGCGCTACTGGGTAAACACATTGTGTTTTTTTCCTGGGGTATTAGCACTGGGTGTGTGCTGGCATACTCTCTCTGTCTCTCCAAAGGGCCTTGTGGGGGAACTGTCTTCAGATAAGAGGATTCCCTGAGTGTGTGGTGTGTCGGTACGTGTGTGTCGACATGTCTGAGGTAAAAGGCTCTTCTAAGGAGGAGATGGAGCAAATGTGTGTGTGGTGTCTCCGTCGACAACGCCGACACCTGACTGGATATGTGGAATTAAGTGCTGAGGTAAATTTATTGCACAAAAGATTAGAGAACAAACAGGGAATCTACCCATGTCTGTCCCTATGTCGCAGGGACCTTCAGAGTCTCAAAACGCCCACTATCCAAAATAATAGACACTGATACCGACACGGAGTCTGACTCCAGTGTCGACTACGATGATGCAAAGTTACAGCCAAAACTGGCAGAAAAGTATTCAATATATGATTATTGTAATAAAAGATGTTTTGCATATCACTGATGACCCATCTGTCCCTGACACGAGGGTACACATGTTTAAGGGGAAGAAAGCTGAGATAACATTTCCCCCCTCTCATGAACCAAATGAATTGTGTGAAAAAGAGCGGGAATCTCCAGACAAGAAACTACAGTTTCCCAAAAGAATTCTCATGGCGTATCCTTTCCCTGCTAGGGCCAGGTTATGATGGGAATCCTCCTCTAGGATGGACAAGGCGTTGACACGTTTACCCAAAAGGTAGTGCTGACATACCAAGATACAGCTACCCTCAGGGATCCTGCAGATAGCATGCAGAAAAGTACTTTGAAGTCCATTTACACACATTCTGGTACACTACTCAGACCGGCGATTTTGTCGGCAGGGGTTTATAGCGCTGTAGCAGCGTGGACAGATACCTTATCAGCGGAGATTGAAACCCTAGATAAGGATACCATGTTATTGACCCTAGGATATATAAAAGATGCTGTCTTATATATAAGACATGCTCAAAGAGACCTTGGTCTACTGGGTTCTAGAGTCAACGCTATGTCGCTTTCTGCTAGACGTGTCCTGTGGAACATGCAATGGACAGGTGATGCCGACTAAAAGAGGCATATGGAGGTTTTACCTTACAAGGGTGAGGAATTGTGTGGAGAAGGGCTCTCGGACCTGGTCTCCAAGCTATAGCTGGTAAATCTGATCTTTTGCCTTATATTCCCTCACAGCCTAAGAAAGCACGACATTATCAAATGCAGTCCTTTCGGTCGCAGAAAAACAAGAAAGTACGAGGAGCGTCCTTTCTTACCAGAGGTAAGAGCGCAGGGCACAGCTAGTTCCCAGGAACAGAAGTCCTCCCCGGCCTCTACTAAATCCACTGCATGACGCTGGGGCTCCGCTAAGGGAGTCTGCCCCAGTGGGAGCACGTCTTCGACTCTTCAGCCACATCTGAGTTCACTCACAGGTGGATCCCTGGGCAACAGAAATTGTTTCTCAGGGTTACAAGCTGGAATTCGAAGAGGTGCCTCCTCGCCGGTTTTCCTTATCGGCCCTACCGGCTTCTCCCCCAGAAAGGGAGATAATATTAAATACAATTCACACATTGTATCGCCAACAGGTGGTGCTCAAGGTTCCCCTCCTTCAACAAGGAAGGGGATATTACTCAACCTTGGCTGTAGTCCCGATACCGGACGGTTCGGTCAGACCTATTTTAAAATTAAAATCTCTGAACCTATACTTGAAAAGGTTCAAATTCAAGGTGGAATCGCTCAGAGCGATCATCGCCAGCCTGGAAGGGGGGAATTTTATGGTGTATCTAGACATAAAGGCTGCATACCTTCATGTTCCCATTTATCCACCCCATCAGGCGTACCTGAGAATTACGGTACAGAATTGTCATTACCAATTTCAGGGTAATTGGCGGAAATGATGGTGCTCCTACGCAAGCAAGGAGTCACAATTATCCCATACTTGGACGATCTCCTAATAAGGGCGAGATCAAAAGAGCAGTTGTTGAACAGCGTGTCACTTTCGCTGAAGGTGTCACAGCAACTCGGCTGGATTCTCAATATCCCAAAGTCACAGTTGGTTCCTATGACTCGTCTGCCCTTCTTGGGTATGATTCTGAATACAGACCAGAAATGGGTTTATCTTCCGATAGAGAAGGCCCAGGAACTAATGACTCTGGTAAAAAATCTATTAAAGCCAAAACAGGTGTCAGTGCATCACTGCACTCTGGTCCTGGGAAAGATGGTGGCATCTTACGGGGCCATTCCCTTCGGCAGGTTCCATGCGAGGACTTTCCAATGGGATCTACGGAACAAGTGGTCCGGATCACATCTACAGATGCATCAGTTAATCACCCTGTCCCCTAGGGCCAGGGTGTCTCTCCTATGGTGGCTGCAGAGTGCTCACCTTCTGCAGAGTCGCAGGTTCGCCATCCAGGACTGGATTCTGGTAGCCACGGACGCGAGCCTCCGAGGTGGGGGAGCAGTCACGCAGGTAAGAAACTTCAAAGGTCTTTGGGTCAAGTAAAAAAACTTATATTCAAATCAACATCCTGGAGCTGAGGGCCATATACAACGGCCTTCGGCAAGCGGAAACATTGCTTCGCGACCTACCGGTTCTGATCCAGTCAGACAACATCACCGCAGTGGCTCATGTAAACCGCCAAGGCGGCACAAAGAGCAGAGTGGAAATGTCAGAAGCCACCAGGATTCTCCGCTGGGCGGAAAATCATGTAAGCGCATTTTCAGCAGTTCTTTCCGGGAGTGGACAACTGAGAAGCAGACTTCCTCAGCAAACACGACCTGCATCCAAGAGAGGACTTCTTTAGGAAGCCTTCGCACAGATTGCAAGTCAGTGGGAACTGCCACAGATAGACATGTAGGCGTCCCGCCTCAACAAGAAGCTACAGAGGTATTGCACCAGGTCAAGAGACCCTCAGGCAGTAGCTGTAGATGCCCTAGTGACACCGTGGGTGTTCCAGTCGGTCTATGTATTTACCCCTCTTCCTCTCATACCCAAGGTGTTGAGAATGGTAGGAGGGAGAGGAATGAGAACAATCCTCATTGTTCCAGATTGGCCACGAAGGACCTGGTATCTGGATCTGCAGGAAATGCTCACAGAAGATCAGTGGCTTCTTACTCTAAGACAGGACCGGTTGCAACAGGGGCCCTGTCTATTCCAAGACTTACCGCGGCTGCGTTGGACGGCATGGCGGTTGATCGCCGGATCCTAGCGGATAAGGGTATTCCGGATGAGGTCATTCCTACGCTAATAAAGGCTAGGAAGGACATGACATCTAAACATTATCACCGTATATGGCAAAAATATGTTTCTTGGTGTGAGACCAGGAATGCTCCTACGGAAGAATTCCATCTGGGCCGTTTCCTTCACTTCCTGCAAACTGGAGTGAATTTCGGCCTAAAATTAGGATCTATTAAGGTTCAGATTTCGCCCTTATCCATTTTCTTTCAAAAGGAATTGGCCTCTCTCCCTGAAGTACAAACTTTTGTGAAGGGAGTACTGCATATTCAGCCTCCTTTTGTACCTCCGGTGACGCCTTGGGACCTTAACGTGGTAAGTTTTTCATTAAGTCGCACTGGTTTGAACCACTTAAAACGGTGGAGTTGAAAAATCTCACTTGGAAGGTGGTCATGTTATTAGCCTTGGCTTCGGCTAGGCGAGTGTCGGAATTAGCGGCTTTATCACATAAAAGCCCCTAACTGTTTTTCCATATGGATAGAGCGGAATTGCGGACCCGTCCTCAATTCCTGCCAAAAGTGTTTTCATCATTTCATATGAACTATTGTTGTGCCTGTTCTACGCGTGACTTGGAGGATCCAGAGTCCCTTGATGTGGTCAGGGCTTTGAAAATTTACGTGGCCAGAAGCACTGTTTGTCATGTATGCAACCAACAGGATTGGTGCCCCTGCTTCAAAGTAGACTATTGCTCGCTGGATCTGTAACACGATTCAGCAGGCGCATTCTACGGCGGGATTGCCGTTGCCTAAATCGGTCAAGGCCCATTCCACTAGGAAGGTGGGCTCTTCTTGGGCGGCTGCCAGAGGGGTCTCGGCGCTACAGCTGTGCCGAGCTTCTACTTGGTTGGGTTCAAACTCCTTTGCAAAGTTCTATAAGTTTGATACCCTGGCTGAGGAGGACCTCCTGTTTGCTCAATCGGTGCTGCAGAGTCATCCGCACTCTCCCACCGGTTTGGGAGCTTTGGTATAATCCCCATGGTCCTTACGGAGTCCCCAGCATCCTCTAGGACGTAAGAGAAAATAAGATTTTAAACCTACCGGTAAATCTTTTTCTCGTAGTCCGTAGAGGATCCTGTGCACCCGTCCCAAGTGCGGACTACTTCTGCAAGACTTGTATATAGTTATTGCTTAAATAAGGGTTATGTTATAGTCTCATTGGTCTTGGACTGATGCTATGTCATTTTCATACTGTTAACTGGATAGTATATCACAAGTTATACAGTGTGATTGGTGTGGCTAGTATGAATCTTGCCCTTGGATTAACAAAAATCCTTTCCTCGTACTGTCCGTCTCCTCTGGGCACAGTTTCTCTAACTGAGGTCTGGAGGAGGGGCATAGAGGGAGGAGCCAGTGCACACCAGATCTAAAGTCTTTCTTAAAGTGCCCATGTCTCCTGCGGAGCCCGTCTATCCCCATGGTCCTTACGGAGTCCCCAGCATCCTCTACGGACTACGAGAAAAAGATTTACCGGTAGGTTTAAAATCTTATTTTCGTCATCATTTATCAATTCTCCTAATTCATCTTTTAATGGACCTATATTTTCCTTTTTTAACCTTTTACCATTTATTTATTTTAAAAAACTTTTTAGGATTGGTTTTACTCCTCTATAGCGATTTGCTTTTCATTTTCCATTTTAGCTGCTCTTATTGCTTTTTTGCATTTCTTATTACACTCCTTGTATTTCTTATTACACTCCTTGTAATACTTGAAAGACTCCTCCTTTCCATTAGATCACAGGTTCTCAAACTCGGTCCTCAGGACCCCACACAGTGCATGTTTTGAAGGTAACCCAGCAGGTGCACAGGTGTATTAATTACTCACTGACACATTGTAAAAGGTCCATAGGTGGAGCTAATTATTTCACTGGCGATTTTGTGAGGAGACCTACAAAACATGCACTGTGTGGGGTCCTGAGGACCGAGTTTGAGAACCTATGCATTAGATTTAAATGCTTTGAAAGCCGGCTTTTTTTTATCCATTTCTGCCTTAACCTTCTTGTTAAGCCACATCGGTTTAAGTTTAATACTCCTGACCTGTCTCCTCGCTCGCCCTATCTTATGTTATATAAGCCCCCAATATACATACTGCACCCCGCCCCACCTATTCCCTGACTTAAACATAACATAGAAACATAGAATTTACTGGCAGATAAGAATCTCTTGGCCCAGCTAGTCTGCTTTCCTCCCTGCTCTCCCTCTCTTATATTATGTAACTGCTAGTTACCCCCCCATTATACATGCAGCTATCCATCCCTACTGCAGTAACACCCAGAACATGTAGATGGCTCAACATTCCGCCCGCTCCTCTACTCGCCCTGCTGCTGGTAACCCCAAATTTATGTGCAGCTCTCCACCCCAGTGTTTGTTCCCGGATACACTTCCCTATTCGCCCATGTGAGTCATTTCACGATTCCAGCAAACGCGCTGATGCAGCCAGAATTTCACACTGATCAGTTCTCAGGTCGGCCATATTGCTGGGTTATTGCTTGTATTTAAAGCAACATGTTTATTTTTTTAATTTCATGTGATAGGCGCTTTACAAGGATGCAAGGACGTTCGGAGTTAGTCATAATGTGGAAATGTGTTCCCGTTTTTAACTAATGCACATCTACTGTGTGTCTCTTCTAAGTACGTATTACATTAACATATAGGTTAAAGGGCCCTCCGTTATGTGACAACACTGCGAGGTTACATACTGATTCCGCCCCACCCAGGGCTAAATATGTGCGGGAAACCACATGTCATTGTTATCATTTTCACTTCCATTTATTTATTTTTATGTTTTATTTTTGCAAATGAAACATTACTTCTTATTTGTTTATGATCAGCTATTTATACATTTATATGTAGCGCCGTACAGAGGCTATTTACAAAGAGCATATCAGTCCTACACATCAGTCCCTGCCCCAGTGGAGCTTACGATCTATATTCACATGGGCACACAGTACAAATAATTTATTGGTCAGCAGCCAGATAACCTGCTAGCATGGTTTTGGAGGGTGGGAGGAAACTGGTGCACTCTGTGAAACCCTTAGCAGCCATGGGAAGAACATACAAACTCCACACATAACATCAATTTCTTAATTACATTATATCACTCTTGGTAAGCCCCGGGTTATTAATTTATACCTCTGTGCAATCCTCACACTCAGCATTCTTTCCCACAATTATTTCCATGAACTTCTTTATCTGCTAATTGGCCTAACCTCTTTACCTATACACTGCTGTACATTGCTGTGACTTCTGTACTGTGATGCAGCTTGAATGTAGGATGTATGAGTCCTGTAACCGGCAGCGTTGGGCCTCACTGTCTTGGTTTGCAGGACTTGCCATAAATGCTTCCCTTGACCCTCTTGCCCTCTGTTACTCTATTCCTTCAGTGAAACTTCCAGTCTCAGAGCTGGAAGCTATGATCCTGTTCTAGTCTGAAGGTCAGGACTCACATGCTTTATTTATGTACATTGAGACAGCTGGGGAGACACCTTGTGGTGTTTACCCCTGAACAGCAGCGGCTGTGACTCCTGTTTAGATGGAATGTCTGTGCAATTCCGAGTCATTAAAATCCAAATGCAGCAGGAGGTGCCTGTATGAGATAGACTCCTCCTGTTTGCGAGATCTGAGGACTGAGCCTCTGATTACCATTGCGACCCAACGGTTGCAATTCGTGATGGTTTCAAACATTGGTTAGCAGTGGGCGTCCAACGGAGCTGTTCAGTTCTTTTGCCGACTGGCTGAGGTGCGTTGGGTGCCCACCGCTCACCCAAATGCACAGAGTTGAGATGCATAAAGCAGTTTCACCTGTGCAAAGTACTGGGCAGCGCGCTGATACAACAGATTGCGCAGCTTTTACGCCTATTGACAGAATAAATTGAGTAGCTCAGTCAGGCGCCCAAACTTACGGACGCGCAAAAAACAGTTGAATTCCCCCCCCCGCCCACCATCTCCACCTTTCATTTGCCAACAATTCCTCTAATTTCAGTGGTTTTACAGCTATTTACAGTGACCCTGCATTCCCCGACGTCTGTGATGTTCAATCAGACCAGCAAATTGTCTTCTAATGTAACGTAGACTGTCTCATTTACTGCATGAAGGAGTCATTTCCACGCTTTGTAAGCTGCTCGATAACAATTTAATAACAGTCATAGAATTAATGTAAAATACGGCTCTCATTGAACAAATGTGACATGGAAAATGGAAGCAGTTAGTGTAGAATAAATTACAGACAGATTATTGCGTGTCCTGCTGACTCGGGTCCCGTGCTGCGGCATCCTGCTGACTCAGGTCCCGTGCTGCGGCATCCTGCTGACTCAGGCCCCGTGCTGCGGCGTCCTGCTGACCTGTTATGGAGGATCAACTGTGGACTTGCGTTTTCCCAGTCCTGGAATGTATGGAGGCTATATGGGAAATGGGTCATGGTGTGCCTTGAGGTCTCTTGGCATCAGGAATAATGGGAGAGGATGGCATGCCCTACCACAGTTATGCTAGTTGGATGTCAGGGCATGCTGGGATGTGTAGTCCCACAGCAGCTGGAGGGCCGCCTGTTGACTACCCATGTAGTAGTGAGAAAAGCACTGGGTATGAAAGTCACCTTTGTCTTTCATCCGTTTGATCATGACCTCGCTGTGTAGCCTCTGTAGGGCAAACAACCATTCTGCAATAACTAATACATTCATAATACATAATCTGAAGCTGTAGATTTTTTTGGGGGGGCTTAAAAATCCTGAGAGTTGATAAAATGGTGGACTATGGAGTCCTGGGTTGGTAACGGTAGATGCGTTGCACAATGGTGGTCATTCCGAGTTGTTCGCTCGTTGCCGTTTTTCGCAACGCAGCGATTAGGTGGAAAATGCGCATGCGCTAAGCACTTTCACACAAAACTTAGTAGATTTACACAAGGCCGACCGACGTTTTTTCATCGCTGAAGTGATCGTAGTGTGATTGACAGGAAGTGGGTGTTTCTGGGCGGAAACTGGCCGTTTTCAGGGAGTGTGCTAAAAAACGCAGGCGTGCCAGATAAAAACGCAGGAGTGGCTGGAGATACGGGGGAGTGGCTGGCCGGACGCAGGGCGTGTTTGTGACGTCAAACCAGGAACTAAACGGACTGAGGTGATCGCAATCTAGGAGTAGGTCTGGAGCTACTCAGAAACTGCAAGGAATTATTTAGTAGCAGTTCTGCTAACCTTTCGTTCGCTATTCTGCTAAGCTAAGATACACTCCCAGAGGGCGGCGGCCTAGCGTGGGCAATGCTGCTAAAAGCAGCTAGCGAGCGAACAACTCTGAATGACCACCAATATGCATATGAAATGTGTACTTCACGAAGGCATCTTCAAATAACTTTTAAATCTTTCATACTTAAATTGATAGCTGTGGCAAATCAGCACTCGGGGGATGGTTCCGTTTACAGCTTGTGTTAGGGTACTGATAACACAGGCTGGGCCCTGAGGAATACTGGCTGACGTTGGTGGCGGAGCATTGTGCACCATAGGCCTGTCCTCTGGAGGCTCATTAATGTTGCTATGGTGTGTAGTGGATAGATGTCTTCCTGATCTGCGGCTCCTCATTACGAGGCCTGATCCAGAGCCGCACCCTAGTCCGTGTAGTGGGTGGTATTTGCTTGTAGTCACACTGTGCATGCAGCAGATCACACGTGCGTGTACTCTGCTCAGCCAGTCATCTCCACTTGCGGGTGAGTGGGTGTAACTGGTCTCAGATGGATCTCTTGCACCAGGCTTAGGACCTCTTACAGCGATGACTACTTTTATTGGTCAAGACGTGGCAATTACAACGGGATTTTCTAAATAATATCCTATCACCACAATCTATTGTCTAAAACTGCGCTGCAGTGACGGGACAGACTATCTGGAGAAGAGAACTGGGAACAGGGGGTTAGTATAGTGGGACAGGGTAGGGCGGCTGTGGTGACCCGGCAGATGCCAGATCCATTTTACTAGTTTACTAATAAGACATCTCCAGGGTAGTTGGGTGAGAGAGTTAGATTTGGGTGTGGTGTGTTCAATCTTAATTGCAGTGTAAAAATAAAGCAGCCAGTATTTACCCTGCACAGAAACAATATAACCCACCCAACTCTAACTCTCTCTGCACATGTTACATCTGCCCCCCTTGCACTGCACATGGTTTTGCCCAACTGCTAACAAATTTGCTGCTACGATCGGGTCTGAATTACCCCCACAGTTCGCACATGCGCAATGGACTGGAAGCCGGGACTTTCAATAATGGTCAGAACCTAGACAAGAAAAAATATTTAAACGTAGGAATAAGCGGACTCTGCCGCAGACTTTCTGAAGTAGACCGTCCCTACTCTTACCATAAGGAGCCTGGAGACTGTTCTCTCACCAGTGATATCCAGCGTTTATAATGCACAGATCCTGACGGGGGTGGGGGTGTGGGGGGGTATTATACTGCCGCCGGAATACCAGCGAGGTAGGTGATTCCCCCTCTATGGGTGCTCACAATGGAACCTGTCGTGAGCAAAGCTTGCCACAGAGCCTGCAAGGGGCTTCATTGCGCTCTTCCCCCCCCCCCCCCGCCGGTATTCTAGCGCCCAGGATGCCGATGTCTGTATACATTCGGCATCCCGTGCGGCATGATCACATACCGATCCCCTGCACAAGATAGATGTAAGTGTATATTTATGTATATGAATGTGTGTCGTGAGGGTTTCATGTGAGTTTCTCTTTGCATATAATGTGACAATAATTTAACAAACTTTCCCTGCATAGAATTAATAGTACAAATTATATTAAAGCTGTATGTGTGATAATATTGATGGTTTTTAATAAGTTAATTTCCTACGGTTTCGTCCTGACGGCTGTAATATCCGTGCTTTATTGTGTGAGGATTTTACCTTCCGATAAATATTTTTAGAAAGCATTATGGCAGTGTGTCACAGTCTGTGTAGGTTGTGGTGCCATCAATAAGTCACTATTGTCAGGGTGAAATGGATGCAAGGAGTTTTATAGGTGTTGTCCCGATTGGTGGCGGCTTATTAATGAATATTAAAGAGCCGGTTGGAAAGAAAAGTTTGTTCCTGTAGGTAGAGAATAACGGCAGCTGGAGAAGACACTCTCTTTTTTTTTTTTTTTTACTCTTATATTCCCTTGTAAGTGTCTATCAGTGATTGTGGACCTGGGGTCTTGGTTTCTGTGGCTAAACCTGGTTCTTTTGGGCGCAGCAAACGTGATTAAGGAATGGGTGGCTGCAGCAGTTGTAGCCATTTGCCTAACCATTGAATAGCTCTGTTGGGTTACTTATATAGTGCAAAGAAAAATGTCAAGATTCAATTGTTTTCATGCTGCTCTATTTAATGGGCACCTGATAGCTGCAATTCAATTGTTTCAGGTGCCCTTTGATTACCACGCCCAAATAAACCGGTTGTAGCCACGAAAACCCATAAGTCCTGATTAGGGCGCCCACACTTCCGTCCACTGACAATTCGCACATTTCGGCTCGCCACCTCAGGAGGGTTCACAGACTATTCTCACATTTCGGTTCGCAGAAATGGGTCATTGCCCCTCCCCTGCTCTTTTGCGCGCCCATTAATTAGCACTGCCAGAGAAACCATTGAATCGCCCTCTTAGTGTCAATATACTTTCTCTATCGTCCTAGTGGATGCTGGGGTTCCTGAAAGGACCATGGGGAATAGCGGCTCCGCAGGAGACAGGGCACAAAAAGTAAAGCTTTAGGATCAGGTGGTGTGCACTGGCTCCTCCCCCTATGACCCTCCTCCAAGCCAGTTAGATTTTGTGCCCGGCCGAGAAGGGTGCAATTCTAGGTGGCTCTCATAAAGAGCTGCTTAGAGAGTTTAGCTTAGGTTTTTTATTTTACAGTGATTCCTGCTGGCAACAGGATCACTGCAACGAGGGACAGAGGGGAGAAGAAGTGAACTCACCTGCGTGCAGGATGGATTGGCTTCTTGGCTACTGGACATGAAGCTCCAGAGGGACGATCACAGGTACAGCCTGGATGGTCACCGGAGCCACGCCGCCGGCCCCCTCACAGATGCTGAAGCAAGAAGAGGTCCAGAATCGGCGGCTGAAGACTCCTGCAGTCTTCTTAAGGTAGCGCACAGCACTGCAGCTGTGCGCCATTTTCCTCTCAGCACACTTCACACGGCAGTCACTGAGGGTGCAGGGCGCTGGGGGGGGGCGCCCTGGGAGGCAAATGAAAACCTTTAAAAAGGCTAAAAATACCTCACATATAGCCCCAGAGGCTATATGGAGATATTTACCCCTGCCTAAATGTACTAAATAGCGGGAGACGAGCCCGCCGGAAAAGGGGCGGGGCCTATCTCCTCAGCACACGGCGCCATTTTCTGTCACAGCTCCGCTGGTCAGGAAGGCTCCCAGGTCTCTCCCCTGCACTGCACTACAGAAACAGGGTATAACAGAGAGGGGGGGCAAAATAAATGGCTATATATATATATATATATTAATATAAAAGCAGCTATAAGGGAGCACTTAATCATAAGGCTATCCCTGTCATATATAGCGCTTTTTGGTGTGTGCTGGCAGACTCTCCCTCTGTCTCCCCAAAGGGCTAGTGGGTCCTGTCTTCGTATAGAGCATTCCCTGTGTGTCTGCTGTGTGTCGGTACGTGTGTGTCGACATGTATGAGGACGATATTGGCGTGGAGGCGGAGCAATTGCCTGTAATGGTGATGTCACTCTCTAGGGAGTCGACACCGGAATGGATGGCTTATTTAGGAAATTACGTGATAATGTCAACACGCTGCAAAGTCGGTTGACGACATGAGATGGCCGACAAACAATTAGTACGGTCCAGACGTCTCAAAAACACCGTCAAGGGTTTTTAAAACGCCCGTTTACTTTAGTCGGTCGACACAGACACAGACAGGGACACTGAATCCAGTGTCGACGGTGAATAAACAAACGTATTCCTTATTAGGGCCACACGTTAAAGGCAATGAAGGAGGTGTTACGTATTTCTGATACTACAAGTACCACAAAAGAGGGTATTATGTGGGATGTGAAAAAACTACCATAGTTTTTCCTGAATCAGATAAATTAAATAAAGTGTGTGAGCATTGGTGGTTCAGTGGTAGAATTCTCGCCTGCCACGCGGGAGGCCCGGGTTCGTTTCCCGGCCAATGCACCATGATGCGTGGGTTCCCCCCGATAGAAAATTATGGGCGGTATACCCTTTCCCGCCAGAAGTTAGGGCGCGTTGGGAAACACCCCTTAAGGTGGATAAGGCGCTCACACGCTTATCAAAACAAGTGGCGGTACCGTCTATAGATAGGGCCGTCCTCAAGGACCAGCTGACAAGGCTGGAAAATATAATAAAAAGTATATACACACATACTGGTGTTATACTGCGGCCAGCGATCGCCTCAGCCTGGATGTGCAGAGCTAGGGTGGCTTGGTCGGATTCCCTGACTAAAAATATTGATACCCTTGACAGGGACAGTATTTTATTGACTATAGAGCATTTCTATATATGCGAGATGCACAGAGGGATATTTGCACTCTGGCATCATGAATAAACGCGATGTCCATAACTGCCAGAAGATGTTATGGACACGACAGTGGTCAGGTGATGCAGATTCCAAACGGCACAGTATGGCCGTATAAAGGAAGAGGACTTGTTTGGGGTCGGTCCATCGGACCTGGTGGTCACGGCAACTGCTGGAAAATCCACCGTTTTTTACCCTAAGTCACATCATCTGCAGAAAAAGACACCGTCTTTTCAGCCTCAGTCCTCTCGTCCCTATAAGATCATATCTGCCCAGGGATAGAGGAAAGGGAAGAAGACTGCAGCAGGCAGCCCATTCCCAGGAACAGAAGCGTTCCACCGCGTCTGACAAGTTCTCAGCATGGCGCTGAGACCGTACAGGACCCCTGGATCCTACAAGTAGTATCCCGGGGGTACAGATGGGAATGTCGAGACGTTTCTCCTTCGCAGGCTCCTGAAGTCTGCTTTACCAAGTCTCCCTCCGACAAGGAGGTAGTATGGGAAAAAATTCACAAGCTGTATTCCCAGCAGGTGATAATTAAATTACCCCTCCTACTACAGAAAAGGGGTATTATTCCACACTATATTGTGGTACTGAAGCCAGAAGGCTAGGTGAGACTTATTCTAAAAAAATTTTTTTGAACACTTACAAAGGTTCAAATTAAGATGAAGTCACTCAGAGCAGTGATAACGAACCAGGAAGAAGGGGACTATATAGTGTCCCGGGACATCAGGGATGCTTACCTCTATGTCCCAAATTTGCCCTTCTCACTAAGGGTACCTCAGGTTCGTGGTGCAGAACTGTCACTATCAGTTTCAGACGCTGCCGTTTGGATTGTCCACGGCACCCCGGGGTCTTTACCAAGGTAATGGCCGAAATGATGATTCTTCTTCGAAGAAAAGGCGTCTTAATTATCCCTTACTTGGACGATCTCCTGATAGGGGCATAGTCCAGGGAACAGTTGGAGGTCGGAGTAGCACTATCTCGGATACTGCTACAATCAGCACGGGTGGATTCTAAATATTCCAAAATCGCAGCTGATCCCGACGACACGTCTGCTGTGCCTAGGGATGATTCTGGACACAGTCCAGAAAAAGGTGTTTCTCCCGGAAGAGAAAGCAAGGGAGATTTCAGAGCAAGTCAGGAACCTCCTAAAAACAGTGCATCATTGCACAAGGGTCCTGGTAAAAATGGTGGCTTCCTACGAAGCAATTCCATTCGGCAGATTTCACGTAAGAACTTTTCAGTGGGATCTGCTGGAAAAATGGTCCGGATCGCATCTTCAGATGCATCAGCGGATAACCCAATATCCAAGGACAAGGGTGTCTCTCCTGTGGTGGTTATAGAGTGCTCATCTTCTAGAGGGCCGCAGATTCGGCATTCAGGATTGGATGCTGGTAACCACGGAGCCCAGCCTGAGAGGCTGGGGAGCAGTCACACAAGGGAAAAATTTCCAGGGAGTGTGATCAAGTATGGAGACTTTTCTCCACATAAATATACTGGAGCTAAGGGTAAAATTATAATGCTCTAAGCTTAGCAAGACCTCTGCTTCAAGGTCAGCCGGTATTGATCCAGTGGGAAAAACATCACGGCAGTCGCCCACGTAAACAGACAGGGCGACACAAGAAGCAGGAGGGCAATGGCAGAAACTGCAAGGACTTTTCGCTGGGCGGAAAATCATGTGATAACACTGTCAGCAGTTTTTCATCCCGGGAATGGAAACTGGGAAGCAGACTTCCTCAGCACGATCCTCCACCCGGGAGAGTGGAAACTTCATTGAGAAGTTTTTTCCACATGATTGTAAACCGTTGGGAAATACCAAAGGTGGACATGATGGCGTCCCGTCTGAACAAAAAATGGGACAGGTATTGCACCAGGTCAAGAGACTCTCAGGCAATAGATGTGGACGTTTCTGGTAACACCGTGGGTGTACCAGTCGGTGTATGTGTTCCCTCCTCTGCTTCTCATACCTAAGGTGCTGAGAATTATAAGACGTAGAGGAGTAAGAACTATACTCATGGCTCCGGATTGGCCAAGAAGGACTTGGTACCCGGAACTTCAAGAGATGCTTACAGAGGTCTTATGGCCTCTGCCGCTAAGAAGGGACTTGCTTCAGCAAGTACCATGTCTGTTCCAAGACTTACCGCAGCTGCGTTTGTCGGCATGGCGATGGAAAGCCGGATCCTAAAGGAAAAAAGGCATTCCGGAAGAGGTCATTCCTACCCTGGTCAAAGCCAGAAAGGAGGTGACCGCACAACATTATCACCACGTGTGGCGAAAATATGTTGCGTGGTGTGAGGCCAGGAAGGCCCCACAAAGAAATTTCAACTCGGTCGTTTCCTGCATTTCCTGAAAACAGGAGTGTCTATGGGCCTCAAATTGGGGTCCATTAAGGTTCAAATTCGGCCCTGTAAATTTTCTTCCAGAAAGAATTGGCTTCAGTTCCTGAAGTCCAGAAGTTTGTCAAGGGAGTATTGCATATACAAACCCCTTTTTTGTGCCTCCAGTGGCACTGTGGGATCTCAACGTAGTTCTGGGATTCCTCAAATCACATTGGTTTAAAACCAGTCAAATATGTGGATTTGAAGCATCTCACATAAAAAGTGACCATGCTCTTGGCCCTGGCCTGGACCAGGCGAGTGTCAAATTGGTGGTTTTTTCTCAAAAAAGCCCATATCTGTTTGTCCATTCGGACAGGGCAGAGCTGCGGACTCGTCCCCAGTTCTCTCCCTAAGGTGGTGTCAGTGTTTCACCTGAACCAGCTTATTGTGGTGCCTTGCACCTACTAGGGACTTGGAGGACTCCAAGTTGCTAGAAGTTGTCAGGGCCCTGAAAATATGTTCCAGGACAGCTGGAGTCAGAAAATCTGACTCGCTGTTTATACTGTATGCACCCAACAAGTTGGGTGCGCCTGCTTCTAAGCAGTCGATTGCTCGTTGGATTTGTAACACAATTCAACTTGCACATTCTGAGGCAGGCCTGCCACAGTCTAAATCGGTTAAGGCCCATTCCACAAGGAAGGTGGGCTCATCTTGGGCGGCTGCCCGAGAGGTCTCGGCATTACAACTCTGCCGAGCAGATACGTGGTCAGGGGAGAACACGTTTGTCAAATTCTACAAATTTGATATCCTGGCAAAAGAGGACCTGGAGTTCTCTCATTCGGTGCTGCAGAGTCATCCGCACTCTCCCGCCCGTTTGGGAGCTTTGGTATAATCCCCATGGTCCTTTCAGGAACCCCAGCATCCACTAGGACGATAGAGAAAATAAGAATTTACTTACCGATAATTCTATTTCTCGGAGTCCGTAGTGGATGCTGGGCGCCCATCCCAAGTGCGGATTATCTGCAATACTTGTACATAGTTACAAAAATCGGGTTATTATTGTTGTGAGCCATCTTTTCAGAGGCTCCGCTGTTATCATACTGTAACTGGGTTTAGATCACAAGTTGTACGGTGTGATTGGTGTGGCTGGTATGAGTCTTACCCGGGATTCAAAATTCCTCCCTTATTGTGTACGCTCGTCCGGGCACAGTACCTAACTGGCTTGGAGGAGGGTCATAGGGGGAGGAGCCAGTGCACACCACCTGATCCTAAAGCTTTACTTTTTGTGCCCTGTCTCCTGCGGAGCCGCTATTCCCCATGGTCCTTTCAGGAACCCCAGCATCCACTACGGACTCCGAGAAATAGAATTATCGGTAAGTAAATTCTTATTTTTTTTTTTTTTTTTTTTCCAGATACTGTAATATGTGACAACTATATACAGGATATTAGCATGTCAGCAGCCGGTCATGTGACTAGGATTAGGCATTAGAGGGGGGGTTAGCACTAGCCGACACACCCTGAGTCTTAGCACTAGCCCCTCCCTCCAGCGACTTATCCTTAGCTGCCACTCCCACTATCTTAGTCCTAGCCGACTACCCAGGTGAGTTAGGGTAGGGGACAGGGAAGGGATAAAATAATTACCCCCGCCCCCATTGGCATGTTGGTCATGTGACTGTTGGCATCCCGATTGCCAGGATCACCAGGATCTTGTATTACACCTCTCTGTACTGTTCATTCTGTTGTGCTATAAAAAAATATTTTAAAATTAATATATTTATTGCTTTTATATACTGCATAGAGGCACCTAACCGTAATGGACTTGATTCAGAAGCATACACAAGTGGCACTGGGCCGACAGTTGGTAAGTGTGTATGCACTTACCAATCATCAGATATGTCCGTAGATCGGCCAGACAGCCAAACCTTTTATTATTCGACTTATGCTCATGTTTATTCGTGTGCTCACTAACACCATCTGCTGGCAGTGAGCAGAAGCACACGTACGCTTGTAAGGAGCAACTTGCTGATAATCTTACAGTAATTTATAATTGGCAATGTGATTTGTTATTATTATTTTTATTTTATTTTTTTCTTTCTGTGCTTGTGGAGAACCTGCCAGCTCCCATGCTAGGAGTACGTCCTCTGCTTCTTAAATCCTTTTGGATTGATTTGCCTTGTCAAAATGAAGAGCACAGATCATTTTTCATGCTTCCATTTCCAAATGTGCTAAATTAAATTAATTGACAAATAGTTTAGCATGGAGACACGTGTTTCTTCTTTGTCTTGTGATTTCTCCAGGATATTGCGGTTCTGTTTATCCGTGTTCTTGGAGAGACCTCAATGCAGGGGGAAGGAAAAGGCGTGCGGTTACTGTACTCCTCTCTCTGTTCTCCTGATGCAGCTGTAATGTATTGCAGACATTGGGTTCCAGCTGTAATTCTGCTGTTCTGTCACAGAGCGCTCTTAATTGGTTTGCTGGCGCCAAATGAAACAAAAAAATATATACACACACTCTATCCGAGTCAACACTGATTGCTTTTATTTTTTGCCACAAAGCTGTGCATATGGTTGAGGAAGCATAAACAGTTTTTCAGTTTCCTTCAGCTGTTAGAGAATGCTGGGACTTGTAGTTTATCTACATGAACATCAACACTTACATTCGTGCTAGGTGGCCTGAACCTATCTAGGTGTGTCGCTGTAAATTTTGCGCTTGAGACTGACCTTAAATGACTCTACAAAGTGCGTGGTGCGTTACAGAAAATGCAAGGTGGCACCACATTGTGTTAGCATCAAACACTAATAAATAGAATCTTGTGGTACGAGTAATGTGTAAAACTAAGAGCAGATTGTATTTTTCCATTGTTTGGGGTCGTAGCATTGCTTTCAAATGTTTTATTTAGTTGAATGAAATACCACAAATGCCATTTATTTCCGATTTTCCATAGTAGTGGCTAAATCTGCCAAATGTATTGTGCAAATGGCCGACCACCGGTCACCATACCGATACCGGGATCCTGGTGTTTAGATGGCCGGCGGGGGGGAGGGAGCACAATGAAGCCCCTTGCGGGCTTGCTGCGTTTACCATGCAGCGGGCTCGGTGGTTCGCTACAGGTTCTATTCCCACTCTATAGGTGTAGTGTGCACCCATAAGTGGGAAAAGTCCCTGTTGGTTGCCATGCCGACCGGCAGGCTGCAGACCGCTCGGGGTCCTGGCGTCTGTATAGCGAGCGGCGGTCTCCCGACCGATGGTCACATAACCGTAACCGGTGCAAATTTGCTGTTGGACACGTCAGCTGATAGCATCGGATTTCTGCCCAATAAATCCAAGTAAATATCGTAGGTTGCGCAACATACTTTCCTTTTTTGTTACCTTAACAAAGGTCCCATCATTGAGCCTTGTGGTACCTGTGATGAGTGATTAAATGTGTAATGATGTAGAACGTTGTTCTTCAACTTGTGGCCCTCCAGCTGCTGTGGATCTACAAATCCCAGCATGCCCTGTCTCAGTTTCAGCATACCTTAATAGTAAATCTGTGGCAGGGCACGCTGGGATGTGTAGTTCCACAGCAGCTGGAGGTCCGCAGGTTGAAGACCCATGATGTAGAATAATACTGCTGTAATGCAGAAATATTTTATGGTATATACTATAATAATGGAGTTCTGATATCAGTGTTGCAAGAACAATGCACCTGAACAATACATTCTTTCTCTAACGTCCTAGTGGATGCTGGGGACTCCGTCAGGACCATGGGGAATAGCGGCTCCGCAGGAGACAGGGCACAAAAGCAAGCTTTTAGGATCACATGGTGTGTACTGGCTCCTCCCCCTATGACCCTCCTCCAAGCCTCAGTTAGGTTTTTGTGCCCGGCCGAGAAGGGTGCAATCTAGGTGGCTCTCTTAAAGAGTTACTTAGAAAAAGTTTTTAGGTTCTTTATTTTCAGTGAGTCCTGCTGGCAACAGGCTCACTGCATCGAGGGACTTAGGGGAGAGATTTTCAACTCACCTGCGTGCAGGATGGATTGGATTCTTAGGCTACTGGACATAGCTCCAGAGGGAGTCGGAACACAGGGCTCGCCCTGGGGTTCGTCCCGGAGCCGCGCCGCCGACCCCCCTTGCAGACGCTGAAGATAAAGAGGTCCGGAACCAGGCGGCAGAAGACTCTCAGTCTTCATCAGGTAGCGCACAGCACTGCAGCTGTGCGCCATTGTTGTCAGCACACTTCACACAGCGGTCACGGAGGGTGCAGGGCGCTGGAGGGGGGCGCCCTGGGCAGCAATGTATAATACCTGTATGGCGAAAAATACATCACACATAGCCCTTGAGGCTATATGGATGTATTTAACCCCTGCCAGATATCTAAAACTCCGGAGAAGAAGCCCGCCGAAAAGGAGGCGGGGCCTATTCTCCTCAGCACACAGCGCCATTTTCCCTCACAGAAAGGCTGGTGGGAAGGCTCCCATGCTCTCCCCTGCACTGCACTACAGAAACAGGGTTAAAACAGAGAGGGGGGGCACTGATTTGGCGATATGTATATATATTAAGGGAGGAACACTTATATAAAGGTTGTCCCTGGATAATTATAGCGTTTTGGTGTGTGCTGGCAAACTCTCCCTCTGTCTCCCCAAAGGGCTAGTGGGTCCTGTCCTCTATCAGAGCATTCCCTATGTGTGTGCTGTATGTCGGTACGTGTGTGTCGACATGTATGAGGAAAATATTGGTGAGGAGGCGGAGCAAATTGCCTGTATGGTGATGTCACTCTCTAGGGAGTCGACACCGGAATGGATGGCTTATTTATGGAAATTACGTGACAATGTCAACACGCTGCAAGCCGGTTGACGACATGAGAGGGCCGGCGAACAAATTAGTATCTGTCCAGGCGTCTAAAACACCGTCAGGGACTGTAAAATGCCCATTTACCTCAGTCGGTCGACACAGACCCAGACACGGACACTGATTTCAGTGTCGACGGTGAAGAAACAAACGTATTTTCTTTTAGGGCCACACGTTAAGGGCAATGAAGGAGGTGTTACATATTTCTGATACTCCAAGTACCACAAAAAAGGGTATTATGTGTGAGGTGAAAAAACTACCTGTAGTTTTTCCTGAATCAGATAAATTAAATGAAGTGTGTGATGATGCGTGGGTTTCCCCCGATAGAAAATTATTGGCGGTATACCCTTTCCCGCCTGAAGTTAAGGCGCGGTGGGAAACACCCCTCAGGGTGGATAAGGCGCTCACACGCTTATCAGAACAAGTAGCGGTACCATCTACGGATAGGGCCGTACTTAAGGAGCCAGCTGATAGGAGGCTGAAAAATATCCTAAAAAGTATACACACACATGCTGGTGTTATACTGCGACCAGCGATCGCCTCAGCCTGGATGTGCAGAGCTGAGGTGGCTTGGTCGGATTCCCTGACTAAAAGTATTTTATTGACTATAGAGCATTTAAAGGATGCATTTCTATATATGCGAGATGCGCAGAGGGATATTTGCACTCTGGCATCAAGAGTAAATGCGATGTCCATATCTGCAAGAAGATGTTTATGGACACGACAGTGGTCAGGTGATGCAGATTCCAAACGGCACAAAGATGTATTGCCGTATAAAGGGGAGGAGTTATTTGGGGTCGGTCCATGGGACCTGGTGGCCAGGGCAACTGCTGGAAAATCCACCGTTTTTTACCCTAAGTCACATCTCTGCAGAAAAAGACACTGTCTTTTCAGCCTCAGTCCTTTCGTCCCTATAAGAGTCATATCTGCCCAGGGATAGAGGAAAGGGAAGAAGACTGCAGCAGGCAGCCCATTCCCAGGAACAGAAGCCTTCCACCGCTTCTACCAAGTTCTCAGCATGACGCTGGGACCGTACAGGACCCCTGGATCCTACAAGTAGTATCCAAGGGGTACAGATTGGAATGTCGAGAGGTTTCCCCCCTCGCAGGTTCCTGTAGTCTGCTGTACCAATGTCTCCCTCCGACAGGGAGGCAGTATTGAAAACAATTCACAAGCTGTATTCCCAGCAGGTGATAATAAAATTACCCCTCCGACAACAAGGAAAGGGGTATTACTCCACACTATATGGTGGTACTGAAGGCTAGGTGAGACCTATTCTAAATCTGAAAAATTTGAACACTTACAAGGGTTCAAATCCAGATGGAGTCACTCAGAGCAGTGATAGCAAAGAACAAGGGGACTAGATGGTGTCCCGGGACATCAGGGATGCTTACCTCCATGTCCCAAAATTTGCCTTTTCTCACCAAGGGTACCTCAGGTTCGTGGTACAGAACTGTCACTATCGGTTTCAAGACGATGCCGTTGGATTGTCCAAGGCACCCCGGGTCCTTACCAAGGTAATGACCGAAAGGAGGATTCGTCTTCAAAGAAAATGGACGACCTCCTGATAAGAACAAGGTCCAGAGAACAGTTGGAGGTCGGAGTAGCACTATCTCAAGTAGTTCTACGACAGCACGGGTGGATTCTAAATATTCCAAAACCGCAGTTGTTCCGACGACACGTCTGCTGGTCCTAGGGATGATTCTGGACACAGTCCAGGAAAAGGTGTTTCTCCCAGAGGAGAAAGCCAGGGAGTTATCCGAGCTAATCGGGATCCTCCTAAAACCAGGAAAAGTGTCAGTGCATCATTGCACAAGAGTCCTGGTAAAAATGGTGGCTTATTACGAAGCGCTTCCATTCGGCAGATTTCACGCAAGAACTCTTCAGTGGGATCTGCTGGACAAATGGTCCGGATCGCATCTTCAGATGCATCAGCGGATAACCCTATATCCAAGGACAAGGGTGTCTCTCCTGTGGTGATTACAGAGTGCTCATCTTCTAGAGGGCCGCAGATTCGGCATTCAGGATTGGATGCTCGTGACCACGGAGGCCAGCCTGAGAGGCTGGGGAGCAGTCACACAAGGAGTGTGATCAAGTCTGGAGAATTCTCTCCACATAAATATACTGGAGCTAAGAGCAAATTTATAATGCTCTAAGCTTAGCAAGACCTCTGCTTCAAGGTCTGCCGGTATTGATCCAGTGGGATAACATCACGGCAGTCGCCCACGTAAACAGAAAGGGCGGCACAAGAAGCAGGAGGGCAGTGGCAAAACTGCAAGGATTTTTCGCTAGGCGGAAAATCATGTGATAACACTGTCAGCAGTGTTCATTCCGGGAGTGGACGACTGGGAAGCAGACTTCCTCAGCAGGCACGACCTCCACCCGGGAGAGTGGGAACTTCATCGGGAAGGTTTCCGCATGATTGTGAACCGTTGGGAAAGACCAAAGGTGGACATGATGGCGTCCCGCCCGAACAAAAAATGGGACAGGTATTGCGCCAGGTCACGAGACCTTCAGGCGATAGCTGTGGACGTCCTGGTAACACCGTGGGTGTAACAGTCGGTGTATGTGCTCCCTCCTCTGCTTCTCATAACCAAGGTATTGAGAATTATAAGACATAGAGGAGTAAGAACTATACTCGTGGCTCCGGATTGGCCAAGAGGGACTTGGTAACCGGAACTTCAAGAGATGCTCACAGAGGACTAATGGCCTCGGGAGCTAAGAAGGGATTTGCTTTCAGCAAGTACCATGTCTGTTCCAAGAGGAACCGTGGCATCGGCCTTTAAGAAAGGACCTGCTCCAGCAGGGACCTTGTCTGTTCCAAGACTTACCGCGACTGCGTTTGACGGCATGGCGGTTTGAACGCCGGATCCTAAGGGAAAAGGCATTCCGGAAGAGGTCATACCTACCCTGGTCAAAGCCAGGAAGGAGGTGACCGCACAACGTTATCACCACATGTGGTAAAAATATGTTGCGTGGGTGAGGCCAGGAAGGCCCCACGAAAAAATTTCAACTAGGTCGATTTCTGCACTTCCTGCAAACAGGAGTGTCTATGAGCCTAAAATTGGGTCCATTACGGTTCAAGTTTCGGCCCTATAGATTTTCTTCCAGAAAGAATTGGCTTCAGTTCCTGAAGTCCAGACGTTTGTCAAGGGAGTATTGCATATACAGCCCTTGTGTGCCTCCAGTGGCACCGTGGGATCTCAACGTAGTGTTGGGATTCCTCAAATCATATTGGTTTGAACCACTCAAATCTGTGGATTTGAAATATCTCACATGGAAAGTGACCATGCTGTTGGCCCTGGCCTAGGCCAGGCGATTGTCAAAATTGGCGGCTTTGTCTTACAAAAGCCCATATTTGATTTTCCATTCGGACAGGGCAGAACTGCGGACTCGTCCCCAGATTCTTCCTAAGGTGGTGTCAGCGTTTCACCTGAAACAACCTATTGTGGTGCCTGCGGCTACTAGGGACTTGGAGGACTCCAAGTTGCTAGACGTTGTCAGGGCCCTGAAAAAAAAAAAAAATATATATATATATATATAATTCCAGGACGGCTGGAGTCAGAAAGTCTGACTTGCTGTTTATATTGTAGGCACCCAAAAAGCTGGGTGCTCCTGCTTCTAAGCAGACTATTGCTCGTTGGATTTGTAGTACAATTCAGCTTGCACATTCTGTGGCAGGCCTGCCACAGCCAAAATCTGTAAATGCCCATTCCACAAGGAAGGTGGGCTCATCTTGGGCGGCTGCCCGAGGGGTCTCGGCTTTACAACTTTGCCGAGCAGCTACTTAGTCAGGGGAAAACACGTTTGCTAAATTCTACAAATTTGATACCCTGGCTGAGGAGGACCTGGAGTTCTCTCATTTGGTGCTGCAGAGTCATCCGCACTCTCCCGCCCGTTTGGGAGCTTTGGTATAATCCCCATGGTCCTGACGGAGTCCCCAGCATCCACTAGGACGTTAGAGAAAATAAGATTTTACTTACCGATAAATCTATTTCTCATAGTCCGTAGTGGATGCTGGGCGCCCATCCCAAGTGCGGATTGTCTGCATTACTTGTACATAGTTATTGTTACAAAAAAAAAAAATCGGGTTATTATTGTTGTGAGCCATCTTTTTTAGAGGCTACTTCATTGTTATCATACTGTTAACTGGGTTAAAATCACAAGTTGTACGGTGTGATTGGTGTGGCTGGTATGAGTCTTACCCGGGATTCAAGATCCTTCCTTATTGTGTACGCTCGTCCGGGCACAGTACCTAACTGAGGCTTGGAGGAGGGTCATAGGGGGAGGAGCCAGTACACACCATGTGATCCTAAAAGCTTGCTTTTGTGCCCTGTCTCCTGCGGAGCCGCTATTCCCCATGGTCCTGACGGAGTCCCCAGCATCCACTACGGACTATGAGAAATAGATTTATCGGTAAGTAAAATCTTATTATAATGGTACCTGGCTTTCGCTCTCTCATAAAGTTTCACTTGCACGTTTTGTAGCCCTTTAAATAATGTGACCATGCCACTTTGATCGTGTATCACTTTATAGTGAGTATTGAAGACACATTATCGGGTGGCTTCAGCTGTCCATGAGGTTGCCCACACATTGGGGTCACCTGGCGTATTGTTGTCATCACAAAAGGCCCAGAATGGTAATTGCTTTAAATCACATCACTTTGTGCCACGGTTATGCCAGTGCTAGCCCCCTGCTACATTATCACCCGTCCGATCCCCTGCTATCTGCTAACTCCCATTCCATATGTACAGACCTACGTCCTTGCAGGGCACACGCAGTAAATCTTGTGGTTTATGCAAGGACCGAGCTACTCCGTTCATTTCCAATGGCAGTAAGAAGATATATCCATTTCTCTATCGTCCTAGTGGATGCTGGGGTTCCTGAAAGGACCATGGGGAATAGCGGCTCCGCAGGAGACAGGGCACAAAAAGTAAAGCTTTAGGATCAGGTGGTGTGCACTGGCTCCTCCCCCTATGACCCTCCTCCAAGCCTCAGTTAGATTTTTGTGCCCGGCCGAGAAGGGTGCAATCTAGGTGGCTCTCCTAAAGAGCTGCTTAGAAAAGTTTAGCTTAGGTTTTTTATTTTACAGTGAGTCCTGCTGGCAACAGGATCACTGCAACGAGGGACTTAGGGGAGAAGAAGTGAACTCACCTGCGTGCAGGATGGATTGGCTTCTTTGGCTACTGGACATTAGCTCCAGAGGGACGATCACAGGTACAGCCTGGATGGTCACCGGAGCCTCGCCGCCGGCCCCCTTGCAGATGCTGAAACAAGAAGAAGGTCCAGAATCGGCGGCATGAAGACTCCTCAGTCTTCTTAAGGTAGCGCACAGCACTGCAGCTGTGCGCCATTTCCTCTCAGCACACTTCACACGGCAGTCACTGAGGGTGCAGGGCGCTGGAAGGGGGGCGCCCTGGGAGGCAATGAAAACCTATTTTTGGCTAAAAATACCTCACATATAGCCTCCGGGGGCTATATGGAGATATTTAACCCCTGCCAGAATCCGTTAAGAGCGGGAGACGAGGCCGCCGAAAAAGGGGCGGGGCCTATCTCCTCAGCACACAGCGCCATTTTCCCTCACAGAAAGGCTGGAGGGAAGGCTCCCAGGCTCTCCCCTGCACTGCACTACAGAAACAGGGTTAAAACAGAGAGGGGGGGCACTAATTTGGCGTTAGAAATATATAAAAAAGATGCTATAAGGGAAAACACTTATATAAGGTTGTCCCTATATAATTATAGCGTTTTTGGTGTGTGCTGGCAAACTCTCCCTCTGTCTCTCCAAAGGGCTAGTAGGTCCTGTCCTCTATCAGAGCATTCCCTGTGTGTGTGCTGTGTGTCGGTACGTGTGTGTCGACATGTATGAGGACGATGTTGGTGAGGAGGCGGAGCAATTGCCTGTAATGGTGATGTCACTCTCTAGGGAGTCGACACCGGAATGGATGGCTTATTTAGGGAATTACGTGATAATGTCAACACGCGGCAAGGTCGGTTGACGACATGAGACGGCCGACAAACAATTAGTACCGGTCCAGACGTCTCAAAAACACCGTCAGGGGTTTTAAAACGCCCGTTTACTTTAGTCGGTCGACACAGACACAGACAGGGACACTGAATCCAGTGTCGACGGTGAATAAACAAACGTATTCCTTATTAGGGCCACACGTTAAGGGCAATGAAGGAGGTGTTACATATTTCTGATACTACAAGTACCACAAAAGAGGGTATTATGTGGGATTTGAAAAAACTACCGTAGTTTTTCCTGAATCAGATAAATTAAATGAAGTGTGTGATGATGCGTGGGTTCCCCCCGATAGAAAATATGGGCGGTATACCCTTTCCCGCCAGAAGTTAGGGCGCGTTGGGAAACACCCCTTAGGGTGGATAAGGCGCTCACACGCTTATCAGAACAAGTGGCGGTACCGTCTATAGATAGGGCCGTCCTCAAGGAGCCAGCTGACAGGAGGCTGGAAAATATCATAAAAAGTATATACACACATACTGGTGTTATACTGCGACCAGCGATCGCCTCAGCCTGGATGTGCAGAGCTGGGGTGGCTTGGTCGGATTCCCTGACTAAAAATATTGATACCCTTGACAGGGACAGTATTTTATTGACTATAGAGCATTTAAAGGATGCATTTCTATATATGCGAGATGCACAGAGGGATATTTGCACTCTGGCATCAAGAGTAAGTGCGATGTCCATATCTGCCAGAAGATGTTTATGGACACGACAGTGGTCAGGTGATGCAGATTCCAAACGGCACAAAGGTGTATTGCCGTATAAAGGAAGAGGAGTTATTTGGGGTCGGTCCATCGGACCTGGTGGCCACGGCAACTGCTGGAAAATCCACCGTTTTTTACCCTAAGTCACATCTCTGCAGAAAAAGACACCGTCTTTTCAGCTTCAGTCCTTTCGTCCCTATAAGAGTCATATCTGCCCAGGGATAGAGGAAAGGGAAGAAGACTGCAGCAGGCAGCCCATTCCCAGGAACAGAAGCGTTCCACCGCTTCTGACAAGCTCTCAGCATGACGCTGAGACCGTACAGGACCCCTGGATCCTACAAGTAGGATCCCAGGGGTACAGATTGGAATGTCGAGACGTTTCCCCTGCGCAGGCTCCTGAAGTCTGCTTTACCAAGGTCTCCCTCCGACAAGGAGGCAGTATGGGAAACAATTCACGAGCTGTATTCCCAGCAGGTGATAATTAAATTACCCCTCCTACAACAAGAAAAGGGGTATTATTCCACACTATATTGTGGTACTGAAGCCAGAAGGCTAGGTGAGACCTATTCTAAATCTAAAAAAATTTGAACACTTACAAAGGTTCAAATCAAGATGGAGTCACTCAGAGCAGTGATAACGAACCGGGAAGAAGGGGACTATCTGGTCTCCCGAGACATCAGGGATGCTTACCTCCATGTCCCAAATTTGCCCTTATCACTAAGGGTACCTCAGGTTCGTGGTACAGAACTGTCACTATCCGTTTCAGACGCTGCCGTTTGGATTGTCCACGGCACCCCGGGTCTTTACCAAGGTAATGGCCGAAATGATGGTTCTTCTTCGAAGAAAAGGCGTCTTAATTATCCCTTACTTGGACGATCTCCTGATAAGGGCAAAGTCCAGGGAACAGTTGGAGGTCGGAGTAGCACTATCTCGGATACTGTTACAACAGCAGGGGTGGATTCTAAATATTCCAAAATCGCAGCTGATCCCGACAACAAGTCTCCTGTGCTTAGGGATGATTCTGGACACAGTCCAGAAAAAGGTGTTTCTCCCGGAAGAGAAAGCCAGGGAGTTATCCGAGCTAGTCAGGAACCTCCTAAAATCAGTGCATCATTGCACAAGGGCCATGGTAAAAAAATGGTGACTTCCTTCGAAGCAATTCCAGTTGGCAGATTTCATGCAAGAACTTTTCAGTGGGTTCTGCTGGACAAATGGTCCGGATCGCATCTTCAGATGCATCAGCGGATAACCCTATATCCAAGGACAAGGGTGTCTCTCCTGTGGTGGTTACAGAGTGCTCATCTTCTAGAGGGCCGCAGATTCGGCATTCAGTTTTGGATGTTGGTGACCACGGAGGCCAGCCCGAGAGGCTGGGGAGCAGTCACACAAGGGAAAAAAAAAAAAAATTTCCAGGGAGTGTGATCAAGTCTGGAGACTTTTCTCCACGTAAATATAGCTAAGGGTAAATTTATAATGCTCTAAGCTTAGCAAGACCTCTGCTTCAAGGTCAGCCGGTATTGATCCAGTGGGATAAAACATCACGGCAGTCGCCCACGTAAATAGACAGGGCGGCACAAGAAGCAGGAGGGCAGTGGCAAAAACTGCAAGGACTTTTCGCTGGGCGGAAAATCATGTGATAGCACTGTCAGCAGTGTTTCATTCCGGGAATGGAAACTGGGAAGCAGACTTCCTCAGTAGGCACGACCTCCACCCGGCAGAGTGGGAACTTCATGGGGAAGTTTTCCACATAATTGTAAACCGTTGGGAATTACCAAAGGTGGACATGATGGCGTCCCGTCTGAACAAAAAACGGGACCGGTATTGCGCCAGGTTAAGAGACCCTCAGGCAATAGCTGTGGACGTTCTGGTAACACCGTGGGTGTACCAGTCGGTGTATGTGTTCCATCCTCTGCTTTTCATACCTAAGGTACTGAGAATTATAAGACGTAGAGGAGTAAGAACTATACTCATGGCTCCGGATTGGCCAAGAAGGACTTGGTACCCGGAACTTCAAGAGATGCTCACAGAGGACTTATGGCCTCTGCCGCTAAGAAGGGACTTGTTTCAGCAAGTACCATGTCTGTTCCAAGACTTACCGCAGCTGCGTTTGACGGCATGGCGGTGGAACGCCGGATCCTAAGGGAAAAGGCATTCAGGAAGAGGTCATTCCTACCCTGGTCAAAGCCAGAAAGGAGGTGACCGCACAACATTATCACCACATGTGGCGAAAATATGTTGCGTGGTGTGAGGCCAGGAAGGCCCCACGAAGAAATTTCAACTCGGTCGATTCCTGCATTTCCTGCAAACAGGAGTGTCTATGGGCCTCAAATTGGGGTCCATTAAGGTTCAAATTTCGGCCCTGTCGATTTTTCTTCCAGAAAGAATTGGCTTCAGTTCCTGAAGTCCAGAAGTTTGTCAAGGGAGTATTGCATATACAACCCCCTTTTGTGCCTCCAGTGGCACTGTGGGATCTCAACGTAGTTCTGGGATTCCTCAAAACACATTGGTTTAAAACCAGTCAAATCTGTGGATTTGAAGCATCTCACATGAAAAGTGAACATGCTCTTGGACCTGGCCTGGACCAGGCGAGTGTCAAATTGGTGTTTTTTTTCTCAAAAAAGCCCATATCTGTTTGTCCATTCGGACAGGGCAGAGCTGCGGACTCGTCCCCAGTTCTCTCCCTAAGGTGGTGTCAGTGTTTCACCTGAACCAGCTTATTGTGGTGTCTTGCGCCTACTAGGGACTTGGAGGACTCCAAGTTGCTAGATGTGGTCAGGGCCCTGAAAATATAGGTTCCAGGACGGCTGGAGTCAGGAAAACTGACTTGCTGTTATCCTGTATGCACCCAACAAACTGGGTGCTCTTGCTTTTAAGCAGACTTTTGCTAGTTGGATGTGTAATACAATTCAGCTTGCACATTCTGTGGCAGGCCTGCCACAGCCAAAATATGTAAATGCCCATTCCACAAGGAAGGTGGGCTCATCTTGGGCGGCTGCCCGAGGGGTCTCGGCTTTACAACTTTGCCGAGCGGCTATTTAGTCAGGGGCAAACACGTTTGTAAAATCCTACAAATTTGATACCCTGGCTAAGGAGGACCTGGAGTTCTCTCATTCGGTGCTGCAGAGTCATCCGCACTCTCCCGCCCGTTTGGGAGCTTTGGTATAATCCCCATGGTCCTTTCAGGAACCCCAGCATCCACTAGGACGATAGAGAAAATAAGAATTTACTTACCGATAATTCTATTTCTCGGAGTCCGTAGTGGATGCTGGGCGCCCATCCCAAGTGCGGATTATCTGCATTACTTGTACATAGTTACAAAAATCGGGTTATTATTGTTGTGAGCCATCTTTTCAGAGGCTCTGCTGTTATCATACTGTTAACTGGGTTCAGATCACAGGTTGTACAGTGTGATTGGTGTGGCTGGTATGAGTCTTACCCGGGATTCCTAAATCCTTCCTTATTGTGTACGCTCGTCCGGGCACAGTATCCTAACTGAGGCTTGGAGGAGGGTCATAGGGGGAGGAGCCAGTGCACACCACCTGATCCTAAAGCTTTACTTTCTGTGCCCTGTCTCCTGCGGAGCCGCTATTCCCCATGGTCCTTTCAGGAACCCCAGCATCCACTACGGACTCCGAGAAATAGAATTATCGGTAAGTAAATTCTTATTTTTTTCCCTTCCCTTTGTAGACCGTGGGTAAGAACGTAAACTTACAAGGACTGATAGAGACCGTTCCTGTGTCTTGGATATGACAGATTATTAATGTTTTTACTGGATGATTCTTAGAAGGAAAAACTAAAATCAATACAGCAATCAAGGGTATAGGCTTATGGCAGCCTGAATCCGCGACACTCGTGAAGTCACAAGACAAGGGATTAAATGAAAAAGATTTCTCCTGCCCTTTACCTCGGAATTGCGTGTCATACAAATGGTACATTCTGCTGTGATGTGCTTGGTCTAGGGAATAGACGCCACTATATTTAGTTCCATATGTGTGTTCCCCGCACCTCCCCCTCCCCTCCCACCCACCTCTCTCGGTGCATCTAAGGACAGTTGCTATTGTACTCAATTATTGTAACCCAGGAGTGAACATTGAATTTTCTGCAATATAAAGATGTTCTCTTTCTTGACAGATCACATAGAACATAGCGTAAAAAACCAACAGAATAATAAAAAGCTAATCATTTAGAGGGAGCGTGCATTCATATGGCGGTGTAATAAAGGCGTTACAACCGATGCAGGCCAGGCGAGAGAGCGAAATGTCACTTGCAACCTAATAATACAAGGGAATTAGGCTGCGCGGAGGATTGCAGGACACCTGAGTGTTTGTGTAGCTCTAGATGATTAGGGTTACAAGGTTATAGGCTTCCAGTAAAAGGTACAAATAACTCCTGTCTCAGAAGATCAAAACTAATACACAAGGAGATAAATTCTTAAAGTGAAAGTTTTGCAGTTTGAAAATAATGAAATCTTCCTTGCAGTTTCTTTAAGATGTGATGGGCGTCTTACAACGTGTCTGTACCGGGTCCCCGGTTAGACACGTAAGGCGGTGTCTGAGCAATCGGCGTCTAAGATGTTTACCAGTTGTGACTTTGGCTTATGTGCAATTGTTGTTGTTACATTGGTCAGATGTGTTCCAGAACGCTGGACGTCCTGCGCATGCTAATTGGCTCGTTAACATCACCTCATTTAAAGGGGCAACTGGAGTCATCCCCCTTTTTAAGGATGTTAGATCGATATTACAGGGTGTTACATGTAAGCTACCACGATTGCAGGTGATTCTGCTCCCCCATGATTTGATCATTATTGAACATACAGAAGGAGTCCTCCTCATCTATCCCTTTAATAGGATTAATTGAGCCACTGCTGTCGGACTTAATCCCCTGCTGTATTGTTCTCTCTGTATTGTATTGCAGCTGAGAACAGTAGATGAAAGGCTTATGCTAATAAACCTTGGTGCACCATGGCGCACCAGAGAAGGCTAGATCAGCGAGGCTTCGTCTGTATTGTTGGGCCAAGGGGTAGATGTAATGGTTTTACAGAAGAAAGCAATCACTGCTTTTCATATAGACGGCGTGACGTGAACCATCTGTCTGGGCACAGGCGCCCCTGCTTTAGGCCGGTTCACCAGCGTCCAGTTTCCATTTAAAAAACAAAACCGATAAACCATTAAATTGCACCCAAACTCTGCGCATGTGGTATACTACTGTTTATATCTACTGGATGCTTTTTCATGCATTTGCAAATACGTCCACAACGCCAGTAGTAAAAAAAAAAAAAATTATTCTTTTCTCTAACGTCCTAGAGGATGCTGGGGACTCCGTAAGGACCATGGGGATAGACGGGCTCCGCAGGAGACATGGGTACTTTAAGAAAGACTTTAGGTCTGGGTGTGCACTGGCTCCTCCCTCTATGCCCCTCCTCTAGACCTCAGTTTGATACTGTGCCCAGAGGAGACTGGGTGCATTACAGGGAGCTCTCCTGAGCTTCCTGACAAAGTATATTTGTTAGGTTTTTTATTTTCAGGGAGCCTGCTGGAAACAGACTCCCTGCATCGAGGGACTGAGGGGAGAGAAGCAGACCTACTTCTGTGAGTTTCAAGGCTCTGCTTCTTAGGCTACTGGACACCATTGGCTCCAGAGGGATTGGTACGCAGGTCTCACCCTCGCCGTCCGTCCCAGAGCCGCGCCGCCGTCCCCCTCGCAGAGCTGGAAGATAGAAGCCGGGTGAGTATGAGAAGAAAAGAAGACTTCAGAGCGGCAGAAGACTTCATGATCTTCACTGAGGTAACGCACAGCACTGCAGCTGTGCGCCATTGCTCCCATACACCTCACACACGGCAGTCACTGTAAGGGTGCAGGGCGCAGGGGGGGCGCCCTGGGAAGCATATAGACCTCTTTTGGCAAAAATAAGTATATGTACAGCTGGGCACTGTACATATATAAGAGCCCCCGCCAAATTTTGAGATTTTCAGCGGGACAGAAGCCTGCCACCGAGGGGGCGGGGCTTCTCCCCAGCACTCACAGCGCCATTTTTTCTCCACCGCACTGCTGAGAGGAAGCTCCCCGGACTCTCCCCTGCTTATACCACGGTAGACAGAGGGTTTTAAAGAGGAGGGGGGAGCACAAAATTGGCGCATATTGTATACTAGGTGCTTCATCGCGCCCTACGGGCACTCTTCACACCGTCGCAAGGGGCTACGCTCCTTTAACCCTTGCATGCCTATATTGGGTTCAATATTTGTATTATATGGAGTATTACCTGCATTCCTTTGTTAGTGGTTAAATATTGCACAATGAAAGGGCGTGCGATGGTGAAGGAGGTGCAGCCCCTTGTGACAGCGTGAACAGCACCTGCAGGGCACGATGTACAGAATGAGCGGGTGCGGGGGGGATTGCGGATGGGGAAGGGTGTCTGTAGATGCTGCAGGTGGAGGGGGGGCAGATGCGGGGGGGGGGGGGGGGGGGGCCGGATGGGGAAGGGTTGGGACGTGCTGCGGGTGGGGGAGAGACAAAAGAGTGGGGGCTGTAGATGGGGGAGGTGTCCGGAGGTACTGCAGGTGGGGAGGGGCAGGGGTGCCACTGGGGAGGGGCAGGTGCAGGGATGTTGCGGATGGGTGAAGGGTTCCGGAGGTGCTGTGGGATGGGAAGGGGCGGGGGTGCCGGGGGTGGGGTAGGGGGTCCGGAGGCACCGCGGTGGGGGAGAGGCAGGTGCGGGTGGTGCGGCAGACGGGGAAGGGGGTCCGGAGGCGCTTCAGGTGGTGGAGGGGCAGGTGCGAAGGTGCCGTGGGTGGGTGAGGGGGGGGACCGCGAATGGAGGAGGGTGTCTGCAGATGCTGTGGGTGGAGGGGGGCAGGTGTGGGGGGAGACATATGGGGGGTGGATGGTGGAGGGGGTCTGGAGGTGCTGTGGGGGAGTGGGAGGCGCTGGTGGTGTAGGGGGTCTGGAGGCAAAGCGTTTGGGGGATGGGTGGAGTGTCGCATGTGGTGGAGGGGAAGGTGCGGAGGTGTGGTGCATTGGGGAGGGGTCTGGAGGCGCTGCGGGTACTATACCTGCCAAAAAGGTAGTTGGAGGGTATGCAGTAACAGGTCCAGGACAGGGGTGACGGGGCCAGGATAGAAATGACAGGGACAGGATAGGGGTGACAGGGCCAGGGTAGGGGCGGCAGGGCCAGGATTTGGTTGACAGGGCCAGGATTTGGTTGACAGGGCCAGGATAGGGGTGACAGGGCCAGGATAAGGGTGAAAGGGCCAGGATAAGGGTGACAGGGCAAGGCCAGGGGTGACAGGGACATGACAGAACACAGGGCACGGGAGAGATTGGTATTAGGGACAGAACAGTGGTGACAGACAGATGTGTCTTACCGGAGTCACTGCTGCTGGCTGCTGCTGTTCCACTCCAACCTGTTGGGATCTGCTGCTGGTGGAGACTTGGCATGGCTGACGCTCTCAGGCTGGAGTCCTGCTTCCTCTGCCCGTCCGCATCCCTCCCCCCCCACTCCTCAGTCACACACCGCGGACCTCGCGCGGCTGCCGGGCACTGTGGTAAGGGGAGACTGGGAGTGACGGCTAGCCCCCAGAAGACGCTGCTGCTGGAGGGAGGAGGGGGTCGGAGCCTGCAAGCAGCGCGGACTTCTGCAGCGCTGCCCGACGGCTAAAGTGTGTGAAGGAGCTGGGCGCACCTCACTGCGGGTGGCAGCGCTGCAGCTAGCGTTGGGGTTGCCAGAGCTGGAGATAACAGAGACAGTATGGAACCTGCACAGCGGCAGGTGCCCCACAAAACTGCAGCTAAGAAGCGTGGAGTGTGCCAGAAAGTGACGCTCCTCCGCGTCAGAGAGACCCTGCTGAGTATGCTGATGCGTCAGAGAGACCCTGCTGAGTATGCTGATGTGGGGGGGTCAATTACACAGTGAGCCGGTGCCCGTCTGTCTGTATGGCATACCTCCTCACACCCCCATACCTCCCAACTGTCCCGATTTTCACGGGACAGTCCCATTTTTTGGGGTCTGTCCCACTGTCCCACGCGCCGCAGTGTCTCGTGGTGGGTGGGGGGCAGTTGGGAAGCTCCTGTACTCGCTGTTCTGCTTAGCATGCACACAGCGTCTATTTAGTGGAGACAGAGGGAGAGGGGGCATCAGGGGGTACGGATTAAGGGTGGGCCCAGGGGGTACGTACCCCGGGCCTCACAGTTTTAGGGGGCCCCTCGGCTGGAGTAGCTCTGTCCCAGCTCTGAAGCTCCCCCGTCCTGCCAGTAACAGCGGCAGCATTGTGCTACTGCGTGTTGGCAGGTCTGTGGTGTTGCAGGGAGGCAGCAGCAGCCTCCCTGCTTTCTTCTGCCTGTGCGGGTGTGTAGGGGGAGCAACCACCCCATCTGGATTTACCCCTAGCTGAGGGGCCAAAATCCCATTTAAAAAAGGGGGATTTGCATAAGGGGGCGTGGCCACGAGTCACTGCGATTAGGCCACGCCCCCAAACCCACAGCAGGCACAGCAATGAGATAGGGGTCCTGTCTCAAGTGCCCTGGGCCCCCCGGACTCATAATCTGCCGCTGGGGGCATGCCAGCAGCTCACAGAGCGCTGGGCATGCCCCCTCACTGACGAAAACAGGGGCGTGGCTCGCAATCGCGGGTCCACCCGCGAAGCCACGCCCCCTTTACCGTTAGCCATGCCCCCTTTTTGCTGTGCGTGTGTCCCTCCTGCCTGAAGAAAGTTGGGAGGTATGCACCCCTGCCTGTGCCATGCCCATACCATCTGCTCCTGCTCCAAGTCTCCTATAGATTTGCCCAGATCTGTGACTCATTTGACTAACTCCGCCCACTGTTTCGACTCCGCCCAGCGTTGGCAAATGAAGCACAAAGTCACAGATCTGGGCTATTATATAGGAGATGTAAACAGCGCTATCTGGGTAAAAATAATATTATTGTGTTTTTGTGCTGGGTCATACAGCGCTGGGGTGTGTGCTGGCATACTCTCTCTCTCTGTCTCTCCAAAGGGCCTGGTGGGGAAACTGTCTTCAGATAAGAGGTTCCCTGTGTGTGTGGTGTCGGTACGCGTGTGTCGACATGTCTGAGGTAGAAGGCTCACCTAGAGAGGAGGGGGAGCGTATGAATGTGAGGTCTCCGTCGGCGGTGCCGACACCTGACTGGGTGGATATGTGGAATGTTTTAAGTGCTAGTGTGAACTTATTGCACAAGAGATTAGACAAAGCTGAGGCTAAGGAACAGTCAGGGAGTGAACCCGTGTCTGTCCCTATGTCGCCGGGACCTTCAGGGTCTCAGAAGCGCCCACTATCCCAAATAGCAGACACTGATACCGACACGGATTCGGACTCAAGTGTCGACTACGATGATGTAAAGTTACAGCCAAAAGTGGCTAAATGTATTCGATATATGATTATTGCAATAAAAGAAGTGTTGCATATCACAGAGGAACCCCCTGTCCCTGACACGAGGGTACACATGTATAAGGGAAAAAAGCCCGAGGTAACTTTTCCCTCCTCACATGAGTTGAACAAATTATGTGAAAAAGCTTGGGAATCTCCAGACAAAAAACTGCAGATTCCTAAAGTATTCTTATGGCGTATCCTTTCCCGCCAACGGACAGGGTACGGTGGGAATAATCCCCTAAGGTGGACAAAGCGTTGACACGCTTATCAAAAAAGATAGCGCTGCCATCCCAAGATACGGCTACCCTCAAGGATCCTGCAGACCGCAAGCAGGAGATTACCTTGAAATCCATTTACACACATTCTGGTACATTACTCAGACCGGCAATTGCGTCGGCCTGGGTTTGTAGCGCGGTAGCAGCATGGGCAGATTCCTTATTGGCAGAGATTGAGACCCTAGATAAGGATACCATTTTATTGACCCTAGGCCATATAAAGGATGCGGTCTTATATATGAGGGATGCTCAAAGAGACATTAGTTTACTGGGTTCCAGAATAAACGCTATGTCAATCTCTGCTAGACGAGTCCTCTGGACCCGGCAGTGGACAGGTGATGCCGACTCAAAAAGACATATGGAGGTTTTACCTTACAAGGGTGAGGAATTGTTTGGGGAAGGTCTCTCGGACCTAGTCTCCACAGCTACGGCAGGTAAATCGATATTTTTGCCTTATGTTCCCTCACAACCTAAGAAAGCGCCACATTATCAAATGCAGTCCTTTTGTTCAAATAAAAGCAAAAGAGTGCGTGGATCATCCTTTCTTGCCAGAGGTAAGGGCAGAGGTAAAAAGCTGCACAGCTAGTTCCCAGGAACAGAAATCCTCCCCGGCCTCTGCAAAATCCACCGCATGACGCTGGGGCTCCGCTGGGGGAGTCCGCCCCAGTGGGGGCACGTCTTCGACTTTTCAGCCACATCTGGCTTCACTCACAGGTGGATCCCTGGGCAATAGAAATTGTTTCTCAGGGATACAAGCTGGAATTCGAAGAGGTGCCTCCTCGCCGGTTTTTCAAATCTGCTCTACCGACTTCTCCCCTGGAAAGGGAGATAGTGTTAAATGCTATTCACAAATTGTGTCTTCAACAAGTGGTGGTCGAAGTTCCCCTACTTCAGAGAGGGAAGGGATACTACTCCAACCTGTTTGTAGTTCCGAAACCGGACGGTTCGGTCAGACCCATATTGAATTTAAAATCCCTGAACCTATACTTAAAACGGTTCAAGTTCAAAATGGAATCGCTCAGAGCGGTCATCGCCAGCCTGGAAGGGGGGTATTTTATGGTATCCCTGGACATAAAGGATGCATACCTTCATGTTCCCATATATGCACCTCATCAGGCGTACCTGAGATTTGCGGTACAGGATTGTCATTACCAATTTCAGACATTGCCATTTGGGCTTTCCACGGCACCGAGGATTTTCACAAAGGTAATGGCGGAAATGATGGTGCTCCTGCGCAAGCAGGGTGTCACAATTATCCCGTACTTGGACCATCTCCTCATAAAAGCGAGATCACGAGAGAAGTTACTGAACAGGGTGTCACTTTCAGTGAAGGTGTTACAGCAACACGGCTGGATTCTCAATATCCCGAAGTCGCAGCTGGTTCCTACGACTCGTCTGAGCTTCTTGGGCATGGTTCTGGACACAGACCAGAAAAAGGTTTTTCTCCCGATAGAAAAGGCTCAGGAACTCATGACTCTAGTCAAGAACCTATTGAAGCCAAAACAAGTGTCTGTGCATCATTGCAATCAAGTCCTGGGAAAAATGGTGGCAACATACGAGGCCATTCCCTTCGGCAGGTTCCATGCAAGGACTTTCCAATGGGACCTATTGGACAAGTGGTCCGGATCACATCTACAAATTCATCAGCAGATCACCCTGTCCCCCAGGGCCAGGGTATCTCTCCTGTGGTGGCTGCAGAGTGCTCACCTTTTGGAAGGACGCAGGTTCGGCATTCAGGATTGGATCCTGGTGACCACGGACGCGAGCCTCAGAGGGTGGGGAGCAGTCACAAGGGGAAGAAACTTCCAAGGACTCTGGACAAGTCAAGAGACTTGTCTTCACATCAACATCCTGGAACTGAGGGCCATATACAACGCCCTACGTCAGGCGGAGAACTTGCTCCGCGACCAACCAGTTCTGATTGTCGCACGCCAGAGGCGGCGTTCACCGCGCTTACCCCTGCGTGCCTGCTGGTCTGTGTTGCGGCCTCCGCCTTCGGTGGTCCACGGGCTCCGGCGTCTGGCTGGCGCGGTTCCCCGGGGCAGGGGCGCCGCCATGACACCCGGCATCACGTGGGCAGGGAGCAGGTGACGTCATCAGACTGTTCCGCCAATCCAGCGGAGGCGGGACATTCAAAGTCAGACGCCGGGCAGAGCCTCGGCGTCTGAGTATCGTCTTTTCCCCTGAAGTGGATGCCAGTGCTCTTGTTCCCGGCGAATCTCTCTGCAGTTGTACTCCAGTGTCTCCGGCATTTCCAGGTGCCAGTTGCTGCACAGTTTCCAGCGTTCCCAGCGGCTGGTGTGTTCCTCTGCGGTCCGGTCACCAGTGCTTCTTGGAGTCAGCGTGGGCTGCGGGCTAAATGCCGCTCTCAAGTTCTACAAGTCATCAGTGTCTTTAAACACCGCTCTTAAGTTTTTCAAGTTACCAGTGTCTTTAAACACCACTCTCAAGTTATACAAATCCTCAGTGTCTTTAACCACCGCTCTCAAGTTCTACAAATCATCAGTGTCTTTAACCACGGCTCTCAAGTTCTACAAATCACCAGTGTCTATAACCACCGCTCACAAGTTTTACAAATCATCAGTGTCTTTAATCACCGCTCACAAGTTCTTCAAATCATCAGTGTCTTTAAAACCATCACTCACAAGTTCTTCAGTCACCAGTATCTTTTACCATCACTCACAAGTACTTTATTTACTAGTATGTTTAACATTGCTTACAAGTTCTTCTATAGGCCTGGACATTTCCCCATACGTTCCTTCTCTGCTATGTGACATTGTGTTGCTCCCTTCCTGTAATAAAGTTCTTCAATATTTTCATCAAGCCTCACTGTCAGAGTCCTGTATGAGGAAGACCTATATCAGGCCATCCCTGTTCCGACCCAACTGTGGTTCCTCTTCCCTACCATCGGAAGAACCCCCGAGTTCACAACACTCCCAACCTAGGTCAGTGACACTGATCCAGTCAGACAACATCACCGTAGTGGCTCATGTAAACCGCCAAGGCGGCACAAGGAGCAGGGTGGCAATGGCGGAAGCCACCAAGATTCTTCGCTGGGCGGAAAATCATGTAAGCGCACTGTCAGCTGTGTTCATTCCGGGAGTGGACAACTGGGAAGCAGACTTCCTCAGCAGACACGACCTGCATCCAGGGGAGTGGGGACTTCATCGGGAAGTCTTCGCACAGATTGCAAGTCAGTGGGGACTGCCCCAGATAGACATGATGGCATCCTGTCTCAACAAAAAGCTACAGAGGTATTGCGCCAGATCAAAAGATCCTCAGGCGGTAGCAGTAGACGCCCTAGTGACACCGTGGGTGTTCCAGTCGGTGTATGTGTTTTCTCCTCTTCCTCTCATACCCAAGGTATTGAGAATAATAAGAAAAAGAGGAGTGAGAACAATTCTCATTGTTCCAGATTGGCCAAGAAGGACCTGGTATCCGGATCTGCTGGAAATGCTCACAGAAGATCCCTGGCCTCTTCCTCTACGACAGGACCTGTTACAACAGGGGCCATGTCTGTTCCAAGACTTACCACGGCTGCGTTTGACGGCATGGCAGTTGAACGCCGGATACTAACGGAAAAAGGAATTCCGGATGAGGTCATTCCTACGCTGATAAAGGCTAGGAAGGACGTGACAGCTAAACATTATCACCGTATATGGCGAAAATATGTTTCTTGGTGTGAGGCCAGGAATGCTCCTATGGAAGAATTCCATCTGGGCCGTTTCCTGCACTTCCTACAAACTGGAGTCAATTTGGGCCTAAAGTTAGGATCCATTAAGGTTCGGATTTCGGCCTTATCCATTTTCTTTCAAAAAGAATTGGCTTCTCTCCCAGAAGTACAGACTTTTGTAAAGGGAGTGCTGCATATTCAGCCTCCTTTTATACCTCTGGTGGCGCCTTGGGACCTTAACGTGGTGTTGCGTTCCTTAAGTCGCACTGGTTTGAACCACTTCAAACGGTGGAGTTAAAATATCTCACTTGGAAGGTGGTCATGTTATTAGCCTTGGCTTCGGCTAGGCGAGTGTCGGAATTGGCGGCTTTGTCTCATAAAAGCCCCTATCTGGTTTTCTCATATGGATAGGGCAGAATTGCGGACCCGTCCTCAATTCTTGCCTAAGGTGGTGTCATCTTTTCATATGAACCAACCTATTGTGGTGCCTGTGGCTACACGAGATTTGGAGGATTCTGAGTCCCTTGATGTAGTCAGGGCTTTGAAAATTTATGTGGCCAGAACGGCTAGAGTCAGGAAAACAGAGGCACTGTTTGTCCTATATGCAGCCAACAAGGTTGGCGCCCCTGCTTCGAAGCAGACTATTGCTCGCTGGATCTGTAATACCATCCAGCAGGCGCATTCTACGGCTGGATTGCCGTTACCAAAATCAGTCAAGGCCCATTCCACTAGGAAGGTGGGCTCATCTTGGGCAGCTGCCCGAGGGGTTCTCGGCACTACAACTGTGCCGAGCTGCTACTTGGTCGGGTTCAAACACCTTTGCAAAATTCTATAAGTTTGATACCCTGGCTGAGGAGGACCTCCTGTTTGCTCAATCGATGCTGCAGAGTCATCCGCACTCTCCCGCCCGTTTGGGAGCTTTGGTATAATCCCCATGGTCCTTACGGAGTCCCCAGCATCCTCTAGGACGTTAGAGAAAATAAGATTTTAAACCTACCGGTAAATCTTTTTCTCGTAGTCCGTAGAGGATGCTGGGCGCCCGTCCCAAGTGCGGACTACTTCTGCGAGACTTGTATATAGTTATGCTTACATAAGGGTTATGTTATAGTTCCATCAGGTTGGACTGATGCTACGTTATTTTTTCATACTGTTAACTGTTTACTTGATACCCAAGTTATACGGTGTGATTGGTGTGGCTGGTATGAATCTTGCCCTTGGATTAACAAAAAATCCTTTCCTCGTACTGTCCATCTCCTCTGGGCACAGTTTCTCTAACTGAGGTCTGGAGGAGGGGCACAGAGGGAGGAGCCAGTGCACACCCAGACCTAAAGTCTTTCTTAAAGTGCCCATGTCTCCTGCGGAGCCCGTCTATCCCCATGGTCCTTACGGAGTCCCCAGCATCCTCTACGGACTACGAGAAAAAGATTTACCGGTAGGTTTAAAATCTTATTTTTTTAGCCATTAAATAACTTAATTTCAGTGGGGTTTACAGTGTTCATTTCAGTGGGGTTTCCAGCGTTACATGTAGAAAGCCCATTGAATAAATACATTAAATTAAAATCTTGGCTGGCTACCAATAAGTAGAGGGCAATAAGCATTGGGCACCCCTGGTAGAGTGTAATCCAACCCCTGGTTATATAATGCAGGCTGACTGCCACTATTAACTGGGAAATCCATTGTGGGTCACCTGTCATATAAGAATCATCTTTCAGTGGTTTTAATAAACAAAAACAAACCCAGCACAAAATGATTGCCTGCTCTAGTGGATACGGGCCACGTGCTGAGCGCCACGGTGGCCCGGTAGCTTCCAGACATCCCCTAGGCTTTGTTTGTACCAGGGTAAGGAGGAATATTGGCAACTTTTTATCTACCGTGGTCCCAGTACAATGATAAGGCTACATTCCATTAGCCCCTTTGCTGCGCCTATTTTGCCACTTATGGGGCTGGTCCCATTCCAACAGTGATATCTGTGTCCAGTAGTGACCCAATCTATACCTTGTTTTTATCTGAAAGATTTGGATTTCAAGAAAATAGCATTAGTTGACTTATTTCTCCTCGAACAATAGAATCCAACCATCTACGGACTGCTGTAGTATAGGGCGTTATTGTCTTGTGATCTCTAGATTATAACTACTAAGGGGGAACATTGTCTGAAAGGGGGGACACCTCTCTTCCAAATAACTGTACCCCTCGGTGTGTAAGTGTGAGGATGGGGGAGATCATACACGTTAAGTGCACTTCCCCAGTATTTGAAATTCAATGTGTAGTTTTCCAATCCACTGGAATGAATGGTTGGCAAAGTATAACACTTGCTAAATTGCTGGTGGGTATATACAGATTGCTCTCAAACGGAGGAAATAATATATTTTGTGTGCCTGTAAGTAATGTACGCCTGACTAATCTCACTTGTTACAAATGCATCAGGTTTAGGCGCGCAAAGTGACAGATCTTATCGAAACTATTGGGTTCACTGCCGACAGTGGAGTTGGGGTGCCTAAAAGTACAACTTTTTACACTGCTCTTCACCCTGATCTGCTAAACAATCGAATAGCTCCGACCACTTTACATTCCCCTTCAGTGCCCCTCTGATACTTACCCTTTGATGATCCAGATCCGGAGGTATTGATGTATCCGATTAGGGGGCTATGCCTTCCTGTCAGCCGATGGGGACCCTGTCGCAGTGCTGTCTTTTTCTGCTTTCTGGCTACAGACGGCAAGCTGGGTTTGCCTCGAGTGAAGAGGTAAAGCCAGACACCTAGGAGAAACAAATAACTGCTTTAACAGCGCCTCTAGATTTACCACATATAAATGAATAAAGTTACTTTGCGCAGCCGTTTCTACTTTAAAGCCAGCCACCTCCCTGGTCTCACACCAGATAGTACAGGAGGCAGCGCAAAAAAAATAAAAATAAGTGAAATCCAATCACTTATTGGGAACCTTCGTGCACAAACATTGGTTCCTTGTGAATTGATAGGTTGCGGTCTCATGGATCAGCCCACATAATATCAGCCTGCACTACAGGTACATGTTAAACACGCATGTAGGAGTACAGAATGTGTGTGTGTGTGTGTGTGTGCGCGTGTGTTACAGTGTTATCTCTGTTTCTTTTCCATTAATATGGATCATGCAACACTACCATTCCGAAACAATAAATCCATTTCGTTCTGATTTACTGCTGTTATCATTGTATCCTACATTGAAAAGAAAATAGCTGGACCAATGTTAATTATTGTAATTAAATCTTTATTGGTTTGATATCGGCAAGCAGTGGACCTTACATATTCTATTAATTCAGCCTAATTAGCATTTCTGCAGAACAGATGTAATGGTCCCATGAAGTGAAATGCTAATTAATGTCAGAGATTAATCTCCGAGTTCTGTTCCGCCATGCTTGAGTGGGTTGTCTGCATGGAGTTGGGGGCTGCGCTGGTCAGCAGGGGGGGAGAGGGAGACTCCCAACTCGTGTTGCACGGATAGGCTGTTTGAATACTAAATTGATTCCATGGTATCTGCAAAGCACCTTAAACGTTCTCTCTACCTACCCTTGTCAGCTGCTGAATGAAAGGGCGGCACGGATGGTGAATGGTTAGTATTGTTGCCTCACAGCACTGAGGTCTTGGGTTTGATTCCCACCATGGCCCTAACTGTGTGGAGTTTGTACAGTACCAGTGAAAAGTTTGGACACACCTTATCATTCAGTGTTTTTTATTTTAATTATTTTCTACATTGTAGATTAATACTGAAGACATCGAAACTATGAAAGAACACATACGGAATTATGTTGTAAACAATTTTTTTTTAAATCAAAACATGTTTTATATTTTAGATTCCTCAAAGTAGCCCCCTTTTGGTTTGATGACAGCTTTGCACACTCTTGGCATTCTCTCAACCCAGAGGTGCTGAGCATCCCAAACCATCTCAATTGGGTTTAGGTCGGGTGATTGTGGAGGCCAGGTCATCTGACGCAGCACTCCATCACTTTCCTTCTTGGTCAAGTAGCCCTTACATAGTCTGGAGGTGTTTGGGGTCATTGTCTTGTTGAAAAACAAATGAGGGTCCCAGTAAGCGCAAACCAGATGGGATGGCATGGCGTTGCAGAGTGATGTGCTAGCCATGCTGGTTAAGTGTGCCTTGAATTTTGAATAAATAACCAACAGTGTCACCAGCAAAGCACCCCAACACCATCACACCTCCATGCTTTACAGTGGGAACCACACATGCAGACACCATCCGCTCACCTTCTCTGTGTCTCACAAAGGCATTGCGGTTGGAACCAAAATTCTAAAATTTGTACTCATCGGACCAAAGTACAGATTTCCACTGGTCTAAGGTCCATTCCTTGTGTTTCTCGGCCCAAACAATTCTCCTCTTGTTGTTCATTCTCAGTAGCGGCTTCTTCGCAGCAATTCGACCATGAAGGCCTGATTCACGCAGTCTCCTCTGAACAGTTGTTGTTGAGATTTGTCTGCTACTTGAACTCTGTGAAGAATTTATGTGGGCTCTAATCTGAGGTGTTGTTAAGTAGCGATTTCTGAGGCTGGTAACTCTAATGAACTTATCCTCTGCAGCAGAGGTTACTCTTGGTCTTCCTTTCCTGGGGCGTTCCTCATGAGAGCCAGTGACGACATAGCGTTTGATGGTTTTTGCAACTGGACTTGAGGATACATTCAAAGTTCTTGAAATTTTTCGTATCGACTGACCTTCATGTCTTTAAAGTAATGATGGTCTGTCGTTTTCTCTTTGCTGAGTTGAGTGGTTCGTGTCATAATATGGATTACAACAGTAGTCAAATAGGGGTGTTCACTGTGTACTAACCCTACCCCTGCACAACACAACTGATGGTCTTAAACACATTAAGGCAAGTAATTCCACAGATTGACTCATGACAAGGCACACATGTTAATTCAAAACCATTCCAGGAGACTACCTCATTAAGCTGATTGAGAGAATGCCAAGAGTGTGCAAAGCTGTCATCAAAGCAAAAGGGGACAGCGATCGGGTCTGAATTACCCCCTAAGTCGCTCTGTTGTTGCATTTGTGTACAACGTCTAACAAGAAGGGCAGTAAGTCTGTGTACGCTCCTGCATCATGCAGAGCATGCGCCAAAGATTTACCAGAGGGAGAAGCTGTGTATGATGGTCTGTGTACTAGGTGTCCTAAATCTCCCAGTCAGTCCGCTGCTCCTGTAACCAGTCAGGAGCCACCCTGGGCTGCGTTCACAAACCTACTGGGTACTCTGGTGGAATGCCTTACGCCCCCCTATGAGACCACCTGTGCCATTACAGCCACAAATTGGGCCTAATTTAGACCTGATCGTAGCAGCAAATTTGTTAGCAGATGGGCAAAACCATGTGCACTGCAGGAGGGGGGGGGGGGGTAGATATAACATGTGCAGAGAGAGTTAGATTTGGGTGGAGTGTGTTCGAACTGAAATCTAAATTGCAGTGTAAAAATAAAGCAGCTGGGTCATTCCATGAAAATGGTCTTATTATGTAAAGTTTACCAGTTTTCATGACAAGCTTTGCATCAAAATTAAAGCATATCATGTACCACACAAACAACATTTACTTTGCACAAAATATTCAAAGCACATGCTCAAAAAAATATTTCACGTGAAATATATTTCAAAATGTAATGTTTGTTACCATGGAATGACCCAGCCAGTATTTACTCTGCACAAAAACAAAATAACCCACCCAAATCTAACTCTCTCTGCAAATGTTATATCTGCCACACCTGCAGTGCACATGGTTTTGGCCAACTGCTAACAAATTTGCCTCTACGATCAGGTCTGTTTTACCCCACATTGTCCCTATGGTTAATCCGCCTTGGGTGTAAAATTTGTCTAACCAGTTGCAGCAATTAAATCATTCCTTAGTCAGGCAAATATCTACTCCAGGTCACTCTCGTGTCTCTGGGTCATCTAAGCGGGCTGCTTCCTCCTCACAATCCACTAATCTCTCAGATGTTTCATCTGAAGAGGAGGGAGAACATACTGTCCTGTCAGACACTGAATCGGGTGTTTCTGACGAGGATTCTCCATTGCAAATTGATGTCCCTGCCCTTGTGGTTGCTATTAAGCAAATCCTACATATCACTGATGATGATTCCACTACTGTGGCTAAGAAAACTGATATGTTTAAACAGCAGAAGGTGGTTAAAAATTGGTTACCCCATTCTGACCATTTGGTGGACATCAGGCAGGAGCCCTGATCTAATCCAGGGAAGAAATTCCCTCTGTCTAAACGGGCCTTAGCTCGCTATCCTCTCCCTGCAGAATTATGTAACAAGTGGGAAAATTCACCGCTGGTGGATTCTCATGTCGCTTGCCTAGTGGTGTCATCCACTCTGCCTGTCACCACTGTCGCTTCACTGCAGGAACCAACACATAAGCGTGTGTAGGGATGCCTGAAGTCTATTTACTCCCTTACAGGTGCTGTACATAGACCCACTATTGCGTACTGTTGGGCTGCAAAAGGAATTGAAGCATGGGTTCAGTCATTAGAGGAAGAGCTGCCCGAAGATATATCTGACAATGCCAAACAATACCTGTCTCATATTACCACCGCCGCCTATTACATTCAGGAGGCGTCCTCTGAGGCGGGTGTGTTGGCAGCCAAGGCGTCGACTACGTCTGTCCTGGCTCGCCGTATTCTGTGGTTGAGGTCATGGAAGGTGGATTTAGACTTCAAAAAGACCTTGGGGGTACTCTCCTTTTAAGGGGGACATTTTGTTTTGGGAAGACATAAATAAAATCGTGTCTGAATTGGTGGCTGCTAAGACTGCCTTTCTCCCAAATACTAGTCCTTCTGCACAGAAGGCTAAAGGTACCAGTATTCGTTCCTTTCGGCCTCAAGGAAAAGCAAAAGGTCAGGCATAACCAAGACAATCTCATGCTCCCAAAACCACTAAGCTCAAGGCAAAGCAGTCCTGGGCGGCCCGTCAGTCTGCTTCTAAACAAGACAAGCCTGCCACATGACTGGGCGGGCCTCCCCCTGGGGGACCCCAGGGTGGGAGGCCGACTTCTGCAGTTAACCCAGGTCTGGTTAAAGACCACTTCAGACGCATGGGTGCGGGAAGTTCTCTCTCACGGGTACGCAGTTTCCTTCAAGATACGTCCCCCTTCCCAGTTTTGCACCATGGTTATCCCTTCGGATCCGTTAAAGGCGCAAGCTCTACAAAAGGTTGTGGGTTCCCTCCTGAATACAGGAGTGGTAGTGCCGGTTCATCTGGCCCAGAGAGGCAGAGGTTACTACTCAACCCTTTTCTAGTTCCAAAAACCCAATGGGTCTTTCTGGCCTATACTCAACCTCAAATAACTGAACAAGTTTGTGAGAGTGTCCAGGTTCCGTATAGAAACACTGCGCTCAATTGTACTGGCTATGGAACCCAGAGACTATATGGTATTCCTGGATATACAGGATGCATATCTAGTGTTCACTCTAGGCTGTTTTAGCAGGGCGCCGCGCTCTGCCCGTTTTTAGAAGGCAAAACCCGCCCTGCCCCTTTTGCAGCGCCCTGCTAGAACAGCCACCCGCTTCCTGCCCTCCCAGCGTGTAAAGATGCCATGCGCATGCGCGCGGCATCCATTCACGCATTGGTAAGAGAGCTGGGGGAAGCTCAGCACCGACGGAGGTGCTGGGCACGCCCCCAAAAGTGACGTCAACTGCCACAGACGCCCTCTATAGTAGCGTCTGTGGGCCGCACCGCCCACTAAAATGACGGGGATGTGGCCACACCCCCTAATTTGCATGGTCGTGCCCCCGAACTCCGGCGCCCTGCCTCATCCTAGAAGGAACACTACATATCTGCATATTCCTATTGCCATGTCGCATCAGCAGTATCTGCGGTTTGCTATTGGCAAACTCCACTATAAGTTCCAGGCTCTACCATTTGTACTGGCTACGGCTCCTCGGATCTCCACCAAGGTCATGGCTGTAATGACTGCCCATCTCCGTCGCCAGGGAGTAAGGATCCTGCCGTATCTGGACGACTTGCTGATTCTGGCAAACTCCCACGATGTCCTCCTCAGTCATCTGCAACTGATGGTAAGTTTCCTACAAGCCCATTGGTGGCTCATCAATTGGAAGAAATACTCGCTCGTCCCAGCTCAGAGCATGGTACACCTGGGGGGCACTCCTGGTCACACACAGTCAATGACTGTTTCTGTCCCCAGAAAAAGTCCTGAGACTTCAAGACGGGATAAGATGCTCTATTTGTCGCCCCAGAGTGTCGATACACTCGGCGATGCAAGTACTTGGCCTGATGATGTCGGCATTCGACATAGTAGAGTACGCTCAATTTCATTCTCGCCCTCTGCAGAGGTTAATCCTTTCCAAGTGGGACGGCCTACCTCATCGTATCAGATCTCACATGATCACTTTGACTCCGGAGGTCCGTCTGCCGCTGACCTGGTGGCTACAGGACCAGCAATTGTTGCAGGGGCCGTCCCTTCTGGATCCCCGACTGGGTCCTGCTGACAATAGACGCCAGTTCTGAGGGGATGTGGTGTGGTGTTGGAGTAACACTTTTTTCAGGGTTGCTGGACCAAGGAGGAGTCACTCTTCCCAATAATCATTCCGGGGTTGCGGGCAGTGTTCAATGCATTGACTCTTGCCCTGCCTCTGGTATAGAACAGGCTGGTTCAAGTACGGTCAGACAATGCCACTACGGTGGAATACATAAGCCATCAAGGCGGCACTCGAAGCAGCATGGCTATGATTGAAGTGTCATCTGATGGGCAGAGCACTATCTGCCACCAATATCAGCAGTGTTCATTCCGGGCGTCCTAAACTGGAAAGTGGACTTCCTCAGTCACCAGGACGTGCACGCCGGAGTGTGAAGTCTTCACCCAGAAGTCTTTCAACTCCTAGTGGACAAGTGGGGCCTACCAGACGTAGACCTGATGGCGTCTCGACACAATCAAGGTTCCGGTCTTCAGATCAAGGACCAGGGATCCTCAAGCAGCGTTCGTGGACACACTGGCAATTCCATGGAGCTTTCAGCTGCCCTACGTGTTCCCTCCAGTGTCGCTTCTATCCAGGGTCCTGCGGAAGTTCAAACAAGGAGGAGGATTTCTACTTCTAGTAGCTCCAGCATGGCCCAGATGGCATTGGTTCTCAGACCTGCAGGGTCTATCGACAGAGCGTCCTCTTCTACTTCCTCAGCGCCCGGACTTCCTCATACAGGGCCCTTGTCTTTATCCGTACCTGGCCAGGCTGGCTTTGATGGCATGGCTCTTCAAGCATCACTCCTGAGAGCCAAAGGATTCTCTGAGGCGGTCATCCAAACTATGTTAAAAGCCCCTAAACCGGCTTCAGCTTGGATTTATTACAGGGTCTGAAATTCTTACTTCACCTGGTATGCTGATAAGAATTATGATGCATACAGATTCAGGACAGAATTCTGGAAGTTCTTTCTGCAAAGAGGCTTGGACTTAGGCCTTCGTCTGGCCTCCCTCAAGGTTCACATATCTGCCTTGTCGGTATGGTTTCAGAGAAAAATTGTGACTATACCTGACGTTCATACATTCGCTCTGGGTGTCTTACGGATTCAGCCTCCCTATGTCCCTCCTGTGGCTCCATGGGATCTGTTGGTCGTCCTGAATGCCCTGCAAGAGTCTTCATTTGAACCTCTTGAGACTGTGGACCTAATGGCTTACGGCCAAGGTCTTGTATTTACTGGCTATTGCCTCTGCTAGAAGGGTGTCTGACGTAGGCGCATTGTCCTGTCGTCCACCCTTTCTAATATTTCATAGTGACTGGGCAGTTCTTAGAACTCGCCCAGGTTATTTGCCTAAGGTGGTGTCCTCTTTTCACCTTTAACCAAGAGGTTGTGGTTCCAGCCTTTATCTCTTCTGATTTGTCCTCCAGAGAGCGGTCTTTGGATGTGGTTAGGGCTCTCAGTATATATGTGGAGGGGACTGTCTCTATCAGCAGGTCAGACTCCCTTTTTGTCTTGTATGGTTTTCACAAACGTGGCTGGCCTGCGGATAACCAAACCTTGGCCAGATGGATTAGAATGGTGATTGCACATGCTTATGTGCAGGCTGGTCTCCCAGCTCCTGCTGCTATTAATGCCTATTCTACTCGATCTGTTGGACCTTCCTGGGCAGCCCCCCGTGGCGTGTCCGCAGAACAATTGTGCAAAGCGGCTACGTGGTCCTCTGTGAACACGTTTATTAGGTTCTATGCCTTTTGGTACTTCCGCTTCCCAGTATGCTTCCTTTGGACGCCGGGTTCTCCTACCTGCTAAGGCGCATCCTCTCCCTTGAGGAACTGCTTTGGACATCCCCAATGTTTCCCTGTGGAAACCAATGTAACCTGCTGCAGGAAAGGAGAGTTATGGTAGACTTACCATTGTTAACTCTCTTTCTGTGAGGTACATTGGGTTCCACAGGGCGCTCACCCTAATGCACCTATCTACTATGGGTTTGTATGGCATTAGCCGCTGGTACCTTCTCCTGTCGTGAGAATGTGGTTCTATGTGACTTTCATCTGCCTTCTCTATTACCTGCTCCTGCATTGGACTGGTTAACAAAACTGAGCTCACAGTGCCTGGAGGCGGGGTTATAGAGGAGGCCCCAATGCATCCTGGGACAGCCTAAAGCTTTAGCCTGTTGGTGCTTCTGGATCAAGATCCACTATACACCCCAATGTTTCCCTGTGAAACCCAATGTACCTCGCAGAAAGAGAGTTAACAATGGTAAGTCTACCATAACTACTTTTTATTGATTTTATGTTATCTAATTTTTTGAGATTTTGGATTTGGGGTTTTCTTAAGCTGTAAGCCACAATCATCAAAATTATACCAAATAAAGGCTTGAAATATCTCACTTTGCACGTAATGAGTGTATATGATATATTAATTTCTACTTTTTAAGTTAAATTACTGAAATAAATGAACTTTTGCACGATAATCTAATTTTCTGAGTTTTACCTGTACATAATGTCCCTCCAGTACGGTTCTAGGACTTCTGTGTCCTGCATTTTGAGTGCGTTTTACATTACTTTGTACATAACGTTGGCCTGGTGCTGAGCGCCTGTTACTGTGCAGTTCCGTCCTTACCCTGACAATACAGCTCTCCTTCATTTCCCCTGTGTTCCGTCTCCACTTATAAATGCTGACAGCAATCCTTCCCAGCAGCCCAGAGACCTGGGAACTGCTGGAGGTGAATCGTGGAACCTGCCTTCTCCTGCTGCTTATTGATCTGCCAACAAGACTGCTTGGGGGGAAAACAGATTGCTATTCCTTTCCATAGCGCGCAGCTCATTTGGCATTAAAAGGACATTTTCATTTGATATCTGTAGTTATTCAGATTCATGGTTAAAATGCAGTTTAATATTAATAAATGGAACCACTGTAGGCAATGAATTGGTGACTTTTAATAATACACACATAGTATTCTGCATTAGAATAACACGAATGTGTCCCCTTTTGGCTGCACGCGTATTGGAATGGAACAGTATATTAATACAAATGTGGATTTTCTAGCATTTTCTATCCTGTTGGCATCTATTTAGTATCAGCATAATCTGTTGCGCTTAAAAGTTGTGGGGAGAATCGACTGGGTATTGTCAGACCGCCAAAGAGGTAAGAGGGTCCTGCTCTTGATGTGTTATATGATCCAGTCGCATAGCAATGCTGGCCAGTAGTCAGTGGCTTGTGTGCGTGTAGAACGAGAACACAAGTTTTGTGTGAACTGTGTAGAGGGGAGTTGATTGGGTAGAATAGCATATGGAGGTTTTGTGATAAGCGAATAGGTATATATTGGAGTAATTTAGTTTATAGTCTTAGATCAAATTAAACGAAGGGGTGTCCATCGGGCTTGGAAAACTCTTCTAGTTTGCAATATTGACATTTCTATTTTTTCTTTTTTTTTTTCTTTATTCCCTAATGGTGTGTACACACGGTAAGATTTTTTTCTTACGATTTTTACTATATAGTCAAAATCGTAAGGAAAGTTAGTGCAGGTTGCAAGGTAAAAGTCGCCTTGTGATACCGATGCACGGTCCCGCGAGGTCAGTATCGCAAGCCTAGATTTACTGTGCAGACAAGTCAGTTTTGACTATCTCGTAGAAAAGATAGTCAAAATTGACACTTAGCCAGAATCGCACATGGGGGCTAAGGGTGTGTACACACGGTGAGATCCTTGCTATGCCTGATTTTCACTTGCGATTTCCCTTGAATCCAGATAGCACAGATTTTGACTAACTTATCTTGAGATATGGACTATGTGTGCTTACGATTTTGGCTTGTGAGATTTTGGCTTATGTGAGATGTCATTGACATGTGAGATGAACTAGATAGTACACCGATCTAGCAAGGATTGACTTGCCTGCACAGTCTATCTTTTCTTGCGATGCCGACCTGGCGGGACCACGCATCGGGATCACAAGGTGACTTTCACCTTGCGATCTGCACTAACTTTTTTTTACGATTTTGACTATATAGTCAGAATCGTAAGAAAAAATCTCACCGTGTGTACACACCCTAATTCAGACCAGATCGTAGATGTGATAAATTTAACACTTCTACGATCAGTCACACTGACATGCGGGGGGACGCCCCGCCCCGCATGTCAGTCCCTGCCCCGTCGCACAAGTACAGAAGCATCGCACAGCGGTGATGCTTTTGTATTTCAGGAGTAGCTCTCAGCCAGCGCAGCTCCTGCGCGCTGGCTGGGAGCTGCTCGTCGCTGCCCAGTTCGCAGCGGTTGCGCGTGACGTCATACAGCCGCCGCAGCCCGCACCCCCAACAGTCCGGGCACGCCTGCGTTACATGGCCTGTGCCGCCGGCCCACCTCCTCTAGCCCAGCAACCGCCTCTGCCTGTCAATCGGGCAGATGCGATCACAGGGCTACGACAGCCGTCGGCTGTCTGCCATGCGCCGGCACATGCACATTTCATACCTAATCACTGCTGTGTGAAAACGCACAGCACGGATCAGGTCTGAATCAGCCTCCAAGTCCGTCATCTATGCTTGCGATACCGACCTAGTCCCTATCGCATAGTGAGATTCAGGGTTTAGCCTGAATCTCGCCATGTGTACACACCTTAAGACTGGAGAGTTCCACACATGTTTTACATACTTTGAAACTGAACGCATCACACCCTCTAACGTTTGGTAAGGTTTATGCACAAACTATCTTGTGCAAACACTTAATCATCCGCCCAATATGTTTGGCCAGCGGACCCGTTTGAATACGCCTGCAAACGTGTGATGTCCTATTCAATGGATTCCGCAGCCGATATAGATGGTTCGGCCGGCAGATCTCCTGTACACACAGGCAAATGTACCAGTATATCTGCATGATCTATCGGCTGTGCTGCAGGGCCAACCTGAATGACGTCATTCACAGGCTTTAGGGCTGTACACACAAGCAGTGGTCCAGCCAATATATAGCGTTAGACTGTACGAATGATATATCGGCGAGTGTGTTCCCAGCCTTAGAGATGTTCTAGCGATACTCTGAGCCACGGGTTTTAGCACAGGTAGTTAATAGGTTGCACAAATAGAAGTTGCCACCAAACCAAATGCCAGAGTTCTATCACACATGCAAAGAACGTATACTTTTGATGCTATGTTGTTGTTGTTGTTGTTGTTGTTGTTGTTGTTATTATTATTATTATTATTATTATTATTATTATTATTATTATTATTTTCTCTAACGTCCTAGTGGATGCTGGGAACTCCGAAAGGACCATGGGGAATAGCGGCTCCGCAGGCAGGAGTCTGGGCACAACTAAAAGAAAGCTTTTAGACTACCTGGTGTGCACTGGCTCCTCCCACTATGACCCTCCTCCAAGCCTCAGTTATATTTTTGTGCCCGGCCGAGCTGAATGCACACTAGGGGCTCTCCTGAGCTCTTAGAAGAAAGTATATTTTAGGTTTTTTATTTTACAGTGAGACCTGCTGGCAACAGGCTCACTGCAACGAGGGACTAAGGGGAGAAGAAGCGAACCTACCTGCTTGCAGCTAGCTTGGGCTTCTTAGGCTACTGGACACCATTAGCTCCAGAGGGACCGATCGCATGGAACTGGCCTTGGTGTTCGGTCCCGGAGCCGCGCCGCCGTCCCCCTTACAGAGCCAGAAGCAAGAAGAAGTCCGGAAAATCGGCGGCATGAAGACTTCTGTCTTCACCAAGGTAGCGCACAGCACTGCAGCTGTGCGCCATTGCTTCTCATGCACACTTCACACTCCGGTCACTGAGGGTGCAGGGCGCTGGGGGGGGGGCGCCCTGAGCAGCAATAAAAACACCTTGGCTGGCAAAACAATCACAATATATAGCCCCAGAGGCTATATATGTGATAATTACCCCTGCCAGAATCCTTAAAAAAGCGGGAGAATAGTCCGCGAAAAAGGGGCGGAGCTATCCCCCTCAGCACACTGGCGCCATTTTTCCCTCACAGTTCCGCTGGAAGGAAGCTCCCTGGCTCTCCCCTGCAGTCTACACTACAGAAAAAGGGTAAAAAAGAGAGGGGGGGCACTAAATTTAGGCGCAGTAAATATTATAGCAGCTATAGGGGACATAATTCAGTTAGTCCCTGCAGTATATAGCGCTCTGGTGTGTGCTGGCATACTCTCTCTCTGTCTCCCCAAAGGGCTTCTGTGGTGTCCTGTCCTCTGTTTAGAGCATTCCCGGTGTGTGTGCGGTGTGTCGGTACGGCTGTGTCGACATGTTTGAGGAGGAAAATTATGTGGAGGCGGAGCAGATGCCTGTAGAAGTGATGTCACCCCCTGCGGGGCAGACACCTGAGTGGATGGTTTTATGGAAGGAATTACGTGCAAGTGTCGACTCCTTACACAAAAAATTTGACGACATGCCAAATGCGGGACAGCCGGCTTCTCAGCTTGTGCCTGCCCAGGTGTCTCAAAGGCCATCAGGGGCTCTAAAACGCCCGCTACCTCAGATGGCAGACCCAGATGTCGACACGGATACTGATACCAGTGTCGACGACTATGAGTCTAATCTAATGTCCACTAAGGCCATTCGCTGCATGATTGAGGCAATGAAAGAGGTGTTACACATTTCAGATTTAAACCCAGGTACCACAAAAAAGGGTATTATGTTTGGGGAGAAAAAACTACCCGTAGTTTTTCCCCCATCTGAAGAATTAAATGAAGTGTGTGAAGAAGCGTGGGCTTTCCCTGATAAAAGATTGATAATCTCAAAAAAATTACTAATGGCGTTCCCTTTCCCGCCAGAGGATAGGGCACGTTGGGAAACACCTCCTAGGGTGGATAAAGCGCTCACACGTTTGTCTAAAAAGGTGGCACTTCCGTCTCCGGATACGGCCGCCCTGAAGGAGCCTGCGGATAGAAAACAGGAGGCGATCCTGAAGTCTATATATACACACACAGGCATTATACTTAGACCAGCTATTGCGTCAGCATGGATGTGCAGTGCTGCCGCTGCGTGGTCAGATTCCCTGTCAGAAAATATTGACACCCTAGACAGGGACACTATTCTGCTAACCATAGAGCATATAAAAGACTCAGTCTTATACATGAGAGATGCACAGAGGGAGATCTGCCGGCTGGCATCTAAAATAAGTGCATTGTCCATTTCTGCTAGGAGAGGCTTATGGACCCGGCAGTGGACAGGGGATGCAGATTCCAAAAGGCACATGGAAGTTTTGCCTTATAAGGGTGAGGAGTTATTCGGGGATGGTCTCTCGGACCTCGTTTCCACAGCGACAGCTGGGAAGTCAGCATTTTTACCCCATGTTCCCTCACAGCCTAAAAAAGCGCCGTTTTATCAGGTACAGTCCTTTCGGACCCAGAAAAACAGGCGAGGAAAAGGCGGGTCTTTTCTGTCCAGAGGCAGAGGTAGGGGAAAAAGGCTGCAACAAACAGCTAGTATCTCAGGGGTACAAGCTGGAATTCGAGGCGTCCCCCCCCCCCCCCCCGCCGTTTCCTCAAATCAGCCTTGCCAGCAACTCCCTCGGACAGGGAGGCTGTGCTAGAGGCAATTCACAAGCTGTATTCCCAGCGCGTGATAGTCAAGGTGCCCCTACTTCAACAAGGACGGGGTTACTATTCCACACTGTTTGTGGTACCGAAACCGGACGGTTCGGTGAGACCCGTTTTAAATTTGAAATCCTTGAACACATACATAAAAAAATTCAAGTTCAAGATGGAATCGCTCAGGGCGGTTATTGCAAGTCTAGACGAGGGGGATTACATGGTATCCCTGGACATCAAGGATGCTTACCTGCATGTCCCCATTTACCATCCTCACCAGGAGTACCTCAGATTTGCGGTACAGAATTGCCATTACCAATTCTAGACGCTGCCGTTTGGTCTGTCCACGGCACCGAGGGTGTTTACCAAGATAATGGCGGAAATGCTGATACTCCTTCGAAAAAAGGGAGTTTTAATTATCCCATACTTGGACGATCTCCTAATAAAGGCGAGATCCAAGGAGCAGTTGTTGGTAGGAGTAGCACTATCTCAGGAGGTGCTACACCAGCACGGTTGGATTCTAAATATTCCAAAGTCACAGCTGGTTCCGACGACACGTCTACTGTTCCTGGGAATGATTCTGGACACAGTCCAGAAAAAAGTGTTTCTCCCAGAGGAAAAAGCCATGGAGCTGTCGTCTCTAGTCAGAAACCTCCTGAAACCAAAACAGGTGTCGGTGCATCACTGCACGCGAGTCCTGGGAAAGATGGTGGCTTCTTACGAAGCAATTCCTTTCGGCAGGTTCCATGCCAGAATCTTTCAGTGGGACCTGTTGGACCAATGGTCCGGATCGCATCTTCAGATGCATCGGCTAATAACCCTGTCTCCAAGAACCAGGGTGTCTCTACTGTGGTGGCTGCAGAGTGCTCATCTTCTAGAGGGCCGCAGATTCGGCATACAGGACTGGGTCCTGGTGACCACGGATGCCAGCCTTCGAGGCTGGGGGGCAGTCACACAGGGAAGAAACTTCCAAGGACTATGGTCGAGTCAGGAGACTTCCCTACACATAAATATTCTAAAACTGAGGGCCATTTACAATGCCCTAAGTCAGGCAAAATCCCTGCTTCAAAACCAGCCGGTACTGATCCAATCGGACAACATCACGGCAGTCGCCCATGTAAACCGACAGGGCGGCACAAGAAGCATTACGGCGATGGCAGAAGCCACAAGGATTCTCCGATGGGCGGAAAATCACGTGTTAGCACTGTCAGCAGTGTTCATTCCGGGAGTGGACAACTGGGAAGCAGACTTCCTCAGCAGACACTATCTCCACCCGGGAGAGTGGGGACTTCATCCAGAAGTCTTTACACTGATTGTAAATCGTTGGGAACGGCCACAGGTGGACATGATGGCGTCCCGCCTAAACAAAAAACTAGAGAGATATTGCGCCAGGTCAAGGGACCCTCAGGCGATAGCGGTGGACGCTCTAGTGACACCGTGGGTGTACCAGTTGGTTTATGTGTTCCCTCCTCTGCCTCTCATACCAAAGGTACTGAGAATAATAAGAAAACGAGGAGTAAGGACAATACTCGTGGTTCCGGATTGGCCAAGAAGAGCGTGGTACCCGGAACTTCAAAAGATGATCTCAGAGGACCCATGGCCTCTGCCGCTCAGACAGGACCTGCTGCAGCAGGGGCCCTGTCTGTTCCAAGACTTACCGCGGCTGCGTTTGGCGGCATGGCGGTTGAACACCGGATCCTAAAGGAGAAAGGCATTCCGGAGGATGTCATTCCTACGCTGATTAAAGCCAGGAAAGATGTAACTGTAAAACATTATCACCGCATATGGCGGAAATATGTTGCTTGGTGTGAGGCCAATAAGGCCCCAACAGAGGAATTTCAGCTGGGTCGATTTCTGCACTTCCTACAGGCAGGAGTGTCTATGGGCCTAAAATCGGGCTTCATTAAGGTGCAGATATCTGCTCTGTCGATTTTCTTCCAAAAAGAACTAGCTTCACTACCTGAAGTTCAGACATTTGTAAAAGGAGTGCTGCATATTCAGCCCCCTTTTGTGCCTCCAGTGGCACCTTGGGATCTCAACGTGGGCCCTCATTCCGAGTTGATCGCTCGCAAGGCGAATTTAGCAGAGTTGCTCACGCTAAGCCTACGCCTACTGGGAGTGTATCTTAGCTTCTTAAAATTGCGACCGATGTATTCGCAATATTGCGATTACAAACTACTTAGCAGTTTCAGAGTAGCTTCAGACTTACTCGGCATCTGCGATCAGTTCAGTGCTTGTCGTTCCTGGTTTGACGTCATAAACACACCCAGCGTTCGCCCAGACACTCCCCCGTTTCTCCGGCCACTCCTGCGTTTTTTCCGGAAACGGTAGCGTTTTTATCCACACGCCCCTAAAACGCCGTGTTTCCGCCCAGTAACACCCATTTCCTGTCAATCACACTATGATCGCCGGAGCGAAGAAAAAGCCGTGAGTAAAAATACTATCTTCATTGTAAAATTACTTGGCGCAGTCGCAGTGCGATTATTGCGCATGCGTACTAAGCGGAATTTCACTGCGATGCGATGAAAATTACCGAGCGAACGACTCGGAATGAGGGCCCTGGTTTTGAATTTCCTAAAATCACATTGGTTTGAACCACTGAAGACCGTGGATCTTAAATATCTCACGTGGAAAGTGGTCATGTTATTGGCCTTGGCTTCAGCCAGGCGTGTTTCAGAAATGGCGGCTTTGTCATGCAAAAGCCCTTATCTGATTTTCCATATGGATAGGGCAGAATTGAGGACTTGTCCCCAGTTTCTCCCTAAGGTGGTATCAGCTTTTCACTTGAACCAACCTATTGTAGTGCCTGCAGCTACTAGTGACGTGGAGGATTCCAAGTTGCTGGACGTAGTCAGGGCCTTGAAAATTTATGTTTCCAGGACGGCTGGAGTCAGGAAAACTGACTCGCTATTTATCCTGTATGCACCCAACAAACTGGGTGCTCCTGCTTCTAAGCAGACTATTGCTCGCTGGATTTGTAGCACCATTCAGCTGGTGCATTCTGCGGTTGGACTGCCGCGTCCTAAATCAGTTAAAGCCCATTCTACTAGGAAGGTGGGCTCATCTTGGGCGGCTGCCCGAGGGGTCTCGGCTTTACAACTTTGCCGAGCTGCTACTTGGTCAGGGGCAAACACGTTTGCAAAATTCTACAAATTTGATACCCTGGCTGAGGAGGACCTTGAGTTCTCTCATTCGGTGCTGCAGAGTCATCCGCACTCTCCCGCCCGTTTGGGAGCTTTGGTATAATCCCCATGGTCCTTTCGGAGTTCCCAGCATCCACTAGGACGTTAGAGAAAATAAAGATTTTATTCACCGGTAAATCTATTTCTCGTAGTCCGTAGTGGATGCTGGGCGCCCGTCCCTAGTGCGGATTGTCTGCAATAATTGTACATAGTTATTGTTTAATAACGGGTTATTGTTATGAGCCTGTTGAGAGGCTCAGTTTGTTTCATACTGTTAACTGGATATGGTATCACGTGTTGTACGGTGTGATTGGTGTGGCTGGTATGAGTCTTACCCGGGATTCAAAATCCTTTCCTTATTGTGTACGCTCGTCCGGGCACAGTATCCTAACTGAGGCTTGGAGGAGGGTCATAGTGGGAGGAGCCAGTGCACACCAGGTAGTCTAAAAGCTTTCTTTTAGTTGTGCCCAGACTCCTGCCTGCGGAGCCGCTATTCCCCATGGTCCTTTCGGAGTTCCCAGCATCCACTACGGACTACGAGAAATAGATTTACCGGTGAGTAAAATATTATTATTATTATTATTATTATTATTATTATTATTATTATTTGAAGACAAAGGCATAAAGAACGGTTTGAGAATTGAGAAGACCCAGCTGTATGTTAGAACACTGATAGGCGGGAAGGAAAATACTGCGAGACATATTCAGCAGCAGTTGCAGAATGAAGTGGTAAGTATTGTTAGGAAAGCAGTTTATTCTGGATGCAAGTCGCTCCTGGCTGTGCCCTTTCTTCATCTAGGACTGTGACCGAATTCTATCTGCAACCTTATCTTTCTCCCCGTCGCCCTGTTTCTCCCAAGCGTCCCTGTGTCAGCAGCTATGGGACTGAGAAGCATATTGTTATTTTTTTTTATCAAGATGAGTTTGTCACAGTGTCTATACGTACTCACACTTCAGCAGCAGCTGTTCTCCAAAAGAGTCTGCGTGTTATGGAGACAGAAACCAAATGGAAACAATGCGGCGCGCTGTCAGGGTTACTACATCTTAAAGTGGAAGGTAATAAAGTGACATGATTGCATTTTGTCACGCAAGCAAGAAGCGCACCTCGCCCGTCTAGCCTAGATTTTACATAAGAAAAAGAAAAAAAATCTGATTTCAGTAACGCTGCATTATTTAGACGCCCAAATGCGACTTGCAGGGATTTCTTTTGAATTGGGTAGATAACACGGTGCAATAATTAGATTGTTTCGCTTTGAAAGCTACTTGTTACCATGGTTACGTAGGATACGGTTACTGTGGTTTATATGTCAAAGTCTGCACTAACTGCTGCAGGTACCTCAGTCTCCCCCTCCATAGACTAACACTGAGGGTCCCCAGATTGCAGTGATCTATGCAGAAGTAAAGGCATTGAGTGAAATTATTTGGATATAGGGGAGAAGATCATCATGTTCTCATGGGTCTGGGACTCGGGTTCGACAGCAAAAAGGTCGACACCTTAGGTCGACACCAATTGGTCGACATGGACAAAAGGTCGACAGGAACAAGGTCGACATGAGTTTTTTAGTGTTGTTTTCTTCGTAGAATGACCGGGAACCCCAATTAGTGCACCACGTCCCCTCGCATGGCTCGCTTCGCTCGCCATGCTTCGGGCATGGTGCCTTCGCTCCGCTACCGCTTCGCTCAGCACAGATTACCGTTCCAATCGTAGTCCACGTGGATCGTTAAGTATGAAAAGATTCCAAAAAAGAAAAAAATTTGTGAAAAACTCATGTCGACCTTTTGTCCATGTCGACCTAAGGTGTGTCGACCAATTGGCGTCTACCTAAGATGTGTCGACCTTTTTGCTGTCGACCTGGAGTCCGGATACCGTTCTCATGGGGAAGGGGGGGGGTGCGGACTACATTAATCATATATCGCACAACTATACTTTCCCTAATTATTGGTTACTTTTCATTCTGCGGTTCTTGGTGTCTACTTCTGCTCCACTCAGGGCCTTCCCTCCCGCATTCCGTCCTCCGTAATTACAAAGCAAACCGGACAGAACAATCGCACAGGCTCTTCCAAATACTTGTTCTTTGAGAAACTATATTATTGGTTAAATGGAAATTACAGTCCAGCAATTGGGCAGCAGGAAAGCCGATGGTAACTAAGATTTGTAAGCCAGCATCTATTGCTGGCTAAGGATTCATTGATGAAAATCAGCGGTCATTAAAGGGAAATTGTTACACTCTTACATTATAAATAAAAAGACAGAGTTCTACATTTTAAAAGTGTTTTAGGTCCAGATAAGTTAATTTGGAGTGGAAGTGTACATCATCAGTAAAACGGCAGCTTTACTGATGGGCAATTCCATTTGTGACAGACACAACAAATGATTCACTGCAAGAATAATGATGATGATTATTTTCATTAATAAAATATCAGAAGTTCTGCAAACTATGCCAGTTATAAACTATAATCATTCAATTAACTGTTAAAGTAACAGGGAAGTTTAATTCTGTAATGATCAGAATTCTACAGGTACAAATATTATGTAACAGACACGACACTGAATGGGAACACAAATTCAGGATGAATTCCTTCCAAATCTTCCAAAATATGAAACCTACAGTTCCATGACTTAACACTGAGAATGATAGAGTTGTTGGGTAAAGAAGATAAAAAGTTTTTGTAAATATTTTATTAAACATTATTCCTGTGACAGACACGACATAGGAATTGTGACAGACACGACATGTTCCAAAATACTTGCAAAAACCATTTAAATCTGTCTATTAAACTACATCATTATCAAAGCTAACATCTTGAAAATACAGTTTAAGCCTATTATCAAATTGTGGCTCTGGTAAGATTCTTATAATCTGGTGTGTATCAATATTTGCCTCGTCATCAACTGTAGGCCAAAAAAATTGACAAACAAGGCACAAAATCACCACAGCTTTCCACAGACTGCCATCTTGAATAAACAATGCTGCCAACTTATGATTTATGAAAAACAGGTGTTTATCATCTTTAGTTTTACAAAATATTAACTTCAGAGAATATACATTTTCACTACGAGGTTAATTGTGGCCACTTTCAGGAAAAGATGTTCTGGTTGACATAATCATGGAATTACCCTGATATAAAGACCAGGGTTAGGGAGAGTTTTATTATAAGCCACAAAGGGAAAGCGTGCAACTTAGCCGTCTGTTTCTGGAGGTACCCTGAAATGAGCATGGTTCATATGACCTAAGAGCAGTGACTATCTTCTCTGTGCCGCATTATAGTCCGCTCATTCCACTGTAACCAATCTTAACAGCTGGTTTAAGCTACATGTTGACAATCATTGGTGTTGATAATCTTTTCTTATTAATAATTATACCATAGCTTTCTATGGGATTTTCATAGTATGTTCTGTGTTAGGGGTCTATTCTGCAAGCAGTGAAAAGTGAGCCAGTGGAGCATTGAAGTAACATTTATAATTTGCATATTATACAATTGTACCGGAGCAGCTGATTGGTTGCCATGGGCAACTTCTCCACAGGCTCACTTCTCCACTCTTTTCACTGCTTCGTGAATAGATCCCTTAATCTTGTATGTTTAGTACAGTTGTTTGTATATCTGCATATTTGGAAATAATTCTGTAGCTGTAATATTTGCACTAAATTACTTTTGTACATTTCTAGAATAATTACTTGCTGTTCACGTTCTCCTCATAAGCCATACTGTAGTGAAGGGAGATATTACCCAGAGGCTAACCTGTGGCTATGCTGGAGGCAACGCAATAACCAGTTTGCTTGGAGTATGACCTGGTTGGAGTTTTGAAGTTTTCATCTGTCCATGTGCATGGTGCTGTGGTAGTGCTGTACAGCCACATAGACTGTGTATGAGGGAGCCTGGTAGTCTGCTGATCTAGGAGAGAGGTGCCAGAGGGATTACGGTTTAGTAATGTTAGGTAATGGCTGTAGGTCAAGGTGCCCCAGTATTAGGATAGAGAACATGGGCAATGGTCTAAGCCAGCGGTCGCCAACCTGTCGCTCGCCACCATAAGCCGGTTAGCTTGATTTCCGGGGTTCCTGCTGACCGATCTCAGGAGAACACCTTATTTGACGTCCCTAAGTCCGCCCACCCGTCCTCCCCTGGCTCGCCTCTGCCTCGTCAGAGAAAATGCTAGAGGCCATACTTAACCTCTAGCGTCTGACTTGGATCACAGCGTTATAGCGCTACCAGGAAGTGCTGGGAGCGCTAGTGTGGGGAGAAGATGCAGCTCTGCCCTGACACCCCTATCAACTAACATTACACCCAGAGTCTGATACCCCTGTCAACGAGCATTACACCCAGAGCCTGAAACCCCTGGCAACGAGCATTACATCCAGAGCCTGAAACCCTTGGCAACGAGCATTACACCCCTGGCAACGAGCATTACATCCAGAGCCTGAAACCCCTGGCAATGAGCAGGGGGCATAATGTATCATGGGCATTATGGTGTGTGGTATAATGTATCATGGGCATTGCGGTGTGTGGTATGTGTCAGGGGCACTGCGTGTGTGGCATAATGTATCATGGGTATTGCGGCGTGTGGTATACTGTGTCGGGCATTTTGGTGTGGCGCATAATGTATCACAGGCGTTACAGTGTGTGGCATAATGTATCACGAGCATAGCAACAATATCACTGTATTAAGTAAATTCATTGTTGGTTTTTCTAGGAAACATTTATTTCATTTTCATTAACAGACCTTCAATGTTTTGGTTGGAAGCCAGATTTATTTTGCCAAAAATCTTAGTAGCTCTTTAGGAGGTTCAATTTTTTTCTCAAGTAGCTTACACCCCACTTAAGTTTGGAGACCACTTTCTGTAACTTGACCTCAACAATCAATTTTGTCCCAATGGTTCTCTGCTCTACTGTCTTATAACCTCATTGTGTGCACAGACCAAGACTTCTCCTAAGCATCTTCTCCGTTGTAGAAAACTCTCTTCTGTCCTGTCCAGTTCTCCCCAATCTTCAAAATCTGTTTAGTCTTACTGAAGAACAACTTCTTCGAAGAAGCCTGCCATGCTACCTCACTCCCTGGTCGCATTGCTGTCTCTCCTCACACACCAGAGCTGGTCAGAGGAGGACCAAACGCACGGGTCTATTGTGGTTTTCCAGGCCGCATTTCTATTGAAGTCTGATTCCTCCTTAGAGGAATGCCCTCAGGTGACACAGGTAGCTTTATTGGGCCAAGTTGGTGATGCCATCAGCGATATAAGACCAGGTGTGGTTCAGCTTTACCTTGTAGACTCATTTGGGATGGGATAATTACATGCTGCTTTTAAATGTATTTTTTTCTCTTTTTGCATTATTCCTTATTGTGAATGCTGCAGAAATAAAGAATAGTGATACTAGGTCTGTGCATCCTATCAGATGATTAGGTCTTATTGTGAATGTTTGATTTTCCTCTTTGCGTACATTGCTATAAACACTGCGTTTTTTGCTATACAGGTACAGGAACAGGATGTTGTTCTACAGTCTATCGATCGAGCCATTGAGGCTGTTCACAATGCAGCCATGAAGAACGGGGGTAAATACAACCTGGAGCAGAGAGATGTCCTACAGTAAGTACTCCAGATGGTGAGGAGATAATAACACCACAAGAAAGCATCCTTTAGCTATTTAAAAGTTCATTTAAAAGCAAAACTCTGAGGCTGCTGCTGTGAAGAGACCCAAAACGGAAGCCTTGGTTGGTTATTAATCCTTCCAGAGCTTTCTAGAGCTTAAACTCATGGCTTCATTAACATTAGCCGGTCATGTAGACTAAAACGAGAGTTTTCAGTTCCAAACCACAGGACTTATTCTCTTGTGGTTTAGAGTCTGACAGTTTAAGCTGCATCCGATGTGTTGCAGTTTAGGCCAAATAATGTTGTATAAATCAGATTTATAACATCCAGTTCTACCCCTTTTAATTTTCTATAATCCCAGCCTACTCTCCGCATCAGGCCCAAACCATTGGACCCCCCCCCAGAGCTAGAGATCCAGCCTATAGCTGAATAGCATGGAGCCCCTGCTGGTACTCAAGTTGGCCACGATCTTCCCCAAAAAACTATAATGTCCCCTCTCCAGTATCCGTTCATATAAAGAAATATTATGGCGCCAAGTCCTAATAATATACAGTAGTGCCCCATAATAAATTCCTAAGAAGAAAACGATTGTATTGAAATGATGGACCGCTCCCGAAGAGCATGTGATAGGAAATGAGTTAGCAGCTAATCAGGAAGTTCTTTTTACACCGATTACCCAATCACAGAGGCTACTAGGTAGACCTCACCTGCCACTGGTTGCAGGTATCATGCAGCACATTACAGAGAATGCACTCACGATGAAGGCCAGTTGACGCATACAGGATATATACTATATACCAGGTTGCCGAACGCCAGTTTCCTGAACGAATCCCAGTCTAGAATCCAGTTTATTTTAGTTGATGTTGGCATTGTAGTTATGTATTTTTTTTGTTCAAATTGTGCTTGAAATGTATTTAAATTATGCATTTTCTTTCCCCCCCCCAATGAAGAAAACTTATTCATCATAGGAAGGAAACACAATCCAGAAAAACCCACTCCCCAACCAGCCAGTCAAATTCCATGACCTCGTCCTCCAGCAATTACCATTTAGATTCTGGACGACAACCCAATGGCATTTGCCGGACCAGCCTCGATCGCCACATGAGCTTACCCAACTCAGAGATAGAGTCCGAGGATAACAGTCCCTACCAGGTACAAGGAAGTTTGTGCGCATCAAGCTTTACAGCAAGGGCCTGATACGGAGATGTACGCGCTTGCTAATGTGTACGCAGCGGCTGTGCGAAAATAATCAAGTGTTGCAGCCGCCAGGATTTGCATTGAGGCGTCCACCAGCGGCCATGTCCATGATTAAACCCTCTTGGTAGCACGTTGGTTGCGCAGCAGGGCTACAGGAAGAGAGACGCGGGAGCCATTGTAGTTGATTAAGGGTTCGCGGTCGCAGCCACAAACACCCTGCGTCTTTTGCCTTTACTCCCCTGTTACCTCTCCTAAACGATCCTTCACTGTCAATCACTCTGCAAATAAATCCTCTGTCACGGCACCTACGCAGTGCGACATAGAGACATGCACAGACAGAAATAATTGATCCACTCCCCCCCCCCAAAAAAAAAAATCTGGTTTGCGTACATCTACATCTCTGAATGCGGACTGAAGTACAAAGGTAATCGTAGTTATGGGTGTTTTGTAAATATTGAAACAAAAACCTCTCTGTTCAGGTTCCGCCACAGCCCCGACGTGCCGCTCCTATTACACCACCCCCACCAGAGAAACGGAAAAACGCGCCTATCACGCAAACTACTAAAAGTAAGTCCACCATTAAGGGCTTTATTTTTTCCAGTATCTGGAATAGACCATGTTATTCATGAACAAGGATAAAATGTGTGTTCTGCTGTAGCAGGGAAGAAGTTAAATTATTAATTAGTAATGGCGGATATTACAACATAGGGCCCTGGGAACTTTCATTTTATTCTGCGTGACTTTCGGTACAGACATTAATTCAGTTCTGCTCAGTCCTGTACATTCTTTTGCACTCGCACTACAATGTCCTATAGGGAAACAGAAATTCCTGAGTCTTAAATATCTCTTTAAATATATCCCGATGCTCCAACTTCCTAAATGGTGTGTTTTTGGAGTAGGGTAAAATGCACACAGGAATTTGTGACAAATGTGCATCCAACGTCAGCTGGGAAGCTCTGTGATTAGGGTTGCCACCTCATCACTTTAATCCTGGTCCTGTCTCCCAAATTCTCTTTATAATACAAATGAACCTGTTGTATTTTTCTATTTATAAAACCTGGAGATATAGAATAGAATCCTGTAAATGTGCATGGTGTGTAATATACTGTTGTCTGATTGGCATCCAATGTATTTTTAGTTCCCCTTTAACCTTACAAGTGCTAGATATGTTCCACCGCTAGTCCCCATTAACCGTCATACACCACAAACGTCTCCTGGGACTGTGCAAGAACGTTTTACGCAGTTATACTCTCCTTGGGGTGCAGCACCATGTATTTGCAGAGTTGTATTATTATTTCAGTTGGGGAGTTATTCAGGCTTTCACGCTCGCCCTGTCGTGAGATAATGAGACGAGTTATATCATTAGTTATTTCTCTATCGTCCTAGTGGATGCTGGGGTTCCTGAAAGGACCATGGGGAATAGCGGCTCCGCAGGAGACAGGGCACAAAAAGTAAAGCTTTTTCCGATCAGGTGGTGTGCACTGGCTCCTCCCCCTATGACCCTCCTCCAGACTCCAGTTAGATTTTTGTGCCCGGCCGAGAAGGGTGCAATCTAGGTGGCTCTCCTAAAGAGCTGCTTAGAAAAAGTTTAGCTAGGTTTTTTATTTTACAGTGATTCCTGCTGGCAACAGGATCACTGCAGCGAGGGACTGAGGGGAGAAGGAGTCAACTCACCTGCGTGCAGGATGGATTGGCTTCTTGGCTACTGGACATCAAGCTCCAGAGGGACGATCACGGGTACAGCCTGGATGGTCACCGGAGCCACGCCACCGGCCCCCTTGCAGATGCTGAAGACAGAAGAGGTCCAGAATCGGCGGCTGAAGACTCCTGCAGTCTTCAAAAGGTAGCGCACAGCACTGCAGCTGTGCGCCATTTTCCTCTCAGCACACTTCACACGGCAGTCACTGAGGGTGCAGGGCGCTGGGAGGGGGGCGCCCTGGGAGGCAAAATGATTACCTATAAAGGCTAAAAATACCTCACATATAGCCCTAGAGGCTATATGGAGATATTTAACCCCTGCCTAATTTCTCTAAATAGCGGGAGACGAGCCCGCCAGAAAAGGGGCGGGGCCTATCTCCTCAGCACACGGCGCCATTTCCTCTCACAGTTCCGCTGGTCAGGACGGCTCCCAAGTCTCTCCCCTGCACTGCACTACAGAAACAGGGTAAAACAGAGAGGGGGGGGCACATTTATGGCGATAATTTGATAGAACAAAGCAGCTATAAGGGAGCACTTATTATAAGGCTATCCCTGATATATATATAGCGCTTTTGGTGTGTGCTGGCAAACTCTCCCTCTGTCTCCCCAAAGGGCTAGTGGGTCCTGTCTTCGTTAGGAGCATTCCCTGTGTGTCTGCTGTGTGTCGGTACGTGTGTGTCGACATGTATGAGGACGATATTGGTGTGGAGGCGGAGCAATTGCCAAATATGAGGATGTCACCCCCTAGGGAGTCGACACCGGAATGGATGCCTTTATTTATGGAACTACGGGATAGTGTCAACACGCTAAAGCAGTCGTTTGACGACATGAGGCGGCCGGACAATCAATTAGTGCCTGTCCAGGCGACTCAAACACCGTCAGGGGCTGTGAAACGCCCTTTGCCTCAGTCGGTCGACACAGACCCAGACACAGGCGATGACTCCAGTGGTGACGGTGACGAATCAACCGTATTTTCCAGTAGGGCCACACGTTATATGATTTTGGCAATGAAGGAGGCGTTACATTTAGCTGATACTACAGGTACCACTAAACAGGGTATTATGTGGGGTATGAAAAAACTACCTATAGTTTTTCCTGAATCAGAAGAATTAAATGACGTGTGTAATGAAGCGTGGGTTGCCCCTGAAAAAAAAAACTGATAATTTCAAAGAAATTATTGGCATTATACCCTTTCCCGCCAGAGGTTAGGGAGCGCTGGGAAACACCTCCTAGGGTGGACAAGGCGCTAACACGCTTATCTAAACAAGTGGCGTTACCCTCTCCTGAGACGGCCGCACTTAAAGATCCATCAGATAGAAGGATGGAAAATATCCAAAAAAGTATATACACACATGCAGGTGTTATACTACGACCAGCTGTAGCGACTGCCTGGATGGGCAGTGCTGGGGTAGTTTGGTCAGAGTCCCTGATTGAAAATATTGATACCCTGGACAGGGACAATATTTTACTGTCGTTAGAACAAATAAAGGATGCATTTCTTTATATGCGTGATGCACAGAGGGATATCTGCACACTGGCATCACGGGTAAGTGCTATGTCCATTTCGGCCAGAAGAGCTTTATGGACGCGACAGTGGTCAGGTGATGCGGATTCAAAACGGCATATGGAAGTTTTGCCGTATAAAGGGGAGGAGTTATTTGGAGTCGGTCTATCAGATTTGGTGGCCACGGCTACAGCCGGGAAATCCACCTTTCTACCTCAAGTCACTCCCCCACAGAAAAAGGCACCGACTTTTCAACCGCAGCCCTTTCGTTCCTTTAAAAATAAGAGAGCAAAGGGCTATTCATATCTGCCACGAGGCAAAGGTCGAGGGAAGAGACAGCAACACGCAGCTCCTTCCCAGGAACAGAAGCCCTCCCCGGCTTCTACAAAAGCCTCAGCATGACGCTGGGGCTCCTCAAGCGGACTCGGGGATGGTGGGCGGTCGTCTCAAAAATTACAGCGCGCAGTGGGCTCACTCGCAGGTAGATCCCTGGATCCTGCAGATAATATCTCAAGGGTACAGGTTGGAATTAGAGACGGATCCACCTCGCCGTTTCCTGAAGTCTGCTTTACCAACGTCCCCCTCCGAAAGGGAGACGGTTTTGGAAGCCATTCACAAGCTGTACTCTCAGCAGGTGATAGTCAAGGTACCTCTTCTACAACAAGGGAAGGGGTATTATTCCACTCTTTTTGTGGTACCGAAGCCGGATGGCTCGGTAAGGCCTATTCTAAATCTGAAGTCCTTGAACCTGTACAAAAAGAAGTTCAAGTTCAAAATGGAGTCACTCAGAGCAGTGATAGCGAACCTGGAAGAGGGGGACTTTATGGTATCCTTGGACATCAAGGATGCGTATCTCCACGTTCCAATTTACCCCTCACACCAGGGGTACCTCAGGTTCGTTGTACAAAACTGTCACTATCAGTTTCAGACGCTGCCGTTCGGATTGTCCACGGCACCTCGGATCTTTACAAAGGTAATGGCCGAGATGATGATTCTTCTTCGAAGAAAAGGCGTATTAATTATCCCATACTTGGACGATCTCCTAATAAGGGCGAGGTCCAGAGAACAGCTAGAGATGGGATTAGCACTGTCTCAAGAAGTGCTAAAACAGCACGGGTGGATTCTGAATATTCCAAAATCCCAGTTAATGCCGACAACTCGTCTGCCTGTTCCTAGGGATGATTCTGGACACGGTTCAGAAAAAGGTTTTTCTCCCGGAGGAAAAAGCCAAGGAGTTATCCGAGCTTGTCAGGAACCTCCTAAAACCAGGAAAGGTGTCTGTACATCAATGCACAAGAGTCCTGGGAAAAATGGTAGCTTCTTACGAAGCAATTCCATTCGGCAGATTCCACGCAAGAATTTTCCAAAGGGATCTGTTGGACAAATGGTCAGGGTCGCATCTTCAGATGCACCTACGGATAACCCTGTCTCCAAGGACAAGGGTGTCTCTTCTGTGGTGGTTGCAGAGTCCTCATCTATTGGAGGGCCGCAGATTCGGCATACAGGATTGGATCCTGGTGACCACGGACGCCAGCCTGAGAGGCTGGGGAGCAGTCACACAAGGAAGAAACTTCCAGGGAGTATGGACGAGCCTGGAAACGTCTCTTCACATAAACATTCTGGAACTAAGAGCAATATACAATGCTCTAAGCCAGGCAGAACCTCTGCTTCAGGGAAAACCGGTGTTGATCCAGTCGGACAACATCACGGCAGTCGCCCATGTGAACAGACAGGGCGGCACAAGAAGCAGGAGTGCAATGGCAGAAGCTGCAAGGATTCTTCGCTGGGCAGAGAATCATGTGATAGCGCTATCAGCAGTGTTCATCCCGGGAGTGGACAACTGGGAAGCAGACTTCCTCAGCAGACACGATCTTCACCCGGGAGAGTGGGGACTTCATCCAGAAGTCTTCCACATGCTGGTAACCCGTTGGGAAAGACCAATGGTGGACATGATGGCGTCTCGCCTCAACAAAAAACTGGACAGGTATTGCGCCAGGTCAAGAGATCCGCAGGCAATAGCTGTGGACGCGCTGGTAACGCCTTGGGTGTACCAGTCGGTGTATGTGTTTCCTCCTCTGCCTCTCATACCAAAAGTATTGAGAATTATACGGCAAAGAGGCGTAAGAACGATACTAGTGGTTCCGGATTGGCCAAGAAGGACTTGGTACCCGGAACTTCAAGAGATGATCACGGAAGATCCGTGGCCTCTACCTCTAAGGAGGGACTTGCTTCAGCAGGGTCCCTGTCTGTTTCAAGACTTACCGCGGCTGCGTTTGACGGCATGGCGGTTGAACGCCGGATCCTAATGGAAAAAGGCATGCCGGAAGAAGTCATTCCTACTTTGATTAAAGCAAGGAAAGAAGTAACCGTGCAACATTATCACCGAATTTGGCGAAAATATGTTGCGTGGTGCGAAGATCGGAGTGCTCCGACGGAGGAATTTCAACTGGGTCGATTCCTACATTTCCTGCAATCAGGATTGTCTATGGGTCTCAAATTGGGATCTATTAAGGTTCAAATTTCGGCCCTGTCGATTTTCTTTCAAAAAGAATTGGCTTCAGTCCCTGAAGTCCAGACCTTTGTGAAGGGAGTGCTGCATATACAGCCTCCAGTGGCACCGTGGGATCTCAATGTAGTTTTGGATTTTCTAAAATCTCATTGGTTTGAACCACTAAATAAGGTGGATTTGAAATATCTCACTTGGGAAGTGACCATGCTTCTAGCCCTGGCTTCTGCCAGGAGAGTGTCAGAATTGGCAGCTTTATCTTACAAAAGCCCATATCTGATTTTCCATTCGGACAGGGCAGAACTGCGGACTCGTCCGCATTTTCTCCCTAAGGTGGTGTCAGCATTTCATCTGAACCAGCCTATTGTAGTGCCTGCGGCTACAAGTGACTTGGAGGACTCCAAGTTACTGGACGTTGTCAGAGCATTAAAAATATATATTGCAAGAACAGCTGGAGTCAGAAAATCTGACTCGTTGTTTATATTGTATGCACCCAACAAGATGGGTGCTCCTGCGTCTAAGCAGACGATTGCTCGTTGGATCTGTAGCACAATCCAACTGGCACATTCTGTGGCAGGCCTGCCACAGCCTAAATCTGTAAAGGCCCACTCCACAAGGAAGGTGGGCTCATCTTGGGCGGCTGCCCGAGGGGTCTCGGCATTACAACTTTGCCGAGCAGCTACGTGGTCAGGGGAGAACACGTTTGTAAAATTTTACAAATTTGATACTCTGGCTAAGGAGGACCTGGAGTTCTCTCATTCGGTGCTGCAGAGTCATCCGCACTCTCCCGCCCGTTTGGGAGCTTTGGTATAATCCCCATGGTCCTTTCAGGAACCCCAGCATCCACTAGGACGATAGAGAAAATAAGATTTTACTTACCGATAAATCTATTTCTCGGAGTCCGTAGTGGATGCTGGGCGCCCATCCCAAGTGCGGATTATCTGCATAAATTGTACATAGTTATTGTTAACTTATTCGGGTTATTGTTGTAGGAAGCCATCTTTCAGAGGCTCCGCTGTTATCATACTGTTAACTGGGTTTAGATCACAAGTTGTACGGTGTGATTGGTGTGGCTGGTATGAGTCTTACCCGGGATTCAAAATCCTCCCTTATTGTGTACGCTCGTCCGGGCACAGTACCTAACTGGAGTCTGGAGGAGGGTCATAGGGGGAGGAGCCAGTGCACACCACCTGATCGGAAAAAGCTTTACTTTTTGTGCCCTGTCTCCTGCGGAGCCGCTATTCCCCATGGTCCTTTCAGGAACCCCAGCATCCACTACGGACTCCGAGAAATAGATTTATCGGTAAGTAAAATCTTATTTTCTCTGACGTCCTAAGTGGATGCTGGGGACTCCGTCAGGACCATGGGGAATAGCGGCTCCGCAGGAGACAGGGCACAAAATTTTAAAGTTTGACCACTAGGTGGTGTGCACTGGCTCCTCCCCCTATGACCCTCCTCCAAGCCTCAGTTAGGTTTTTGTGCCCGTCCGAGCAGGGTGCAATCTAGGTGGCTCTCCTAAAGAGCTGCTTAGAAAAAGTTTTGTTAGGTTTTTTATTTTCAGTGAGTCCTGCTGGCAACAGGCTCACTGCAACGAGGGACTTAGGGGAGAAGAAGTGAACTCACCTGCGTGCAGGATGGATTGGCTTCTTAGGCTACTGGACACTAGCTCCAGAGGGACGATCACAGGTACAGCCTGGATGGGTCACCGGAGCCGCGCCGCCGACCCCCTTGCAGATGCCGAAAAGAGAAGAGGTCCAGAAACCGGCGGCTGAAGACTTCTCAGTCTTCATGAGGTAGCGCACAGCACTGCAGCTGTGCGCCATTGCTCTCGGCACACTTCACACCAACGGTCACTGAGGGTGCAGGGCGCTGGGGGGGGCGCCCTGGGCAGCAATGAAAAGTACCTATTCTGGCTAAAATACATCACATATAGCCCCTGGGGCTATATGGATGTATTTAACCCCTGCCAGGTTTTCAGAAAAACCGGGAGAAGAAGACCGCCGAAAAGGGGGCGGGGCCTATTCTCCTCAGCATACAGCACCATTTTCCTACACAGCTCCGCTGCTAGGAAGGCTCCCAGGCTCTCCCCTGCACTGCACTACAGAAACAGGGTAAAAATAGAGAGGGGGGGCACTTATTTGGCGATATTAATAATATTTAAGCTGCTATAAGGGGAACACACTTATTTAATTATTTATTAATTATTTATTTATTAATTATTTATTAATTATTTATATTTATAGCGCTTGGGTGTGTGCTGGCAAACTCTCCCTCTGTCTCCCCAAAGGGCTAGTGGGGTCCTGTCTTCTATCAGAGCATTCCCTGTGTGTCTGCTGTGTGTCGGTACGCGTGTGTTGACATGTATGAGGACGATGTTGGCGTGGAGGCGGAGCAATTGCCTGTAATGGTGATGTCACCCCCTAGGGAGTCGACACCGGAATGGATGGCTTTGTTTATGGAATTACGTGATAGTGTCAGCACGCTGCAAAAGTCGGTTGACGACATGAGACGGCCGGCAAACCAGTTAGTACCTGTCCAGGCGTCTCAAACACCGTCAGGGGCTGTAAAACGCCCTTTACCTCAGTCGGTCGACACAGACACGGACACCGAATCCAGTGTCGACGGTGAAGAAACGAACGTATTTTCCAGTAGGGCCACACGTTATATGATCACGGCAATGAAGGAGGCTTTGCATATCTCTGATACTGCAAGTACCACAAAAAGGGGTATTATGTGGGGTGTGAAAAAACTACCTGTAGTTTTTCCTGAATCAGAGGAGTTGAATGAAGTGTGTGATGAAGCGTGGGTTACCCCCGATAGAAAACTGCTAATTTCAAAGAAGTTATTGGCATTATACCCTTTCCCGCCAGAGGTTAGGGCGCGCTGGGAAACACCCCCTAGGGTAGATAAGGCGCTCACACGCTTATCAAAACAAGTGGCGTTACCGTCTCCAGAGACGGCCGCCCTCAAGGTTCCAGCTGATAGGAGGCTGGAGAATACAATAAAAAGTATATACACACATACGGGTGTTATACTGCGACCAGCAATCGCCTCAGCCTGGATTTGCAGTGCTGGGGTGGCTTGGTCGGAGTCACTGACTGAAAATATTGATACCCTGGATAGGGACAGTATTTTATTGACTATAGAGCATTTAAAGGATGCATTTCTTTATATGCGAGATGCACAGAGAGATATTTGCACTCTGGCATCAAGAGTAAGTGCGATGTCCATATCTGCCAGAAGAAGTTTATGGACGCGACAGTGGTCAGGTGATGCGGATTCCAAACGGCATATGGAAGTATTGCCGTATAAGGGGGAGGAATTATTTGGGGTCGGTCTATCGGATTTGGTGGCCACGGCAACAGCCGGGAAATCCACCTTTTTACCTCAGGTCACCTCTCAGCAGAAAAAGACAGTCTTTTCAGCCGCAGTCCTTTCGTTCCTATAAGAACAAGCGGGCAAAAGGACATTCATATTTGCCCCGAGGCAAAGGAAAAGGGTAAGAGACTGCAGCAAGCAGCTCCTTCCCAGGAGCAGAAGCCCAAGCCCTCCCCGGCTTCTGCAAAGGCCTCAGCATGACGCTGGGACCTTACAAGCGGACTCAGGGGCGGTGGGAGGTCGCCTCAAGAATTTCAGCGCACAGTGGGCTCACTCGAAGGTGGACCCCTGGATCCTGCAGGTAGTATCTCAGGGTTACAGGTTGGAATTCGAGAAGTCTCCCCCTCGCCGGTTCCTAAAGTCTGCTTTGCCAACGTCTCCCTCCGACAGGGCGACGGTATTGGAAGCCATTCACAAGCTGTATTCTCAGCAGGTGATAGTCAAGGTACCCCTTTTACAACAGGGAAAGGGGTATTACTCCACGCTATTTGTGGTACCGAAGCCGGACGGCTCGGTAAGACCTATTCTAAATCTGAAATCTCTGAACCTGTACATACAAAAATTCAAGTTCAAGATGGAGTCACTCAGAGCAGTGATAGCGAATCTGGAAGAAGGGGATTTTATGGTGTCCTTGGACATCAAGGATGCTTACCTTCATGTCCCAATTTGCCCTTCACACCAAGGGTACCTCAGGTTCGTGGTACAAAACTGTCATTATCAGTTTCAGACGCTGCCGTTTGGATTGTCCACGGCACCCCGGGTCTTTACCAAGGTAATGGCCGAAATGATGATCCTTCTTCGAAGAAAAGGCGTATTAATTATCCCTTACTTGGACGATCTCCTGATAAGGGCAAGGTCCAGAGAACAGCTGGAGGTCGGAGTAGCACTAACCCAAGTAGTGCTCCAACAGCACGGGTGGATTCTGAATTTTCCAAAATCCCAACTGATCCCGACGACACGTCTGCTGTTCCTAGGGATGATTCTGGACACTGTTCAGAAAAAGGTATTTCTTCCGGAGGAGAAAGCCAGGGAGTTATCCGAACTCGTCAGGAACCTCCTAAAACCAGGGAAAGTGTCTGTGCATCAATGCACAAGAGTCCTGGGAAAAATGGTGGCTTCTTACGAAGCGATTCCATTCGGCAGATTCCATGCACGAATTTTTCAGTGGGATCTACTGGACAAATGGTCCGGATCGCATCTGCAGATGCATCAGCGGATAAAATTGTCGACAAGGACAAGGGTGTCTCTGCTATGGTGGTTGCAGAGTGCTCATCTGTTAGAGGGCCGCAGATTCGGCATACAGAACTGGGTCCTAGTGACCACGGATGCCAGCCTGAGAGGCTGGGGAGCGGTCACACAGGGAAGAAACTTCCAGGGCTTGTGGTCAAGCCTGGAAACGTCTCTTCACATAAATATACTGGAACTAAGAGCAATTTACAATGCTCTAAGCCTGGCAAAACCTCTGCTTCAGGGTCAGCCGGTGTTGATCCAGTCGGACAACATCACGGCAGTCGCCCACGTAAACAGACAGGGCGGCACAAGAAGCAGGAGGGCAATGGCAGAAGCTGCAAGGATTCTTCGCTAGGCAGAAAATCATGTGATAGCACTGTCAGCAGTGTTCATCCCGGGAGTGGACAACTGGGAAGCAGACTTCCTCAGCAGACACGATCTTCACCCGGGAGAGTGGGGACTTCATCCAGAAGTCTTCCACATGATTGTGGTCCATTGGGAAAGACCAATGGTGGACATGATGGCGTCCCGCCTCAACAAAAAACTGGACAGGTATTGCGCCAGGTCAAGAGACCCTCAGGCAATAGCTGTGGACGCTCTGGTAACACCATGGGTGTACCAGTCAGTGTATGTGTTCCCTCCTCTGCCTCTCATACCCAAGGTACTGAGAATTATACGGCAAAGGGGAGTAAGAACGATACTCGCGGCTCCGGACTGGCCAAGAAGGACTTGGTACCCGGAACTTCAGGAGATGCTCACGGAAGATCCGTGGCCTCTACCTCTAAGAAGGGACCTGCTTCAGCAGGGACCGTGTCTATTCCAAGACTTACCGCGGCTGCGTTTGACGGCATGGCGGTTGAACGCCGGATCCTAAGGGAAAAAGGCATTCCGGAAGAGGTCATCCCTACCCTGGTCAAAGCCAGGAAGGAGGTGACTGCACAACATTATCACCGCATTTGGAGAAAATATGTTGCGTGGTGTGAGGCCAGGAGGGCCCCGACGGAGGAATTTCAACTGGGTCGATTCCTACATTTCCTGCAAACAGGATTGTCTATGGGCCTCAAATTGGGGTCCATTAAGGTTCAAATTTCGGCCCTGTCGATTTTCTTCCAGAAAGAATTGGCTTCAGTTCCTGAAGTCCAGACTTTTGTAAAATGAGTACTACATATACAGCCCCCGATTGTGCCTCCAGTGGCACCGTGGGATCTCAATGTAGTTTTGGATTTTCTCAAATCCCATTGGTTTGAGCCACTCAAATTGGTGGATTTGAAATATCTTACATGGAAAGTAACCATGCTACTGGCCCTGGCTTCGGCCAGGAGAGTGTCAGAATTGGCGGCTTTATCGTACAAAAGCCCATATCTGATTTTCCATTCGGACAGGGCAGAACTGCGGACGCGTCCTCAGTTTCTCCCTAAGGTGGTATCAGCGTTTCACCTGAACCAACCTATTGTGGTGCCTGCGGCTACTAGCGATTTGGAGGACTCCAAGTTGCTGGACGTTGTCAGAGCATTAAAAATATATATTTCAAGGACGGCTGGAGTCAGGAAGTCTGACTCGCTGTTTATACTGTATGCACCCAACAAGCTGGGTGCTCCTGCGTCTAAGCAGACGATTGCTCGTTGGATTTGTAGCACAATTCAACTTGCACATTCTGTGGCAGGCCTGCCACAGCCTAAATCTGTCAATGCCCACTCCACAAGGAAGGTGGGCTCATCTTGGGCGGCTGCCCGAGGGGTCTCTGCATTACAACTCTGCCGAGCAGCTACGTGGTCAGGGGAGAACACGTTTGTAAAATTCTACAAATTTGATACCCTGGCTAAGGAGGACCTGGAGTTCTCTCATTCGGTGCTGCAGAGTCATCCGCACTCTCCCGCCCGTTTGGGAGCTTTGGTATAATCCCCATGGTCCTGACGGAGTCCCCAGCATCCACTTAGGACGTCAGAGAAAATAAGAATTTACTCACCGGTAATTCTATTTCTCGTAGTCCGTAGTGGATGCTGGGCGCCCATCCCAAGTGCAGATTGTCTGCAATACTTGTACATAGTTATTGTTACAAAAATCGGGTTATTATTGTTGGGAGCCTTCGTTTAAGAGGCTCTTTTCGGTTATCATACTGTTAACTGGGTTCAGATCACAAGTTGTACAGTGTGATTGGTGTGGCTGGTATGAGTCTTACCCGGGATTCAAAATCCTTCCCTTATTGTGTACGCTCGTCCGGGCACAGTATCCTAACTGAGGCTTGGAGGAGGGTCATAGGGGGAGGAGCCAGTGCACACCACCTAGTGGTCAAACTTTTTAAATTTTGTGCCCTGTCTCCTGCGGAGCCGCTATTCCCCATGGTCCTGACGGAGTCCCCAGCATCCACTACGGACTACGAGAAATAGAATTACCGGTGAGTAAATTCTTATTATTTCAGCCCCCACCGGTGGAGGTTATTAGCTGCCCATAATTTTACATTCTGTCTGATCATTGCCACTTGCTGTGAAGTGTTTAGGCATTACCAAAGATTCTGCCTAATTTGGCTTTCCCACCCACTTTGATAACCCTTGTATCTTACCATGTGCCGTCCCTTCCTGTCCCTTTTTAGAACGTACGTTTTTGCGAGCAGGTCCCTCCCCCTAGACGTTTACCACCCTTGTCCGCTATGGCAGACAGTTGATTTGGCATTGTTCCCACATTTGTTAATTGTATTATTTCAACATCTGTTATTGTGGTTACTGTTTATGTATCAGTGTCTTTGTTCCTGTTTACTGTGTATTTCTTTTAATACGGTTACTCGTTTTACTCTCTTTGTTTTGTATATTTGCTCTGTAAGGAAATTTGTGGCGCCTTTTTATATATAAATGCTAATATTAAATGACCTATCAGCTGGCATGATTTGCGTGGCACCTGGTGCCAGACCAGTGGATGGTGGAAAGGTTTTTACCAGTTAGTTTCCCAAGTTGGTAGCATAGTACCTTATTCCTTTGTGAATGCGAATGCCTCCTGCTGGTACATCACACAGCGTTCTGGAAACACTGTCCTGCTCAATCGCGTGGATGAAGACATTTGAAGTATTGCCTATTTAAAGAGCGTCTAATTATCTGTGTATTTTTACATGCATCTTCTTTTATCCCGTACCAGATGGTGTTGACACAACTTCAAGGTCAATATTCAACGTGTCCACTACGAGTGTGTCCTCTCTTGACACGGTGTGTACGACTTCCTCAGACTCTTCTCATCATACCAGCACGTCCAGCCCCAGTAATACGCCCCCACCTGTACCCAGTAGAAGTGCGCATACTACAGTGTCCCAGAGTCTGGACACCTGTTCCTCCGTGCCAGGAATGCTGAACTCCCGCGGTCAGGGGGCAGCCGCTGGTGTTCCCGACAAGGAGAACCTCATCGAAAACGGCAAGAATCCACACACCAAGAGAACTGCCCCAGCCCCTCCCTGCTTGGAAGCGTTCAATTCCGTCAACCAAGACGGCAAAACAAAATCCCCTTTGAAATCTGCGACGCCAGAAACTACAACCACCGTTGAAGCCGTCCCGAAAACCCTTGGGGCCGAGTTGATTGAACTGGTTAGGAAAAACACCAACCTCAGTTATGAACTATCCCGAGTGGCCATTGGCGTGATCGTGGGACACATTCAGACATCTGTCCCGTCGACAGGACCCGTGATGGAACGGATTCTCATCTCTCTAGTGGAAAGCAAGGTACGTAACGCTCGTTTCACGGATACTCATGACGTTTCCATGTGCTTGTGTGTCACTAATATATAACACTCTCGGAGTGTGCTTTACGTGCAGCAAAACGTGTGTGAAACATTATAAATGACTTTGCACCTAAGACCTGAGGATCTTTGTGCAAATGGCAGTTTTGTGTATTGCACTTATTCAGCCGATTTCATCAGTGACCAAGTAGTGATCACAGGCTGTATGGCAGCGATTATGCTGATATACAGCTATCCTGCCTGTCTAATGTGTTTCTCAACTCCAGTCCTCAGGAACCCCTAACAGGGCATGTTTTACAGATCTCCTCCGTATCACAAGGGAAACGATTAGCGTTATCTGTGGCTCTTTTTTAAAATGTGTCCGCTAGTAATGATTACACCTGTGCACCATATATGAGATCTGGAAAATAAGATAGAGGTACCCGATTAAAAGACTGCTGTATACAGGCTTACCATGTCATCCCTTTAACCACTTAACTGACAAATTATTTTCTGAAATAAGCTCAGAAAATGTTGTGTTTTTTTTTAATAAGTGAATTAGTTGTAGAATGTGCATTTAACCTCATTCAAAATGATTTTAGTAAAAAAGTAAAAAAAAATAAATAAATAAATAAAAAAAAAAATTATATATATATATATATATATATATATATATATATATATATATTTGAACCCCCCCCCCCCCCCCCCTTTCATCCAAACATGGGGGGTGTTTCATTTACATTTCCCCAGCGGCTGCTGTTGTCTGCAGCTGCTGGGTTTGTAGGCAGCAGTGATCGGCAGCACGGCAAACACTGAGGGGGGGAGGGTGCAGGGAGGCAGGAGGGTCCCTCTGACGGCATCAGTGGGGGAAAGTTTCTCTTCCCTGCCGCTGCAAACACTCTCTATCTGACTGGTCGCATCCTGTGCGACCAGGTCAGATAGGACGCTTGCTGGTGTGGTCGCATCTGATGTGACCATGCCAGGCAAGTGGTTAAACTGGGACACTGTTGAAATACACAGGTTCTTTGGCTGACTTCATTCAAGCCTGCACATCACCTGATTTTAATCAGCCATAGAAACTGTGTAATTCATGAGTGTTTCTGTTTAAAGGGATAGTCTGGAAAGCCTAGCTATGTGTGATGCATTATAGTGTATCCAGCAATAGCCAAATCATTAATAGGGGCACGCAATAGCCAAATCATTAAAGCGTTCTGATATAATGGATCTAGTAAAATTCAGACATTTGTGAAATCAATCCCTTTTCTCTTACGTCCTAGAGGATGCTGGGGACTCCGTAAGGACCATGGGGTATAAATGGCGCCGCAGGAGACATGGGCACTGTAAAGCCTTAGAATGGGTGTGCACTGGCTCCTCCCTCTTTGCCCCTCCTCCAGACCCCAGTTAATTCCTGTGCCCAGTGGAGACTGAATGCACTGCAGGGGAGCTCTCCTGAGTTTCTCTGAAAAAGCTTTTGTTAGGTTTATTATTTTCAGGGAGCACTGCTGGCAACAGGCTCCCTGCATCGAGGGACTGAGGGGAGAGAAGCAGACCTACTTAAATGATGGGCTCTGCTTCTTAGGCTACTGGACACCATTAGCTCCAGAGGGAGTCGGAACGCAGGTCTCACCCTCGCCGTTCGTCCCGGAACCGCGCCGCCGTCCTCCTCACAGAGCCGGAAGATAGAAGCCGGGTGAGTATAAGAAGAAAGAAGACTTCAAAGGCGGCAGAAGACTTCAGATCTTCATGAGGTAACGCGCAGCGGTAACGCTGCGCGCCATTGCTCCCAGCTCACACACACAGGAGCCACAGTAAGGGTGCAGGGCGCAGGGGGGGCGCCCTGGGCAGCATATATATACCTCAGGTAAGACTGGCAGAGTACTTATATATACTGTAGAGGCTATATAATTCCAAATCCCCCGCCAGTATAAAGATTTAGAGCGGGACCGAAGCCCGCTGTCGGGGGGCGGAGCTTGATCCTCCAGCACTAACCAGCGCCATTTTCTCCTCAGCATGCTGCAGAGAAGCGGCTTCGGACTCTCCCCTGCTGTTAGCTAGTACAGAGGGCCAAAACGAGGGGATGGGGGCACATTATTTGGCGCAAAAATTTGGTGTTTTTATACACATACACACACATACACACACATATATATATATATATATATATATATATATATATATATATATATATATATATATATATATATATATATATATATATATATATATATATAAATAGCGTGGACAGCCTGGGATTTTTGTCTCAGTGTACAGTGGCGCTGGGTGTGTGCTGGTATACTCTGTCTCAGACAAACAATTTGGCAGTTGCTCAATCATACCTGGAGATAATTATATATCAGGTTCTGGAAGGGGGAGGGGTCACAGACAAACAACAGACAGAGAGGAGGGGGGTGCAAATCCCCACCCCTAAATTCCCTTTCACACACTGAAAATTACCTGTAACCATCCCTGAACCTATCTGGTAATAAAATTCAGAGAATTTAGTCACAAATGTTTGCAAACACATGTTTAGCTGCTGGCCACGTCACGGCTTCTCCGATACAGCAGTCCTAACCTACATAATAGCAGTGCAGTTGCTCAATCATACCTGGAGATAATTTATATATCAGGTGCTTGTCTGTGGCCCCTCCCCCTTCCAGCACCTGATATATAATTATCTCCAGGTATGATTGAGCAACTGCCAAATTGTTTGTCTGCTTGTGTGCAAGAGGCATTGAATGGGAGCAGCATTTGGAAGGCTTGTTCCTTGTAGTGCCAATGGGAGATCCTGGGGGTGGATCCTGGTTAAGTTAGCTCTCTGGAAGTGTTTTAGTAATAGCCTTTATCATGATGCCTACTGTGACAAATTACATGGCCCTATGTGGGCACTGCTATTATGTAGGTTAGGACTGCTGTATCGGAGAAGCCGTGACGTGGCCAGCAGCTAAACATGTGTTTGCAAAAATTTGTGACTAATTCTCTGAATTTTATTACCAGATAGGTTCAGGGATGGTTACAGGTAATTTTCAGTGTGCGGAAGGGAATTTAGGGGTGGGGATTTGCCCCATAATATTAGGTATCCCAGTGTGTGTGGGTGTGTCAGTACGTGTGTGTCGACATGTCTGAGGTGGAAGGCTCATCTAGGGAGGAGGCTGAGCAGATGATTGTGGTGTCTCCGTCGGCGCCGCCGACACCTGATTGGATGAATATGTGGAATGTTTTAAATGCTAATGTGACTTTATTACACAAAAGATTGGACAAAGCTGAGTCCAAGGAAAAAGCAGGGAGTCAATCCAGAGCTTTGACTGTGTCACAGGGCCTTTAGGGGTCTCAGAAACGTCCCCTTTCACAGGTAGTAGACACGGATACCGACACGGATTCCGAATCCAGTGTCGATGATGATAAGTGGCACCCAAGGGTGGCCAAAAGTATTCAATATATGATTGTTGCAATAAAAGATGTTTTGCATATCACTGAGGACCCCTCTGTCCCTGACACAAGGGTCTGCATGTTTAAGGAAAAGAAACCTGAGGTAACTTTTTTCCCCCATCTCACGAGCTGAACGGTGGACAAGGCTTTAACGCGCTTGTCAAAAAAGGTGGGCTACCATCCCCTGATACGGCAGCCCTCAAGGATCCTGCTGATCGCAGCCAGGAATCTACCTTAAAATAAATTTATACACATACGGGTGCCATACTAAGACCGGCAGTAGCGTCGGCATGGGTGGGTAGCGCAGTTGCAGCGTGGGCAGATACCTTGTCATCTGACATTGACACCCTAGATAAAGATACCATTTTGTTGACCTTGGGTCACATTAAAGACGCAGCATTATATATATGAGAGAAGCTGCGAGAGATATTGGGCTGTTGGGTTCAAGAGCCAATGCCATGGCAATTTCTGCTAGACGCTCCATGTGGACCCGCCAATGGACGGGTGATGCTGATTCAAAAAGACATATTGAGACTTTGCCTTACTAAGGTGAAGTTTTATTTGGGGAGGGCCTCGCGGATCTGGTCACCACAGCTACCGCGGGTAAATCTTTTTTGCCTTATGTTCCCCCACAGCAAAAGAAAACACCTCAATATCAGATGCAGTCCTTTCGGTCGCATAAGTTCAGAAAGGGTCGGGGCTCTTCCTTCCTCGCCAGAGGTGGAGGTAGAGGGAAAAGAGTGCCTGCTACGGCTAGTTCCCAGGGACAAAAGTCCTCCCCGTCCTCTACAAAATCCACTGCATGACGCTGGGGCTCCGCTGAGGAAGTCCGCGCCGGTGGGGGCACGTCTTCGACTCTTCAGCAAAGTCTGGGTTCCGTCGGACTTGGATCTTTGGGCGGTAGAAATTGTATCCCAGGGATGCAAACTAGAATTCGAAGATGTGCCTCCTCACCGATTTTTCAAATCAGTCTTGCCAGTTTCCTCCCCAGAGAGGGAAACAGTGGCAGCTGCCATACAGAAACTGTATCATCATTAAGTGATTATCAAGGTTCCCCTTCTACAACAGGGGAAGGGTTTTTATTCAAGCCTTTTTGTGGTCCCGAAACCGGACGGCTCGGTCAGGCCCATTATGAATCTAAAATCCCTGAACCTATATCTGAAAAGGTTGAAATTCAAGATGGAATCTCTCCGGGCAGTGATCTCCAGCCTGGAAGGGGTTTTTTTTATGGTGTCACTAGACATAAAGGATGCATACCTTCATGTCCCCATTTATCCTCCTCATCAGGCGTACCTGAGATTCGCTGTGCAGGATTATTACCAATTTCAGACGTTGCTGTTTGGGTTTTCCACGGCCCCGACAAGGCAATGGAGGAAATTATGGTGCTCCTGCGCAAGCAAGGCGTCACAATTATCTCGTACTTGGACGATCTCCTGATAAAGGCGAGTCAAGCAAAAAATTACAAAGCGTATCTCTCTCCCTGAGAATACTACAACAACACGGCTGGATCCTAAATCTACCAAAGTCGCAGTTGGTTCCAACAACTCGACTGTCGTTTTTGGGCATGATTCTGGACACAGAAAACCGAAAGGTCTTTCTCCCAGAGGAAAAAGCCCAAGTACTCCAGAACATGGTCAGAAACCTGTTCAAGCCAGAAAGAGTGTCAGTTCATCAATGCACTCATGTATTAGGAAAGATGGTGGTGGCCTAAGAGGCCATTCCATACGGACTTTTCAGTGGGACCTTCTGTACAAGTGGTCAGGGTCCCATCTGCACATGCATCGGAAGATTGCCCTGTCCCCCCGGGCCAGGGTCTCTCTCTCTCCTGTGGTGGCTCCAGAATGCTCACCTTATGGAGGGTCGCAGGTTCGGCTTTCAAGATTGGGTTCTTGTGATCACGGACGCGAGCCTCCGAGGATGGGGAGCAGTCACATAGGGAAACAATTTTCAGGAAATATGGTCAAGCCAAGAGGCTTGCCTACACATCATTGTGCTGAAATTAAGGGCCATTTACAACGGCCTCAAACAAGCGAAGAATTCTGATCCAGTCGTACAACGTCACGGCCGTGGAGCATGTGAACCGCCAGGGCGGGACAAAAAACAGAGCAGAAATGGCAGAAGCCACCAGGATTCTTCGCTGGGCGGAAAGTCATGTAAGCGCTCTGTCAGCGGTCTTCATTCCAGAGTGGACAACTGGGAAGCAGACTTCCTCAGACACGATCTCCATCCAGGAGAGTGGGGACTTCATCAGGAAGTCTTTACAGAGGTGACAAGTCGTAGGGGACTTCATCAAATAGACATGATGGCATCACGCCTCAACAGGAAGATTCGGACGTATTGTTCCAGGTCGAGGGACCCTCAGGCCCTGGTGACACCGTGGGTGTTTCAGTCGGTCTATGTGTTCCCGCCACTTCCTCTCATCTCAAAAATATTGAAAATCATAAGACGAACAAGAGTGGAGACGATACTCATTGTTCCAGATTGGCCTCCAAGGGCCTGGTATGCAGATCTTCAGGGACTGCTCTCAGAAGATCCGTGGCCCCTTCCTCTCAGGGAGGACCTGCTACTACAGGGGCCGTGCGTGTTCCAAGACTTACCGCGGTTACGTTTGACGGCATGGCGGTTGAATACCAAATCCTAGCTAAAAAGGGTATTCCAGAGGAGGTCATTCCTACTCTTATTAAAGCTAGAAAAGATGTTACGGCGATACACTATCACCGTATCTGGAGAAAATATGTGTCTTGGTGTGAAGCCAAGGATGCTCCTACTGAGGATTTCTAACTAGGACGTTTTCTCCATTTTCTACAGACAGGAGTTGATATGGGCCTAAAGTTAGGCTCAATTAAGGTGCAGATTTCTGCCTTATCCATATTCTTTCAGAAGGAATTGGCTTCTCTCACAGAAGTCTAGACTTTGGTAATAGGAGTGTTGCACATCCAACCTCTTTTTTGTGCCCCCAGTGGCACCATGGGACCTTAACGTGGTGTTAAGTTTCCTTGAGTCACATTGGTTTGGACCGCTTCTTAAACAGTTGAATTGAAGTTTCTCACTTGGAAAGTGGTCATGTTATTGGCCTTGGCATCTGCGAGGCGGGTGTCTGAGTTGGCGGCCTTGTCTTTCAAGGGCCCCTATCTGATTTTCCATGTGGATCGAGCAGAGTTGAGGACTCAATTTCTGCCTAAAGTGGTTTTGTCATTTCATATGACCCAACCTATTGTGGTGCCTGTGGCTACGGTATCCTTCGAGAATTCCAAGTCCCTTGATGTAGTCAGGGCCTTAAAGATTTATTTAGCCAGAACGGCTAAGGTTAGGAAAACAGATGCACTGTTTGTCCTGTATGCAGCCAACAAGGTTGGCACTCATGCATCTAAGCAGACTATTGCTAGCTGGATCTGTAACTCGATTCAGCAGGCTCATTCTACGGCTGGACTGCCGGTACCAAATTCAGTAAAGGCCCATTCCACTAGGAAGGTGGGCTCTTCTTGGGCGGATGCCCGAGGCGTCTCTGCATTACAGTTTACCGAGCAGCTACTTGGTCGGGGTCAAACACTTTTGCTAAGTGCTACAAGTTGATACCCTTGCTGATGAGGACCTCGTGTTTGCTCAGTCGGTGCTGCAGAGTCATCCGCACTCTCCCGCCCGTTCTGGAGCTTTGGTATAAACCCCATGGTCCTTACGGAGTCCCCAGCATCCTCTAGGACGTAAGAGAAAATAAGATTTTAAACCTACCGGTAAATCTTTTTCTCCTAGTCCGTAGAGGATGCTGGGCGCCCGTCCCAGTGCGGAAACATTCTGCAAGACTTATATATAGTTATTGCATACTTAAGGGTTAAGTTACAGTTGAGATCGGCCTCTGGCTGATGCTGTTTTGTTCATACTGTTAACTGGTTATTGTATACCATGTTGTACGGTGTGTATGGTGTGGGCTGGTGTGTATCTCGCCCTTCGATAACAAAATCCTTTTCCTCGTACTGTCAATCTCCTCTGGGCACAGTCCTAGCTGGGGTCTGGAGGAGGAACATAGAGGGAGGAGCCAGTGCACACCCATTCTAAGGCTTTACAGTGCCCATGTCTCTATACCCCATGGTCCTTACGGAGTCCCCAGCATCCTCTACGGACTAGGAGAAAAAGATTTACCGGTAGGTTTAAAATCGTATTATTTCCATTAACCGAGCTTTATAAAATGTAAAATATAAAAGGGAGTGGTTTCCCATGTAACAGAGTACTGAGGAAGGACGGGGGAAAGAGTTGGAGCTGAAATGACAGTGGTAGGGATGCCGGCAGTCAAAATGCTGACCGCGGCATTCCGATTGCTGGAATCCCAACAGGGGTCGGGAAACAAATCTAACGCAGTCCGTTGATAGAGATCTAGGTTGTCTGGATGCATGCCGGCATTGTGACAGCCGGGATCCCGAACCGCAGCCCAACCATAGCCCTCTCCCTGCAGCCTAGCCCTCTCCCTGCAGCCTAACCCTAGCCCTGTCCCTGCAGCCTAACCCTAGCCCTGTCCCTGCAGCCTAACCCTAGCCCTTGTCCCCTGCATCCTAGCCCTTGTCCCCTGCAGCCTAACCCTCTCCCTCCCCGCAGCTTACCTCTTTGGCGGCCCAGCAGTCCGTTGATAGAGATCTAGGTTGTCTGGATGCTGTGCCGGCATTGTGACAGCTGGGATCCCGAACCGCAACCCAACCATAGCACTCTCCCTGCAGCCTAACCCTGGCCCTTGTCCCCTGCAGCTCACCTCTTTGGCGGCCCAGCAGTCCGTTGATAGAGGTCTAGGCTGTCTGGATGCCGTGCCGGCATTGTGACAGCCGGGATCCCGACCGAATCCCGAAGGAAAGTCTGGAGATAGGAGAAAGAGACACGCACCTGAAAAAAAATCTTTGGTATCTTATCAGTCTTAACCTGTGACTACAAACCCCAGTTGGGAGAAGGGGGGGGTCCAGGGTTTGTACATGCTGTATACTGGAAGCATTACCATATATTGATATTCTATTAGGTTCATTACATATATATTGGCGCTGGCCTGGTTTGTCTGGGGGCTCTTGTTTAGTGAGACCGTCCTATCTGAAATGACTGGGGATATCGTTATACACTGACAGTAGTGATCTGATCCCACTCCAGTTCTGAGGACACTTGTCACACATTATAAATCATAATAATCTGTTATTATGATTCTTATTATCTGGGCTGTCTCCATGTTTATGCGCTTGCGTTACCATCGCTGCAATGATAATGACGGGATGACCTCCATGTACAGCAAATTGTCTCTGTAATGATATTAATGGTGAATGGGACTAGTGAAACTATGATTACAGATATTAAATATCTAATCTGCATAATTTCAGTTTCTCAGTCTCTTTAGCGGCAGAGTAGTAATTGACTTGATTCCCCCCCCCACCCCTTCAGTCGCTGCGTGTTTACGTCTGCTGTAAGATTAGGAGGCAGACATGTATTCTTGGGTACAATTTGATACACCCTGTGTTTTCAGCCTACGTAGCATCTGTCTGTCACTAAACCATTAGATTAGTGTTAATGCAGTTCCGCTATGGAATATATGTATAACATACACCGATAGCCGTACTGTAACCCGACTCCGGATTACTCCCCACATACACTTTCCACGGGCCGTCTGGCAGATACACTACTTCAGCACATATTCTGTCAAGTGTCTGTTAATTACTCTTGTTTAATTGCTCTGCAGGATGTTGCTGTTACATTAATTACATTGTAATGTTTATTTCTCTAACGTCCTAAGTGGATGCTGGGGACTCTGTAAGGACCATGGGGAATAGCGGCTCCGCAGGAGACTGGGCACAAAGTAAAAGCTTTAGGACTAGCTGGTGTGCACTGGCTCCTCCCCCTATGACCCTCCTCCAAGCCTCAGTTAGATTTTTGTGCCCGGCCGAGAAGGGTGCATGCTAGGTAGCTCTCCAGAGCTGCTTAGAGTAAAAGTTTTAAATAGGTTTTTTTATTTTCAGTGAGACCTGCTGGCAACAGGCTCACTGCTTCGTGGGACTAAGGGGAGAAGAAGCGAACTCGCCTGCGTGCAGAGTGGATTGGGCTTCTTGGCTACTGGACATTAGCTCCAGAGGGACGATCACAGGTTCAGCCTGGATGGGTCCCGGAGCCGCGCCGCCGGCCCCCTTACAGAGCCAGAAGAGCGAAGAGGTCCGGAAAAATCGGCGGCAGAAGACGTTCCTGTCTTCAATAAGGTAGCGCACAGCACTGCAGCTGTGCGCCATTGCTCTCAGCACACTTCACACTCCGGTCACTGAGGGTGCAGGGCGCTGGGGGGGAGCGCCCTGAGACGCAATAAAACATGTTTAAACCTTATATGGCTAAAGAAATACATCACATATAGCTCCTGGGCTATATGGATGCATTTCACCCCTGCCAGTTTTCCTAAAAAAAAAGCGGGAGAAAAGGCCGCTGTGAAGGGGGCGGAGCCTATCTCCTCAGCACACAAGCGCCATTTTCCCTCACAGCTCCGTTGGAGGGAAGCTCCCTGGCTCTCCCCTGCAGTCACTACACTACAGAAAGGGTTAAAAAAGAGAGGGGGGCACTAATTAGGCGCAGTATTAACTATACAGCAGCTATAAGGGGAAAAACACTTATATAAGGTTATCCCTGTATATATATAGCGCTCTGGTGTGTGCTGGCAAACTCTCCCTCTGTCTCCCCAAAGGGCTAGTGGGGTCCTGTCCTCTATCAGAGCATTCCCTGTGTGTGTGCTGTATGTCGGTACGTTTGTGTCGACATGTATGAGGAGAAAAATGATGTGGAGACGGAGCAGATTGCCTGTAATAGTGATGTCACCCCATAGGGGGTCGACACCTGAGTGGATGAACTGTTGGAAGGAATTACGTGACAGTGTCAGCTCTGTATAAAAGACAGTGGTTGACATGAGACAGCCGGCTACTCAGCTTGTGCCTGTCCAGACGTCTCATAGGCCGTCAGGGGCTCTAAAGCGCCCGTTACCTCAGATGGCAGATATAGACGCCGACACGGATACTGACTCCAATGTCGACGGTGAAGAGACAAATGTGACTTCCAGTAGGGCTACACGTTACATGATTGAGGCAATGAAAAATGAAAAATGTTTTACACATTTCTGATAATACGAGTACCACCAAAAAGGGGTATTATGTTCGGTGAGGAAAAACTACCTGTAGTTTTCCTGAATCTGAGAAATTAAATGAGGTGTGTGATGATGCGTGGGTTTCCCCCGATAACAACTGATAATTTCTAAAATGTTATTGGCATTATATCCTTTCCCGCCAGAGGTTAGAGTGCGTTGGGAAACACCCCCTAGGGTGGATAAAGCGCTCACACGCTTGTAAGGGCTCTACCTTCGCCTGAGATGGCCGCCCTTAAGGATCCTGCTGATAGAAAGCAGGAGGGTATCCTAAAAGGTATTTACACACATACTGGTGTTATACTGCGACCAGCAATCGCCTCAGCCTGGATGTGCAGTGCTGGGTTGGCGTGGTCGGATTCCCTGACTGAAAATATTGATACCCTAGATAGGGACAGTATATTTTTGCCTATAGAGCATTTAAAAGATGCATTTCTATATATGCGTGATGCACAGCGGAATATTTGCCGACTGGCATCAAGTCTAAGTGCGTTGTCCATTTCTACCAGTAGAGGGTTATGGACACGTCAGTGGTCAGGTGATGCGTATTCCAAACGGCATTTGGAAGTATTGCTTTATTAAGGAGTTATTTGGGGTCGGTCTTTCAGACCTGGTGGCCACGGCAACAGCTGGGAATTCCACGTTTGTACCCCAGGTCGCCTCTCAACATGAAAAGACGCCGTATTATCAGGCGCAGTCTTTTCGTGGACAAGCGGGCAAAAGGTTCCTCATTTCTGCCCCGTGACAGAGGGAGAGGAAAAAGGCTGCAGAAATCAGCCAGTTCCCAGGAACAGAAACCCTCTCCCGCCTCTGCCAAGCCCTCAGTATACGCTGGGGCTTTACAAGCAGAATCAGGCACGGTAGGGGGCCCGTCTCAATGAATTTCAGCGCGCAGTGGGCTCACTCGCAAGTAGACCCCTGGATCCTTCAGGTGATATCTCAGGGGTACAAATTAGAATTTGAGACGTCTCCCCCTCGCCGTTTCCTAAAGTCTGCTTTACCGATGTCTCCTTCTGACAGGGAGACAGTTTTGGAAGCCATTCACAAGCTGTATTCCCAGCAGGTGATAATCAAGATACCCCTCCTGCAACAGGGAACGGGGTATTATTCCACACTGTTGTGGTACCGAAGCCGGACAGCTCGGTGAGACCGATTCTAAATCTAAAATCTTTGAACACTTACATACAGAGGTTCAAATTCAAGATTGAGTCACTCAGAGCAGTGATTGCGAACCTGGAAGAAGGGGACTACATGATGTCTCGGGACATCAAGGATGCTTACCTTCATGTAAAAATTTACCCTTCTCACCAAGGGTACCTCAGGTTTATGGTACAGAACTGTCACTATCAGTTCAGACGCTGCCGTATGGATGGTCCACGGCACCCCGGGTCTTTACCAAGGTAATGGCCGAAATGATGATATTCCTTCGAAGGAAGGGAATTTTAGTTATCCCTTACTTGGACAATTCCCTGATAAGGGTAAGATCCAGGGAACAGTTGGAGGTCGGTGTAGCACTATCTCAGGTAGTGTTGCGGCAGCACGATTGGATTCTCAATATTCCAAAATCGCACCTGGTTCCGACGACGTGTCTTCTGTTCCTAGGGATGATCCTGGACACAGTCCAGAAAAAGGTGTTTCTCCCGGAGGAGAAAGCCAGGGAGTTATCCGAGCTAGTCGGGAACCTCCTAAAACCGAGCCAAGTCTCAGTGCATCAATGCACAAGGGTTCTGGGTAAAATGGTGGCTTCCTACGAAGCAATCCCATTCGGCAGATTCCACGCAAGAACTTTCCAGTGGGACCTGCTGGAAAAATGGTCCGGGTCGCATCTTCAGATGCATCAGCGGATAACCCTGTCACCAAGGACAAGGGTGTCCCTCCTGTGGTGGTTGCAGAGTGCTCATCTTCTAGAGGGCCGCAGATTAGGCATTCAGGACTGGGTCCTGGTGACCACGAATGCCAGCCTGCGAGGCTGGGGAGCAGTCACACAGGGAAGGAATATCCAGGGCTTATGGTCAAGCCTGGAGACATCACTTCACATAAATATCCTGAAGCTAAGGGACATTTACAATGCTCTAAGCTTAGCAAGACCTCTGCTTCAAGGTCAGCCGGTGTTGATCCAGTCGGACAACATCACGGCAGTCACCCACGTAAACAGACAGGGTGGCACAAGAAGCAGGAGGGCAATGGCAGAAGCTGCAAGGATTCTTCGCTGGGCGGAAAATCATGTGATAGCACTGTCAGCAGTATTCATTCCGGGAGTGGACAACTGGGAAGCAGACTTCCTCAGCACGACCTCCACCCGGGAGAGTGGGGACTTCACCCAGAAGTCTTCCACATGATTAAAAACTCGACAGGTATTGCGCCAAGTCCAGGGACCCTCAGGCAATAAGCTGTAGACGCTCTGGTAACACCGTGGGTGTACCAGTCAGGGTATGTGTTCCCTCCTCTGCCTCTCATACCCAAGGTACTGAGATTGATAAGATGGAGAGGAGTAAGCACTATATTCGTGGTTCCGGATTGGCCAAGAAGGACTTGGTAACCGGAACTTCAAGAGATGCTCACGGAGGATCCGTGGCCTCTACCTCTAAGAAGGGACCTGCTCCAGCAAGGACCCTGTCTGTTCCAAGACTTACCGCGGCTGCGTTTGACGGCATGGCGGTTGAACGCCGGATCCTGAAGGAAAAAAGGCATTCCGGATGAAGTCATCCCTATCCTGATCAAAGCCAGGAAGGATGTAACCGCAAAAACATTATCACCGCAATTGGCGAAAATATGTTGCGTGGTGCGAGGCCAGTAAGGCCCGACGGAGGAAATTCAACTGGGTCGATTCCTACATTTCCTGCAAACAGGAGTGTCTATGGGCCTGAAATTGGGGTCCATTAAGGTTCAAATTTCGGCCCTGTCAATTTTCTTCCAAAAAGAACTTGCTTCAGTCCCTGAAGTTCAGACGTTGTAAAAGGGGTACTGCATATACAGCCTCCTTTTGTGCCTCCAGTGGCACTTTGGGATCTCAATGTAATTTTGGGTTCCAAAAGTCACATTGGTTGGAACCACTTAAATCTGTGGAGTTAAAATATCTCGCATGAAAAGTGGTCATGCTGTTGGCCCTGGCCTGGGCAAGGCGCGTGTCAGTATTGGCGGCTTTATCCTGAAAAAGCCCTTATCTGATTTTCCATTTGGACAGGGCGGAATTGAGGACTCGTCCTCAGTTTCTCCCCAAGGTGGTTTCAGCGTTTCACCTGAACCAACCTATTTGTGGTGCCTGCGGCTACTAGGGACTTGGAGGATTCCAAGTTGCTGGACGTAGCCAGGGCCCTGAAAATATATGTTTCCAGGATGGCTGGAGTCAGAAAATCTGACTCGCTGTTTATCCTGTATGCACCCAACAAGCTGGGTGCTCCTGCTTCTAAGCAGACTATTGCTCGTTGGATTTGTAGTACAATTCAGCTTGCACATTCTGTGGCAGGCCTGCCACAGCCAAAAATCTGTAAATGCCCACTCCACAAGGAAGGTGGGCTCATCTTGGGCGGCTGCCCGAGGAGTCTCGGCTTTACAACTTTGCCGAGCAGCTGCTTGGTCAGGAGCAAATACGTTTGTAAAATTCTACAAAATTGATATCCTGGCTGAGGAGGACCTGGAGTTCTCTCATTTGGTGCTGCAGAGTCATCCGCACTCTCCCGCCCGTTTGGGAGCTTTGGTATAATCCCCATGGTCCTTACGGAGTCCCCAGCATCCACTTAGGACGTTAGAGAAAATAAGAATTTACTTACCGATAATTCTATTTCTCATAGTCCGTAGTGGATACTGGGCGCCCATCCCAAGTGCGGATTGTCTGCAATACTTGTACATAGTTATTGTTACAAAAATCGGGTTATTATTGTTGTGAGCCATCTTTCAGAGGTTCCTCTGTTATCATGCTGTTAACTGGGTTCAGATCACAGGTTATACGGTGTGATTGGTGTGGCTGGTATGAGTCTTACCCGGGATTCAAAATCCTTCCTTATTGTGTACGCTCGTCCGGGCACAGTATCCTAACTGAGGCTTGGAGGAGGGTCATAGGGGGAGGAGCCAGTGCACACCAGCTAGTCCTAAAGCTTTTACTTTGTGCCCAGTCTCCTGCGGAGCCGCTATTCCCCATGGTCCTTACGGAGTCCCCAGCATCCACTACGGACTATGAGAAATAGAATTATCGGTAAGTAAATTCTTATTATAGATTGCACAGGCTGCAATGTTTGTTTGGTAGTATTGACATTTGTAGGATTTAACGCACCTCTGAGTTCATATTCAGCTACCTATCATTGCAGGAAGCTGCCCTGCGGGCATACCTTCACGTAGGACTAAATCCAGACAAGGGCCTGCAAGTAGTCCCAGATTTATTTTATTTAAATCCGATTTATTTTTTTAAATTCTGTTGTGTTTTTTTTTTTTTTTACTTTAATTGGATTTATATAAAAATAATCAAGTAAATAAACCAAGTAAAAATAAAAATATAAAGTTCTTTTAAAAATACTGGAACTTTAATATATTTAATTTAAATGACTTGACAGCATCATGGCATGGCACAGCAAACTACACACACATTTGCAGAAGGAAAGAAACCGCAATGATAGGAAAAGTAACAATAGTTGCCCGATTTGTAAATCTGAATAAACCTACATATTAGGTTTATTGAACGCCTTAACAAAACAAAACAAAAAAAAAACCCACGAGTATTGCAGCTTTGTCAGTACCCAAGCGGTTTCTCCGTCTTGACTGCACCAAACCAAGGCCCAGATTTATCAAGCCTTGGAGAGTGATAAATAGCACGGTGGTATCAGCCAATCAGCTTCTAAGTGTCATTTTTCAAACACTGACTATAACATGTCAGTTAGGAGCTGGTTTGTTTGTCACTTTATCAGCTCTGGATGTACGTTTCACTGCGGTGCATAAACTCTGCTTGAGCCTGAGGCAAAATATGAAAAATGAAACAGCCGGGGGTAAGATTGCTCCCTGGGGCAGGGTCTCCCGCTTGTTCACACTTCAGCCCTCTGAGGGGAAACTTGCTCTGCTTTCTCAGCTTCTGCGCTCAAAAACAGCAAGTTCATCCGATAAACAAGAAGTGTTTGTCATAGTGACAAGTGTTCCCTGCGGTTGCTGTGATTTGCCTGTTATTAAAGTGCAGGTTGACTGCAGTGAATGCAATTCAGTCAGGTACGCACTCAGAACAGATGTGTGATCCGTGTCAGACCAGGTAATAGAAGCCATTTCCCATACGCCCTACAGAAAGCCGACTACTGCTGGAAAAAGTATAAACTTCAAACGAATTGTGATCATCTCTCATTTATAATATATATTATACATATACGCTGTCCTGAGGAAGGGGTTACGCTCCCCAAAATGTTGACTACATAATAAAGGAACCTGTGGGGGTAATTTTATGTTCAGAGAGTCTTCCGAGTGCCGCCTATGGTTTTGTAGCTAGATGATGTGCGTGAGAATTTAGACTGAGGGACAGGGACTAATGTGAATGACTTATGTATCCGCTGTACAGCGCCGTTTTATACGCAGTTGCTATATAAACAATAAATAATAAGCATAGAACTGCATACATTCTGAGGAAATAGGCTGAAAGTATTGTAGCGGGAGAACCGGCCAAGATGTCAGCCGCAGCACTGAAAGGGTTAACCCCCTGTGCTGCTATACCATTTTTTAAATGGACCAGCAATGAGGTGCCCTTGTAAATATAATAGCCAGTGGTAAGAGGCAGGACTGCAGCTAGGAGCACTTGGGGGATGTGGTCAGAATACTGATGGATCCCGATTGTAAGTACTGGAGTTACGGGTGGGGGGGGGGGGTAGGTGATGGGTTAAATACTTACCGGGATCCGTCGGAATTATGAATCTTGGGATACCGGGAATCTGACACAGTCCCAGGCTGCAGTGCAAGGCTGTTCTCTGCATGATGCTGGCACTGTGGTGCCGGAGTATGAAGCAGGGTCCACAGGTTATCCACAGGATAACATTGGGATATGATGGAGCGACAGTATATTTAATAGTCTGTAACATGTTTCAATGTATTTATATTTCTCTTATGTCCTAGAGGATGCTGGGGACTCTGTAAGGACCATGGGGTATAGACGGGCTCCGCAGGAGCCATGGGCACTATAAAGAACTTTAGAATGGGTGTGCACTGGCTCCTCCCTCTATGCCCCTCCTCCAGACCTCAGTTAGATCCTGTGCCCAGAGGAGACTGGGTGCATTACAGGGGAGCTCTCCTGAGTTTGTGTAAAATAATTTTGTTAGGTTTTTTATTTTCAGGGTGCACTGCTGGTAACAGGCTCCCTGCATCGTGGGACTGAGGAAAGAGAAGCAGACCTACTTAAATGATAGGCTCTGCTTCTTAGGCTACTGGACACTATTAGCTCCAGAGGGAGTCGGAACGCAGGTCTCACCCGCGCCGCCATCCTCGCAGAGCCGGAAGATGGAAGCCGGGCGAGTATAAGAAGAAAGAAGACTTCAAAGGCGGCAGAAGACTCCAGATATTCTATGAGGTAACACAAAACACACGCTACAGCACAATGCAGAGAAGCTGGCTCCCCGGACTCTCCCCTGCTGAACACGGTGACAGAGGGCAAAAAAGAGGTGGTGGGGGGGGGGCACCTGTCAGGCGCAGTGAGTGTATAGATTTATCTATATGATTATATAAAAGCGCTGTTTATCTGGGAATTTTGTTTCCAGTGTCATTGGCGCTGGGTGTGTGCTGGCATACTCTCTCTCTGTCTTTCCAAAGGGCCTCATTGGGGGAACTGTCTCTCTCTCTCTCTCTCTCTCTCTCTCTCTCTCTCTCTCTCTCTCTCTCTCTCTCTCTCTCTCTCTCTCTCTATATATAGATATAGATATAGATATAGATACAGATAGATATCTATATATATATATATATAATCCCTGTGGGGGTGTCGGTACGCGTGTGTCGGCATGTCTGAGGCGGAAGGCTCTTCTAGAGAGGAGGTGGAGCAAGTCCAGGGATAATACAGGGAGTCAATCAATGGCTTTGACGGTGTCACAGGGCCCTTCAGGGGGGTAAATTGACTAAGGTGGGAGTTTTTAGAACTGGTGATGTTGCCCATAGCAACCAATCAGATTCTACTTAACATTTATCAAGCTGCTTCTAGAAGATAATAGAAGATTCTATCTATTATCTTCTAGAAGCAGCTTGATAAATGTTAAGTAGAATCTGATTGGTTGCTATAGGCAACATCACCAGTTCTAAAAAAAACTCCCACCGTAGTAAATTTACCTGAGGGTCTCAAAAACATCCCCTATTCCAAATAGCAGACACTGATACCGACACGGATTCTGACTCCAGTGTCGACTACGATGATGCAAGGCTACACCCAAGGGTGGCCAAAAGTATTCATTATATGATTATTGCAATAAAAGATGTTTTACATATCACAGATGACCCCTCTGTCCCTGACACGAGGGTACACATGTTTAAGGAAAAGAAACCTGAGGTAACATTTCCCCCATCTCATAAGCTGAACGCGTTCTTTGAAAAAGCTTGGGAAACTGCAGTCAAAAAACTGCAGATTCCCAAAAGAATTCTTATGGCGTATCCCTTCCCTGCACAGGACAGGTTACAGTGGGAATCCTCGCCCAGGGTGGACAAGGCTTTGACGCGCTTATCCAAGAAGGTGGTGCTACCGTCCCCAGACACGGCAGCTCTCAAAGATGCTGCTGATCGCAGACAGGAAACGACTTTAAAATCAATTTATACACATACTGGTGCTTTACTCAGACCGGCTATAGCATCTGCTTGGGTCTGTAGCGCGGTAGCAGCTTGGACAGATACCTTGTCAGCTGATATTGATACCCTTTATAGGGATACCATTTTGTTGACCTTAGGTCACATCAAAGACGCAGTCTTATATATGAGAGACGCTCAGAGAGACGTCTGACTACTAGGTTCAAGGGCCAACGCAATGGCGGTCTCGGCTAGGCGAGCACTGTGGACCCGCCAATGGACGGGTGATGCCGACTCAAAGAAGCATATGGAAGTTTTACCTTACACGGGTGAGGTTTTATTTGGGGAAGGTCTCGCGGACCTAGTTTCCACAGCTACCGCGGGTAAATCTACTTTTTTGCCTTATGTTCCCCCACAGCAAAAGAAAACTCCACAGTATCAGATGCAGTCCTTTCAGTCGCATAAGTCCAGAAGAGGTCGGGGCTCTTCCTTCCTCGCCAGAGGTAAGGGTAGAGGGAAAAGAATGCCTGCTACGGCCAGTTCCCAGGAATAGAAGTCCTCCCCTGCTTCTACTAAATCCACCGCATGACGCTGGGGCTCCACTGAGGTAGGCCGCACTGGTGGGGGCACGTCTTCGACTCTTCAGCCACGTCTGGGTTCAGTTGGACGTGGATCCTTGGGCGATGGAAATTGTATCCCAGGGCTACAAGCTGGAATTCGAAGACGTGCCTCCTCGTCGATTCTTCAAATCGGCTTTACCAGCTTCTCCCCCAGAGAGGGAGATAATTTTAGCTGCAATTCAAAAGCTGTGTCAACAGCAAGTGATTATCAAGGTTCCCCTAACACAACAGGGGGAAGGGTACTATTCAACCCTATTTGTGGTCCCGAAACCGGATGGCTCGGTCAGACCCATTCTAAATCTAAAAATCCCTGAACCTGTTCTTAAAAAGGTTCAAGTTCAAGATGGAATCGCTCAGGGCAGTCATCTCCAACCTGGAAGGGGGGGGATTTTATGGTGTCATTAGACATAAAGGATGCAAACCTTCACGTCCCCATATATCCTCCTCATCAGGCATACCTGAGATTCGCTGTACAGGACTGTCATTACCAGTTTCAGACGTTGCCGTTTGGGCTTTCCACGGCCCCGAGGGTGTTCACCAAGGTAATGGCGAAAATGATGGTGATCCTACGCAGGCAAGGAGTCACAATTATCCCGTACTTGGACGATCTCCTGATTAAAAGCGAGATCAAAGGAACAGTTGCAGAAAAGCGTGTCGCTCTCCCTGAGAGTGCTACAGCAACATGGATGGATTCTAAATCTACCAAAGTCGCAGTTGGTTCCAACGACTCGGCTGTCTTTCTTGGGCATGATTCTGGACACAGAACAAGAGAGGGTTTTTCTCCCGAGGGGAAAAAGCCCAGGAACTCCAGAACATGGTAAGAGACCTGTTAAAACCGAAAAGAGTGTCAGTCCATCAATGCACTCGAGTACTGGGAAAAATGGTGGCGACCTACGAGGCCATCCCCTTCGGCAGGTTTCATGCGAGGACGTTTCAGTGGGACCTTCTGGACAAGTGGTCCGGGTCCCACCTTCAAATACATCAGAAAATAACCTTGTCCCTCAGGGCCAGGGTGTCTCTCCTGTGGTGGCTCCAGAGTGCTCACCTTCTAGAGGGTCGCAGGTTCGGCATTCAGGACTGGGTTCTGGTGACCACGGACGCGAGCCTCAGAGGATGGGGAGCAGTCGCACAAGGAAGGAATTTTCAGGGACTGTGGTCAAGCCAGGAGGCTTGTCTACACATCAACATACTGGAATTGAGGGCCATATACAACCTACGACAAGCGGAGAATATTCTTCGCGACCTACCGGTTCTGATTCAATCAGACAACGTCACAGCCGTGGCTCATGTAAACCACCAAGGCGGGACAAGGAGCAGAGTGGCAATGGCGGAAGCCACCAGGATTCTGCGCTGGGCAGAAATCACGTAAGTGCTCTGTCAGCGGTATTCATTCTGGGAGTGGACAACTGGGAAGCAGACTTCCTCAGCAGACACGATCTCCATGCGGAGAGTGGGGACTTCATCAAGAAGTTTTTGCAGAGATAACGAGTCTTTGGGGACTTCCTCAAATAGTCATGATGGCATCACGCCTCAACAAGAAGCTTTGGAGGTATTGTGCCAGGTCAAGGGACCCTTAGGCAGTAGCGGTGGACGCCCTCGTGACACCATGGGTGTTTCAGTCTGTCTATGTGTTCCCTCCTATTCCTCTCATCTCAAAGATACTGAGAATCATAAGACGAAAAAGAGTGCAGACAATAATCATTGTTCCAGATTGGCCTTGAAGGGCCTGGTATTCAGATCTTCAGGAGCTGCTCACAGAAGATCCATGGCCTCTTTCTCTCAGGGAGGACCTGTTGCAGCAGGGGCCCTGCGTGTTCCAAGACTTACCGCGGTTACGTTTGACGGCATGGCGGTTAAACACCAAATCCTAGCTGGGAAGGGTATTCCGGAAGAAGGCATCCCTACTCTGATAAAAGCTAGGAAGGAGGTGACGGCGAAACATTATCACCGTATCTGGAGGAAGTATGTTTCTTGGTGTGAAGCCAAGAATGCTCCTACGGCAGACTTCCACTTGGGCCGGTTTCTCCACTTTCTACAGACTGGAGTGGATATGGGCCTAAAGTTAGGCTCCATTAAGGTACAGATTTCGGCCCTTTCTATATTCTTCCAGAAAGAATTGGCTTCTCTCCCAGAAGTACAGACTTTTATAAAGGGAGTGCTGCACATCCAGCCTCCTTTTGTGCCCCCAGTGGCACCCTGGGACCTTAACGTGGTGTTACAGTTCCTAAAATCTCACTGGTTTGAGCCTCTTCAAACGGTTGAGTTAAAATTTCTCACTTGGAAGGTGGTCATGTTGTTGGCCTTGGAATCTGCAAGGCGGGTGTCCGAATTGGCGGCCTTGTCTCATTAAGAGCCCCTATCTCATTTTCCATGTGGATAGAGCAGAGTTGAGGACTCGTCCTCAATTTTTGCTTAAGGTGGTGTCATCGTTTCATATGAACCAACCTATTGTGGTGCCTGTGGCTAAGGGAGACTTGGAGGATTCCAAATCCCTTGATGTAGTCAGGGCCTTAAAAATGTACGTAGCCAGGATGGCTTGAATTAGGAAAACAGAAGCTCTGTTTGTCTTATATGCAGCCAACAAGGTTGGCGCTCCTGCTTCTAAACAGACTATTGCTCGCGTGGATCTGTAACACGATTCAGCTGGCTCATTCTACGGCTGGATTGCCGGTACCAAATTCGGTAAAGGCCCATTCCACTAGGAAGGTGAGCTATTCTTGGGCGGCTGCCCGAGGCGTCTCGGCGTTACAGCTTTGCCGAGCGGCTACTTGGTCGGGTTCAAACACTTTTTTTTTTTTTTGCTAAATTCTACAAGTTTCTACAAGTTTGATACCCTGGCTGATGAGGACCTCCTGTTTGCTCAATCGGTGCTGCAGATTCATCCGCACTCTCCCGCCCGGTTTGGAGCTTTGGTATAATCTCCATGGTCCTTACGGAGTCCCCAGCATCCTCTAGGACGTAAGAGAAAATAAGATTTTAAACCTACCGGTAAATCTTTTTCTCCTAGTCCGTAGAGGATGCTGGGCTCCCGTCCCAGTGCGGACATATTTCTGCATGACTTGTATATAGTTGTTGCTTACATAAGGGTTATGTTACAGTTAAGATCAGTCGTTGGCTGATACTGTTTTGTTCTTACTGTTAACTGGTTGCGTGTATTCCAGGTTATACGGTGTGGATGGTGTGGGCTGGTATGAATCTTGCCCTTAGATTAACAAAAAAATCCTTTCCTCGTACTGTCCGTCTCGACTAGGAGATAAAGATTTACCGGTAGGTTTAAAATCTTATTTTAAGATGTGTATTATGTGTAAAATCACTTGTAACACTGTACAATGAATTACCATCCTTCTGTGAGTGTAACTGTGCTTTCCTAGCAGGAGGTCTGGTGAATGATTGTGGTCAGTGTACACTCTCTAGGTCAGGGGTGGGGAACCTTTGGCCCTCCAACTGTTGAACTACACATACCAGTATGCCTTGCTACAGTTTCTCTGACGTCCTAGTGGATGCTGGGGACTCCGTCAGGACCATGGGGAATAGCGGCTCCGCAGGAGACAGGGCACAAAATTTAAAAGTTTGACCACTAGGTGGTGTGTACTGGCTCCTCCCCCTATGACCCTCCTCCAAGCCCCAGTTAGGTTTTTGTGCCCGTCCGAGCAGGGTGCAATCTAGGTGGCTCTCATAAAGAGCTGCTTAGAGTAAAAGTTTTGATAGTTTTATTATTTTCAGTGAGTCCTGCTGGCAACAGGCTCACTGCAACGAGGGACCTAGGGGAGAAGAAGTGAACTCACCTGCGTGCAGGATGGATTTGCTTCTTAGGCTACTGGACACTAGCTCCAGAGGGACGATCACAGGTACAGCCTGGATGGGTCACCGGAGCCGCGCCGCCGACCCCCTTGCAGATGCCGAAGTAAGAAGAGGTCCAGAAACCGGCGGCTGAAGGCTTTTCAGTCTTCATGAGGTAGCGCACAGCACTGCAGCTGTGCGCCATTGCGCTCAGGCACACTTCACACCGGCGGTCACTGAGGGTGCAGGGCGCTGGGGGGGGCGCCCTGGGCAGCAATGTTAATACCTTTCTGGCTAAAAAGAATACATCACATATAGTCCATGAGGCTATATGGATGTATTTCACCCCTGCCAGGTCTCAGAAAAACCGGGAGAAGAGCCCGCCGGAATAGGGGGCGGGGCCTATCTCCTCAGCACACAGCGCCATTTTCCTACACAGCTCCGCTGCTAGGAAGGCTCCCAGGCTCTCCCCTGCACTGCACTACAGAAACAGGGTAAAAAACAGAGAGGGGGGGCATTTTCTCTATCGTCCTAGTGGATGCTGGGGTTCCTGAAAGGACCATGGGGGGATAGCGGCTCCGCAGGAGACAGGGCACAAAAGTAAAGCTTTCCGATCAGGTGGTGTGCACTGGCTCCTCCCCCTATGACCCTCCTCCAAGCCAGTTAGATTTTTGTGCCCGGCCGAGAAGGGTGCAATCTAGGTGGCTCTCCTAAAGAGCTGCTTAGAAAAGTTTAACTTAGGTTTTTTATTTTACAGTGAGTCCTGCTGGCAACAGGATTACTGCAACGAGGGACTTAGGGGAGAAGAAGTGAACTCACCTGCGTGCAGGATGGATTGGCTTCTTGGCTACTGGACATCAGCTCCAGAGGGACGATCACAGGTACAGCCTGGATGGTCACCGGAGCCTTGCCGCCGGCCCCCTTGCAGATGCTGAAATAAGAAGAGGTCCAGAATCGGCGGCAGAAGACTCCTCAGTCTTCTAAAGGTAGCGCACAGCACTGCAGCTGTGCGCCATTTTCCTCTCAGCACACTTCACACGGCAGTCACTGAGGGTGCAGGGCGCTGGGAGGGGGGCGCCCTGGGAGGCAAATGAAAACCTATTTTGGCTAAAAATACCTCACATATAGCCTCCGGAGGCTATATGGAGATATTTAACCCCTGCCAGAATCCGTTAAGAGCGGGAGACGAGGCCGCCGAAAAAGGGGCGGGGCCTATCTCCTCAGCACACAGCGCCATTTTCCCTCACAGAAAGGCTGGAGGGAAGGCTCCCAGGCTCTCCCCTGCACTGCACTACAGAAACAGGGTTAAAACAGAGAGGGGGGGCACTAATTTGGCGTTAGAAATATATAAAAAAGATGCTATAAGGGAAAACACTTATATAAGGTTGTCCCTATATAATTATAGCGTTTTTGGTGTGTGCTGGCAAACTCTCCCTCTGTCTCTCCAAAGGGCTAGTGGGTCCTGTCCTCTATCAGAGCATTCCCTGTGTGTGTGCTGTGTGTCGGTACGTGTGTGTCGACATGTAGGAGGACGATGTTGGTGAGGAGGCGGAGCAATTGCCTGTAATGGTGATGTCACTCTCTAGGGAGTCGACACCGGAATGGATGGCTTATTTAGGGAATTACGTGATAATGTCAACACGCTGCAAGGTCGGTTGACGACATGAGACGGCCGACAAACAATTAGTACCGGTCCAGACGTCTCAAAAACACCGTCAGGGGTTTTTAAAACGCCCGTTTACTTTAGTCGGTCGACACAGACACAGACAGGGACACTGAATCCAGTGTCGACGGTGAATAAACAAACGTATTCCTTATTAGGGCCACACGTTAAAGGCAATGAAGGAGGTGTTACATATTTCTGATACTACAAGTACCACAAAAGAGGGTATTATGTGGGATGTGAAAAAACTACCATAGTTTTTCCTGAATCAGATAAATTAAATAAAGTGTGTGATGATGCGTGGGTTCCCCCCGATAGAAAATTATGGGCGGTATACCCTTTCCCGCCAGAAGTTAGGGCGCGTTGGGAAACACCCCTTAGGGTGGATAAGGCGCTCACACGCTTATCAAAACAAGTGGCGGTACCGTCTATAGATAGGGCCGTCCTCAAGGACCAGCTGACAGGAGGCTGGAAAATATCATAAAAAGTATATACACACATACTGGTGTTATACTGCGACCAGCGATCGCCTCAGCCTGGATGTGCAGAGCTGGGGTGGCTTGGTCGGATTCCCTGACTAAAAATATTGATACCCTTGACAGGGACAGTATTTTATTGACTATAGAGCATTTAAAGGATGCATTTCTATATATGCGAGATGCACAGAGGGATATTTGCACTCTGGCATCAAGAGTAAATGCGATGTCCATAACTGCCAGAAGATGTTATGGACACGACAGTGGTCAGGTGATGCAGATTCCAAACGGCACAAAGGTGTATTGCCGTATAAAGGAAGAGGAGTTATTTGGGGTCGGTCCATCGGACCTGGTGGCCACGGCAACTGCTGGAAAATCCACCGTTTTTACCCTAAGTCACATCTCTGCAGAAAAAGACACCGTCTTTTCAGCCTCAGTCCTTTCGTCCCTATAAGATCATATCTGCCCAGGGATAGAGGAAAGGGAAGAAGACTGCAGCAGGCAGCCCATTCCCAGGAACAGAAGCGTTCCACCGCTTCTGACAAGTTCTCAGCATGGCGCTGAGACCGTACAGGACCCCTGGATCCTACAAGTAGTATCCCAGGGGTACAGATTGGAATGTCGAGACGTTTCCCCTTCGCAGGCTCCTGAAGTCTGCTTTACCAAGGTCTCCCTCCGACAAGGAGGCAGTATGGGAAAAAATTCACAAGCTGTATTCCCAGCAGGTGATAATTAAATTACCCCTCCTACTACAAGAAAAGGGGTATTATTCCACACTATATTGTGGTACTGAAGCCAGAAGGCTAGGTGAGACTTATTCTAAATCTAAAAAATTTTTGAACACTTACAAAGGTTCAAATCAAGATGGAGTCACTCAGAGCAGTGATAACGAACAGGAAGAAGGGGACTATATAGTGTCCCGGGACATCAGGGATGCTTACCTCTATGTCCCAAATTTGCCCTTCTCACTAAGGGTACCTCAGGTTCGTGGTGCAGAACTGTCACTATCAGTTTCAGACGCTGCCGTTTGGATTGTCCACGGCACCCCGGGTCTTTACTAAGGTAATGGCCGAAATGATGATTCTTCTTCGAAGAAAAGGCGTCTTAATTATCCCTTACTTGGACGATCTCCTGATAAGGGCATAGTCCAGGGAACAGTTGGAGGTAGGAGTAGCACTATCTCGGATACTGCTACAACAGCACGGGTGGATTCTAAATATTCCAAAATCGCAGCTGATCCCGACGACACGTCTGCTGTGCCTAGGGATGATTCTGGACACAGTCCAGAAAAAGGTGTTTCTCCCGAAAGAGAAAGCCAGGGAGTTATCCGAGCTAGTCAGGAACCTCCTAAAAACAGTGCATCATTGCACAAGGGTCCTGGTAGAAAATGGTGGCTTCCTACGAAGCAATTCCATTCGGCAGATTTCACGCAAGAACTTTTCAGTGGGATCTGCTGGACAAATGGTCCGGATCGCATCTTCAGATGCATCAGCGGATAACCCTATATCCAAGGACAAGGGTGTCTCTCCTGTGGTGGTTATAGAGTGCTCATCTTCTAGAGGGCCGCAGATTCGGTATTCAGGATTGGATGCTGGTGACCACGGAGCCCAGCCCGAGAGGCTGGGGAGCAGTCACACAAGGAAAAAATTTCCAGGGAGTGTGATCAAGTCTGGAGACTTTTCTCCACATAAATATACTGGAGCTAAGGGTAAATTTATAATGCTCTAAGCTTAGCAAGACCTCTGCTTCAAGGTCAGCCGGTATTGATCCAGTGGGAAAAACATCACGGCAGTCGCCCACGTAAACAGACAGGGCGACACAAGAAGCAGGAGGGCAATGGCAAAAACTGCAAGGACTTTTCGCTGGGCGGAAAATCATGTGATAGCACTGTCAGCAGTGTTTCATCCCGGGAATGGAAACTGGGAAGCAGACTTCCTCAGCAGGCACGACCTCCACCCGGGAGAGTGGAAACTTCATCGGGAAGTTTTTTCCACATGATTGTAAACCGTTGGGAAATACCAAAGGTGGACATGATGGCGTCCCGTCTGAACAAAAAAACGGGACAGGTATTGCGCCAGGTCAAGAGACCCTCAGGCAATAGCTGTGGACGTTCTGGTAACACCGTGGGTGTACCAGTCGGTGTATGTGTTCCCTCCTCTGCTTCTCATACCTAAGGTGCTGAGAATTATAAGACGTAGAGGAGTAAGAACTATACTCATGGCTCCGGATTGGCCAAGAAGGACTTGGTACCCGGAACTTCAAGAGATGTTTACAGAGGTCTTATGGCCTCTGCCGCTAAGAAGGGACTTGCTTCAGCAAGTACCATGTCTGTTCCAAGACTTACCGCAGCTGCGTTTGTTGGCATGGCGGTGGAACGCCGGATCCTAAGGGAAAAAGGCATTCCGGAAGAGGTCATTCCTACCCTGGTCAAAGCCAGAAAGGAGGTGACCGCACAACATTATCACCACATGTGGCGAAAATATGTTGCGTGGTGTGAGGCCAGGAAGGCCCCACAAAGAAATTTCAACTCGGTCGATTCCTGCATTTCCTGCAAACAGGAGTGTCTATGGGCCTCAAATTGGGGTCCATTAAGGTTCAAATTTCGGCCCTGTCAATTTTCTTCCAGAAAGAATTGGCTTCAGTTCCTGAAGTCCAGAACTTTGTCAAGGGAGTATTACATATACAACCCTCTTTTGTGCCTCCAGTGGCACTGTGGGATCTCAACGTAGTTCTGGGATTCTTCAAATCACATTGGTTTAAAACCAGTCAAATCTGTGGATTTGAAGCATCTCACATGAAAAGTGACCATGTTCTTGGCCCTGGCCTGGACCAGGCGAGTGTCAAATTGGTGGGTTTTTTTTTCTCAAAAAAGCCCATATTTGTTTGTCCATTCGGACAGGGCAGAGCTGCGGACTCGTCCCCAGTTCTCTCCCTAAGGTGGTGTCAGTGTTTCACCTGAACCAGCTTATTGTGGTGCCTTGCACCTACTAGGGACTTGGAGGACTCCAAGTTGCTAGATGTTGTCAGGGCCCTGAAAATATAGGTTCCAGGACGGCTGGAGTCAGGAAAACTGACTTGCTGTTATCCTGTATGCACCCAACAAACTGCGTGCTCTTGCTTTTAAGCAGACTATTGCTAGTTGGATGTGTAATACAATTCAGCTTGCACATTCTGTGGCAGGCCTGCCACAGCCAAAATATGTAAATGCCCATTCCACAAGGAAGGTGGGCTCATCTTGGGCGGCTGCCCGAGGGGTCTCGGCTTTACAACTTTGCCGAGCGGTTATTTAGTCAGGGGCAAACACGTTTGTAAAATCCTACAAATTTGATACCCTGGCTAAGGAGGACCTGGAGTTCTCTCATTCGGTGCTGCAGAGTCATCCGCACTCTCCCGCCCGTTTGGGAGCTTTGGTATAATCCCCATGGTCCTTTCAGGAACCCCAGCATCCACTAGGACGATAGAGAAAATAAGAATTTACTTACCGATAATTCTATTTCTCGGAGTCCGTAGTGGATGCTGGGCGCCCATCCCAAGTGCGGATTATCTGCAATACTTGTACATAGTTACAAAAATCGGGTTATTATTGTTGTGAGCCATCTTTTTAGAGGCTCCGCTGTTATCATACTGTTAACTGGGTTTAGATCACAAGTTGTACGGTGTGATTGGTGTGGCTGGTATGAGTCTTACCCGGGATTCAAAATTCCTCCCTTATTGTGTACGCTCGTCCGGGCACAGTACCTAGCTGGCTTGGAGGAGGGTCATAGGGGGAGGAGCCAGTGCACACCACCTGATCGGAAAGCTTTACTTTTGTGCCCTGTCTCCTGCGGAGCCGCTATCCCCCCATGGTCCTTTCAGGAACCCCAGCATCCACTACGGACTCCGAGAAATAGAATTATCGGTAAGTAAATTCTTATTTTTTGGCGATATTATATATTTTTAAGCAGCTATAAGGAAACAACACTTATATAAGGTTGTTCCTATATAATTATAGCGCTTTGGTGTGTGCTGGCAAACTCTCCCTCTGTCTCCCCAAAGGGCTAGTGGGGTCCTGTCTTCTATCAGAGCATTCCCTGTGTGTCTGCTGTGTCGGTACGTGTGTGTCGACATGTATGAGGACGATGTTGGTGTGGAGGCGGAGCAATTGCCGGTAATGGTGATGTCACCCCCTAGGGAGTCGACACCGGAATGGATGGCTTTGTTTATGGAATTACGTGATAATGTCAGCACGCTGCAAAAGTCGGTTGACGACATGAGACGACCGGCAAACCAGTTAGTACCTGTACAGGCGTCTCAAACACCGTCAGGGGCTGTAAAACGCCCTTTGTCTCAGTCGGTCGACACAGACCCAGACACGGACACCGAATCTAGTGTCGACGGTGAAGAAACGAACGTATTTTCCAGTAGGGCCACACGTTATATGATCACGGCAATGAAGGAGGCTTTGCATATCTCTGATACTGCAAGTACCACAAAAAGGGGTATTATGTGGGGTCTGAAAAAACTACCTGTAGTTTTTCCTGAATCAGAGGAATTGAATGACGTGTGTGATGAAGCGTGGGTTACCCCTGATAAAAAACTTCTAATTTCAAAGAAGTTATTGGCGTTATACCCTTTCCCGCCAGAGGTTAGGGCGCGCTGGGAAACACCCCCTAAGGTGGACAAGGCGCTCACACGTTTATCCAAACAAGTGGCGTTACCGTCTCCTGATACGGCCGCCCTCAAGGATCCAGCTGATAGGAGGCTGGAAAATACTCTAAAAAGTATATACACACATACTGGTGTTATACTGCGACCAGCAATCGCCTCAGCCTGGATGTGCAGTGCTGGGGTGGCTTGGTCGGATTCCCTGACTGAAAATATTGATACCCTGGATAGGGACAGTATTTTATTGACTATAGAGCAATTAAAGGATGCATTCCTTTATATGCGAGATGCACAGAGGGATACTGCACTCTGGCATCAAGAGTAAGTGCGATGTCCATATCTGCCAGAAGAAGTCTATGGACACGACAGTGGTCAGGCGATGCGGATTCCAATATTTGCCCCGAGGCAAAGGAAAGGGTAAGAGACTGCAGCAAGCAGCCCCTTCCCAGGAGCAGAAGTCCTCCCCGGCTTCTGCAAAGGCCTCAGCATGACGCTGGGACCTTACAAGCGGACTCAGGGGCGGTGGGGGGTCGCCTCAAGAATTTCAGCGCACAGTGGGCTCACTCGCAGGTGGACCCCTGGATCCTGCAGGTAGTATCTCAGGGTTACAGGTTGGAATTCGAGAAGTCTCCCCCTCGCCGGTTCCTAAAATCTGCTTTGCCAACGTCTCCCTCAGACAGGGCGACGGTATTGGAAGCCATTCACAAGCTGTATTCTCAGCAGGTGATAATCAAGGTACCCCTTCTACAACAGGGAAAGGGGTATTACTCCACGCTATTTGTGGTACCGAAGCCGGACGGCTCGGTAAGACCTATTCTAAATCTGAAATCTCTGAACCTGTACATACAAAAATTCAAGTTCAAGATGGAGTCACTCAGAGCAGTGATAGCGAATCTGGAAGAAGGGGATTTTATGGTGTCCTTGGACATCAAGGATGCTTACCTTCATGTCCCAATTTGCCCTTCACACCAAGGGTACCTCAGGTTCGTGGTACAAAACTGTCATTATCAGTTTCAGACGCTGCCGTTTGGATTGTCCACGGCTCCCAGAGTCTTTACCAAGGTAATGGCCGAAATGATGATCCTTCTTCGAAGAGAAGGCGTATTAATTATCCCTTACTTGGACGATCTCCTGATAAGGGCAAGATCCAGAGAACAGCTGGAGGTCGGAGTAGCACTAACTCAAGTAGTGCTCCAACAGCACGGGTGGATTCTGAATTTTCCAAAATCCCAACTGATCCCGACGACACGTCTGCTGTTCCTAGGGATGATTCTGGACACTGTTCAGAAAAAGGTATTTCTTCCGGAGGAGAAAGCCAGGGAGTTATCCGAACTCGTCAGGAACCTCCTAAAACCAGGGACAGTGTCTGTGCATCAATGCACAAGAGTCCTGGGAAAAATGGTGGCTTCTTACGAAGCGATTCCATTCGGCAGATTCCATGCACGAATTTTTCAGTGGGATCTGCTAGACAAATGGTCCGGATCGCATCTGCAGATGCATCAGCGGATAAAATTGTCGACAAGGACAAGGGTCTCTCTGCTATGGTGGTTGCAGAGTGCTCATCTGTTAGAGGGCCGCAGATTCGGCATACAGAACTGGGTCCTAGTGACCACGGATGCCAGCCTGAGAGGCTGGGGAGCGGTCACACAAGGAAGAAACTTCCAGGGCGTGTGGTCAAGCCTGGAAACGTCTCTCACATAAATATACTGGAACTAAGAGCAATCTACAATGCTCTAAGCCTGGCAAAACCTCTGCTTCAGGGTCAGCCGGTGTTGATCCAGTCGGACAACATCACGGCAGTCGCCCACGTAAACAGACAGGGCGGCACAAGAAGCAGGAGGGCAATGGCAGAAGCTGCAAGGATTCTTCGCTGGGCGGAAAATCATGTGATAGCACTGTCAGCAGTGTTCATCCCGGGAGTGGACAACTGGGAAGCAGACTTTCTCAGCAGACCCGATCTTCACCCGGGAGAGTGGGGACTTCATCCAGAAGTCTTCCACATGATTGTAGTCCATTGGGAAAGACCAATGGTGGACATGATGGCGTCCCGTCTCAACAAAAAACTGGACAGGTATTGCGCCAGGTCAAGAGACCCTCAGACAATAGCTGTGGACGCTCTGGTAACACCATGGGTGTACCAGTCAGTGTATGTGTTCCCTCCTCTGCCTCTCATACCCAAGGTACTGAGAATTATACGGCAAAGGGGAGTAAGAACGATACTAGTGGCTCCGGACTGGCCAAGAAGGACTTGGTACCCGGAACTTCAGGAGATGCTCACGGAAGATCCGTGGCCTCTACCTCTAAGAAGGGATCTGCTTCAGCAGGGACCGTGTCTATTCCAAGACTTACCGCGGCTGCGTTTGACGGCATGGCGGTTGAACGCCGGATCCTAAGGGAAAAAGGCATTCCGGAAGAGGTCATCCCTACCCTGGTCAAAGCCAGGAAGGAGGTGACTGCACAACATTATCACCGCATTTGGAGAAAATATGTTGCATGGTGTGAGGCCAGGAAGGCCCCGACAGAGGAATTTCAACTGGGTCGATTCCTACATTTCCTGCAAACAGGATTATCTATGGGCCTCAAATTAGGGTCCATTAAGGTTCAAATTTCGGCCCTGTCGATTTTCTTCCAGAAAGAATTGGCTTCAGTTCCTGAAGTACAGACTTTTGTAAAAGGAGTACTACATATACAGCCCCCGGTTGTGCCCCCAGTGGCACCGTGGGATCTCAATGTAGTTTTGGATTTTCTCAAATCCCATTGGTTTGAGCCACTCAAATCGGTAGATTTGAAATATCTTACATGGAAAGTAACCATGCTACTGGCCCTGGCTTCAGCCAGGAGAGTGTCGGAATTGGCGGCTTTATCGTATAAAAGCCAATATCTGATTTTCCATTCGGACAGGGCAGAATTGAGGACGCGTCCTCATTTTCTGCCTAAGGTGGTATCAGCGTTTCACCTGAACCAGCCTATTGTGGTGCCTGCGGCTACTAGCGATTTGGAGGATTCCAAGTTGCTGGACGTTGTCAGAGCATTGAAAATATATATTTCAAGGACGGCTGGAGTCAGAAAATCTGACTCGCTGTTTATACTGTATGCACCCAACAAGCTGGGTGCTCCTGCTTCTAAGCAGACGATTGCTCGTTGGATTTGTAGCACAATTCAACTGGCACATTCTGTGGCAGGCCTGCCACAGCCTAAATCTGTCAATGCCCACTCCACAAGGAAGGTGGGCTCATCTTGGGCGGCTGCCCGAGGGGTCTCGGCATTACAACTCTGCCGAGCAGCTACGTGGTCAGGGGAGAACACGTTGTGTATAACTGTTTTGCGTATTAGACCTACTTTGGTCGTAAAGCTACAAAAATGAAGAGAAAATATCATCCCCTTAAAGATCATGCTAATAGGCATAAATGATAGCCATCAGCATAATAATATATATGTTTTCATAAATATATCACTTGGTTTGACAACATTAGTGTAAATTAATTCCCCATATTAATTCTGGAATTTTTATCAGTATTTGAATATTGAAAATTGAGGCAACCATTATTTGTAGCTCTACTCTCAGGCTATCACATACATTCACATGCCTGGACATAGAGATTTATTTTAACAAATGAAATAAGTTATATTTTAAAATCAAACAATATTACATAAAAGAGTGCGCCACACACTAAGCTTCTTTGTTTAATGTAGTACCCACTAGTGGTCTGCATTAATCATTTCTAGAAATACATTGTTTATTGTTGTGAGCCATCTTTTCAGAGGCTCCTACGTTATCATACTGTTAACTGGGTTCAGATCACAAGTTGTACGGTGTGATTGGTGTGGCTGGTATGAGTCTTACCCGGGATTCAAAATCCTTCCTTATTGTGTACGCTCGTCCGGGCACAGTATCCTAACTGAGGCTTGGAGGAGGGTCATAGGGGGAGGAGCCAGTACACACCACCTAGTGGTCAAACTTTTAAATTTTGTGCCCTGTCTCCTGCGGAGCCGCTATTCCCCATGGTCCTGACGGAGTCCCCAGCATCCACTACGGACTATGAGAAATAGAATTATCGGTAAGTAAATTCTTATTTTTGCTATTTGGTAATTCTAAAACTGTTGCAGGGCATGCTGGGATGTGTAGTTAAACAACAGCTGGAGGGCCGAAGGTTCCCTATCCCTGCTCCAGGTGATGTGCCTGGATTTTGCAATTTCCTGTGGAAAAGGGTTAATGAAGGAGACAGGATCAGAAGAGGGCATGTGAGCCCTGTATGGATGCAGAGATCTTTTTTTTTTTTTTAAGACTGTTTGAGCAATAAACATCTTGCCTTTGAGACGACTGCTCTGTATCCTGCGACAGCAAAGTTGCGCCAAATGCTGTTCCGTTCTCCGGCTGTTCTGTTCTGCCTCTGACAGCTACCGTGCAGGTTTTGGTCCACAGTGAAGGACCAGTGGCAATTGGCTGACACCAATCGGGAGGTGTGGCAGGAGCGTGTCCGCGCATACACAAAAGTAAGATGAGCCAGATGGCGGCAGCATTCCCTGCCCACTGCACAGTGGGTGGAGTCAGTAACAGGGAATCCCCCACTGACGGTAAGAGGGAATCCCCTATTAGCCCAAATACACTGGAATTAAACAAATCTGTGATCACCTGGCAGAGAGAGAGGTGCATCTGGTCACAAGTTAAATTGGATTTTACACAATATTTTGAGCAAAATCTTCCAAAAGTTAATTTTCTTCTATTTTTCGTAGTGAGAAGTTGATGGGTACCCACTTTTCTTAATTAGTAACTGGCAGGGAACTGGTATTACAGCTGGTGCTGTGCGCATCTTTGGCATTGCAAGACTGAAAATAACAGGAAACTGTTGAAACGATTTAAAGTTTCATCAAAGCCTGAAGCTGTGACCAGGGGTAGTCAGTAACTACATTTCCAGTTCTTGTATATTTAATAAAAGCCGAGTAATTGGTAAACCGACCCTCGTGTATGCATCAAGCGTCTTAGGACCGGAGCTAGCTTCCTGTAAGGCCAGTGTGCATGTGTGTAATTATAGCCCACCCGCAGGAACACTCACTAATAAGGCTGTATTTTCATTGGGTTCTCCAGAGATTTAATGCAATAAATTAAATTAAACTCCTTTTCTGCAGCTGTCTGCCTTCTAATGGCCATCTCCTGGGAAAGTCTTCGCCGAGTTTTAGATATCTTGGTCTTCGAGTAACTTGCTTAATTATTAGGACATTCCGCTCACTTTTTATACATGTTCTATATATATTTATTACACTTGCTTCCAGTGTGGTTGTTTGTCGCTTAGATCCACATCCTCCCATGTGACCCATTTCATGACATTCTGAAAAGGCGCTTTCCGTTGCTCCACATGTGTCCGTTGGCCGCGTTACGTAATTGACAGGTGTATTTTCTTTTTCATCCACTAGGGGTCACTGGAGTACTCTTGGGATATGGACGGCTTCCACCGGAAGAAGGCACTGAATAAATTAATTTTGAGACTACTCCTCCCCTCCATATCCTGCAGCACTTCAGTGTTTTTTCTGTGCTCGACACAGTTAGAAGGCATAGTGGAGCTCGTCCACAAAGTATTGGAATTTTTTTTCTAAGTTTTTTTTTTTCGTCAATTTCCACGTCCTTTCCCCCCTTCTAACAGGCGTGGGTCAGGGACAGTGGAAGCGGCTGAGTAGCCGTGAGTGTCGGACCTCTCTGTAAAGAGCTCCCTCACTCCACTTGCAGGCTGCCTGCAGGAAAGCTGGACGGAGCTTGGATGAAAGCCCCGTCATAGACTTCTGTCACGGTCCAGGTATGTTGGGTTGGGGCGGTCAGCGCTTGCTGCCGCTCCACTGTGGGGGATTATTTGGTACTCACCGCTGCCCGGGGCGCGCTCTCACTCTCCGGCCCCCAGCATCCTAGGAGACCGCTGCTCCCTGCGCAGCAGCAGCGCTGCTTGGCTACACAGACACGCCGCCATGCTGTGTGTGGCGGGCGGGAGCACGTGTGCATAGGCCGCTCCACGGCTCTATGCAGCACGCTCTCTGCTTCCGCCATCCGCCCGCAGCAGCCGAGGAGTTCCGTTGTCCGGGGCCTACAGGACAGGCCGCTCACACGGCCCTATTGCAAAAACTTCCACAGGCCCAGACCCGGTGCTGTACACGGAGGTCGTGGGAGTGGGGGGGGAGACTTTAACAGTATTGGGCAGTGTTAAGTTTTAAGAAAAACTTGGTGCTTAGTATGTTTAATGTTCTCCTGTCTGTTCCAGGTTTCCTATTTTACATCTCAGCTAAGAGTGGTACTAGGGGAATTTTTGGGTCAGTTTTCGTATTAGCAGGCACTGCACTTGCCTAAGATATATACCAGGAACTTTGGTGTTATTACTGAGTCGTGCAGTCTGTCTGTGTGGAGTTTGTATTGTCTGTCATAATGAGTAAGACACCAGCAAAATCTAAGAAACATTTGTCATGTCATGTCTGTAAGAGTGTGTTGCCTGATGGATCCACCACATGTACAGCATGTGTTGTTAATACAGCCATAAATACGATTTCCATTCCAGAAGTAAAGCCAGCATCTCAGGACCCTCCGTGGGCTTTACTTGCAGATGTATTAGTTGGTTTACAATCAGAGCTGGCCGCCTCTCGTGAAGAAAGAGAGGCGGCAAGATCTGAGTTTAAAATGAGACCATTTGAGTTACCTGGAGAATCTCAAGCTGGTCATAAGTCCACCTTGAGTGGAAAAGATAAGTTTCCTTTTCCTACTAATTTTCCTGTCTCTGGGATACTAGATCTCACTGAACAGGAGTATGAGGAGGGCGAAATAGAACAACAGTCAGAAGGTGACGACTTTGACAGCCCAGGTATTGACAATCTCATCAGAGCAGTTCGTCAGTCGCTGGAGTTTACAGAAACTGAGGAGCCACTGACGAATGATGAAGTAGTCTTTACTAAACGACAGAGATCTCCGATGTGTTTCCCTATCTCGGAATCTCTTAATAAAATGTTACTGGAGTCACGGAAAAATCCGGACAAACGGTTTTCTATTCCTCGTAGATTTAAATCGAGTTACCCGTTTCCAGAGGCCATGACAGCTACATGGGAGAACCCACCATTGGTGGATTCATCCGTATCTAAACTTACGAGGAAGTTAACCATACCAGTACCAACTGCTACTACACTTAAAGACCCTGCAGATCGTAAAATAGAGGCTATGCTAAGGTCCATGTATACAGCAACTGGAGTGCTGTTAAGACCTGGGTTGGTTGGCATTTGGGTTACTAAAGCTTTAATGGTATGGATAAAAGAGCTCAAGTCGGCTCTGCAAGATCATCTTATACTTCTCGCAGATCAAATCTGGGAAGCTGCTGAATATTTATGTACAGCTTCTACTGACGTCTGTCAGCTTACTTCTCGCCTGTCCTCATCGCTAGTCATAGTACGACGAGCACTTTGGCTGCGTTCGTGGCAGGCGGAGACGGAGGTTAAAAAAAGGTATAGAGGCATTGCCTTATGATGGCGAGAAACTTTTTGGTCCTGAATTGGACAAATGGATTTCTGAGGCTACTGGAGGGAAGTCTGTTTTTCTTCCTTCGCCTACAACTATACCTAAACGGAAATATTCTGGTCCGGCGTTCAAATCCTTTAGAACTCAGCCCTTTCGTGGGCAGGGCACAGGAGCAGTCACGCCGGGCAGAAGAGGTCGGGGACGTAGTGCCCGACAATCCAATGCACGTCGTCAAGACACCAAGACCACTAACAAACCAGTGGCATGACGGGCTCCCAGCCCATCTCGGATCCCCAATTGTGGGAGCACGCCTTCAGAGCTTTCAGGGGGCGTGGCTGCAGACGTCCACAGATGGGTGGATCCGCAATTTAGTATTAGAGGGTTACAAAATAGAGTTCGATTATCTTCCGACAGGAAGATTTTTCACGACAGGACTGCCTGTGTCGGACGACAAGAAAGCAGTTCTGCAGGTTGCCATTCAGTCTCTGCTGAATGCTGCAGTGATAATTCCAGTCCCTGTGCAGGAACAGGGGCAGGGTTATTATTCCAGTCTGTTTCTGGTACCAAAACCAGATGGCTCAGTCAGGCCAATATTGAACCTAAAAGGTCTCAATCATTACGTCACTTACCACAGATTCAAGATGGAATCTCTCAGGTCAGTAATTGCAGGGTTAGAGCCACAGGAATTCATGATTGCACTAGATCTCAAGGATGCGTATTTGCACATTCCGATTTGGCCACCTCACCAAAGTTTTTTAAGGTTTGCGATAAGGCGAGACCATTACCAATTTCAGGCTCTACCGTTTGGCCTCTCATCAGCGCCTCGGGTATTCACCAAGGTAATGTCCGTGATGACAGCTCATCTCAGGTCCCTAGGGGTAATAATTGTTCCGTATTTAGACGATCTACTCATAAAGGCTCCGTCTCAACAATTGCTTCTCCAACATGCCTTGCTAACGTACAATGTACTAGTTCAGCACGGTTGGATAGTCAGTTTAAAGAAATCACATCTAATTCCGTGTCAACGACTTCAATTCCTAGGGATGATTCTCGATACAGTAAAACAAAGGGTTTACTTGCCACAACAGAAAGTACAGGGCATTCGTCATCTGGTGCAATTAGTGCTCAAGCCACGCACAGTCTCAGTACATTTGTGCATTCGCCTTTTAGGCACAATGGTGGCGGCTTTCGAAGCACTTCAGTTCGGAAGATTTCACTCACGTCCGTTTCAACTGGAGGTGTTAGCACAGTGGTCGGGATCACATCTGCAGCTGCACCACAGGGTGAGGTTGTCACCACAAGTCAGGGTGTCTCTTCTCTGGTGGTTAAAAATACACAATCTATCTGCAGGGAGACGATTCGGAGTCGCGAATTGGATAATTCTGACAACGGACGCAAGTCTCAGAGGTTGGGGAGCTGTAGTTCAGAGTTATCGGCTCCAGGGCCTCTGGGCGGATCACGAAAGATCGCTATCCATAAATGTTCTGGAACTCAGGGCGATTTACAATGCTCTAAGACAAGCGGTGTACATGTTTCGTTTTCAGACTGTGCAGGTGCAGTCAGACAATGCGACGGCAGTCGCATACATAAACAAACAAGGAGGAACGAGAAGCCGCATGGCTATGCGGGAAGTAGCTCGAATCCTCAGATGGGCCGAATATCACCAGGTGATATTATCGGCAGTGTTCATTCCTGGAGTGGACAACTGGGAGGCAGATTTTCTCAGTCGTCGGGATTTTCATCCAGGAGAGTGGGCATTAAATCCAGAAGTTTTTCAGATGTTGATCCAGAAGTGGGGTTACCCTCAGGTGGATCTAATGGCATCCCGCCACAATCATCAGGTGTCAAGATATGTGTCCAGAACAAGAGATCCAGGGGCAGTGGCGGTGGATGCTCTCACAGCCACGTGGCCATACAGCCTTGTGTATCTGTTTCCACCGTTTCCGCTGCTCCCGCTGGTGCTAAAACGGATCAAGAGAGGGTTCGTCACAGTCATTCTAATAGCGCCTCATTGGCCTCGGAGGGCTTGGTTCTCGGATCTTCTCGGGTTACTCGCAGACGATCCATGGCCACTCCCACTACGTCCGGACCTGTTACAACAGGGTCCGTTCCTCTACCCCGATTTAGCGCGGCTGCGTTTGACGGGGTGGCTGTTGAAAAGGCCATCTTAAGGAAAGAGGGCATTCCTGAGTCTGTTATACCAACCATGGTACGAGCTAGGAAGCCGGTTACGGCAGCTCATTATTATAGAATTTGGCGTACTTATATAGGTTGGTGTGAAGCTCGGAAATTTCCGACATCGTCTTTTAAATTATCCCGTCTTTTGTTATTTTTACAAATGGGGTTAGATGGAGGACTACGTCTTTCCACACTAAAGGTGCAGGTATCTGCGTTGTCAATTTATTTTCAAAGGAAATTGGCCTCGTTGCAGTCAATACATACGTTTCTACAGGGTGTAAAGAGGATACAGCCTCCTTTCATTCCACCTACAGCACCATGGGACTTGAATCTGGTTTTAGATTTCTTACAGTCCGATTACTTTGAACCCTTACAACAAGTGGATATTAAATTTCTCACTTGGAAAACGATTTTTCTTTTAGCCTTAGCCTCGGCTAAGCGTGTTTCAGATTTGGGTGCCTTGTCATGCAAGTCACCGTATTTAATTTTTCATGATGACAGAGCGGAACTTCGGACGAATCCCGTTTTTCTACCAAAAGTAGTGTCGTCTTTTCACATCAATCAACCAATAGTAGTTCCTGTGTTAACAGGAGATTCTGGAATGTTGGATGTAGTTCGCGCATTGCGCATCTATGTTTCCCGAACGTCTACTGTGCGTAAGACAGATACGTTGTTTGTTCTCTATGACGCAGCTAAGAGGGGTTGGCCAGCCTCTAAGCAGACCTTATCCAGATGGATCAAACTGACTATACGTCAGGCTTACCTTTATGCTAAGTTACAGCCACCTACTTCAGTAACAGCTCATTCCACACGTTCTGTGGGGACGTCATGGGCAGCGAGTCGTGGGGCTTCTACGACACAGCTTTGCCGTGCGGCTACTTGGTCGTCAGTGCACACGTTTGTGCGCTTTTACAAGTTTGATACGTTCGCGGCATCAGCATCTAGCTTTGGCCGTTTAGTGTTACAAGGGCCAAACAGCTCTCCCGCCACGGAGGAGACTTTGGTACATCCCAAGAGTACTCCAGTGACCCCTAGTGGATGAAAAAGAAAATAGGATTTTGGTACTTACCAGGTAAATCCTTTTCTTTGAATCCATAGGGGGCACTGGACGCCCACCCAGAGCAGTTTACCTGTTTTAGGAGTTCAGTGGTTCTTATGGTAACACACTTTCACGACTGGTTTAAATTTAACAAGGGTTAATCAGTTATGGTGTCAACTGTTTAGTTGTCGGTTACGTTGTGTCAACTTTATTGTTGTCTGTGAGACTATATGTAATTCTCCTTTTGTCAATCTCTCTATCGATCCTGTTCGGCTCAGTAAAAAACACTGAAGTGCTGCAGGATATGGAGGGGAGGAGTAGTCTCAAAATTAATTTATTCAGTGCCTTCTTCCGGTGGAAGCCGTCCATATCCCAAGAGTACTCCAGTGCCCCCTATGGATTCAAAGAAAAGGATTTACCTGGTAAGTACCAAAATCCTATTTTATAGCATCCATTACAGAATTCAGTATGGATCGTTGTATAGCAGGTGTAATGGCTCAGTGTCTGGTAGGTGGTCAATAGTTACCAATTCAACACCACAATGTCAACTGTAGAATATAGATACAGGTCAATATGTCGACATGGAAAAAGTTGATATTCTCAGAATGCCAACGGTTAGGCTGCGGGGATGTTAGGGTTAGACTGTGGGGAGGTGGGGTTAGGGTTTGGCTGTGGGAAGGTGGGGTTAGGATGCGGGGAGGTTAGGGTTAGGCTGATGTGGGGTTAGGCTATGGGGAGGTTAGGCTGCGAGGAGGTGGGGTTAGGATGCGAGGAGGTTAGGGTTAGGCTGAGGTGGGGTTAGGCTATGGGGAGGTTAGGCTGCGAGGAGGTGGGGTTAGGATACGGTGAGGTTAGGCTGTGGGGAGGTGAGGCTAGTGTTAGACACAGTGGCGTATCTATAATGGGTGCAGCGTGTGTAGTGCAGGTCCTCACTGCTCAATCCTACACCCATATCTCCTCTATACTTAACTTACCATAGTCCAACAGTCGCAGCGCTGCAAAGTCACTGGGAAAATGGTGTGGTAGCCATACACCCACCCTATATCTGCAGTCCCAGGCCATCATGTGTGACCACCGTGTACACCCACCCCATCATCTCTGCAGCCCCAGGCCATCATGTGTAACCACCCCGTCATCTCTGCAGCACCAGGCCATCATGTGTGACCACCCCGTCATCTCTGCAGCACCAGGCCATCATGTGTGACCACCCCGTCATCTCTACAGCACCAGGCCATCATGTGGGACCACCCCGTCATCTCTACAGCACCAGGCCATCATGTGTGACCACCCCGTCATCTCTGCAGCACCAGGCCATCATGTGTGACCACCCTGCACACCCTCCCCGTCATCTCTGCAGCCCCAGGCCGTAATGTGTGACCACCGTGTACACCCACCCCATCATCTATGCAGCCCCAGGCCATCATGTGTGACCACCTCGTCATCTCTGCAGTCCCAGGCCATCATGTGTGACCACCCCGTCATCTCTGCAGCACCAGACCATCATGTGTGACCACCCCGTCATCTCTGTAGCACCAGGACATCATGTGTGACCACCCCGTACACCCACCCGGCATCTCTGCAGCACCAGGCCTTCATGTGTGACTACCCCGTACACCCACACCGTTATCTCTGCAGTCCCATGCCATCATGTGTAACCACCCCGTACACCCACCCCGTCATCTCTGCAGCACCAGGCCATCATGTGTGACCACCCCGTCATCTCTGCAGCACCAGGCCATCATGTGTGACCAGCCCTATACACCCACCCCGGCATCTCTGCAGCATCAGGCCATCATGTGTGACCAGCCCTATACACCCACCCCGGCATCTCTGCAGCATCAGGCCATCATGTGTGACTACCCTGTACACCCACACCGTCATCTCTGCATTCCCATGCCATGATGTGTAACCACCCCGTCATCTCTGCAGCACCAGGCATGCCACCCCGTCATCTCTACAGCACCAGGCCATCATGTGTGACCACCCTGCACACCCACCACGTCATCTCTGCAGCCCCAGGCCATAATGTGTGACCACCCTGTCATCTATGCAGCTCCAGGCCATCATGTGTGACCACCCCGTCATCTCTAGCTCCAGGCCATCATGTGTGACCACCCTGTACACCCACCCTGTCATCGCTGCAGTACCAGGCCATCATGTGTGACCACCCCGTCATCTCCCAGCGTGTAAAGATGCTGTTCGCGCTATGGGAGAGAGCTTGGGGGTAGCCTTTAACAGTGACGCCGCCCACTGTAGTAACGTCTGTGCGCTGCACCGCCCGCTTCAATGATGTTACATAGCCATGCCCTCTAGTTTGCATGACCACGCCCTTTTTCAGATGCCACGCACACACATGCCCCTGCAGTCCGGCGCCTTGCCCTCTAGAATTTCTAGAGGGAACACTACGACTCGACTACTGCAATGTTCTCCTCACTGGCTTCATTTGCTCCTATCTTGCTCCCCTCCAATCTGTCCTCAACTCCACAGCTAGGCTTATCTTCCTCTCCAGCCACTCCACATTTGCCTTCAACAAATCTACACTGGCTCCCATTCCCCTTCAAACTCCTCACCCTCACATACAAGGCCATCTCTAATTCCACTGCTCCATACATCTCCAACCTCCTCTCCCTTCATACTCCTTCCCGCCCTCTACGGCCTGCCAATGACCGACGCTTCTCTTCTTCCCTAGTCACTGCTTCCCATGCTCGAGTTCAAGACTTTGCTCATGCTGCACCCCTTCAGTGGAACGCGCTCCCCCGCTCTCCCCAACCTTGCAAAGCTTCAAACGGGCACTGAAAACCCACCTATTCATCCATGCATACCCTTCTGATGCATAACCTAGTCCCGAGGCCGCTCCTCCATCCCCCTGCCTCATGCCTGGAACATCTTTGCTTTGTGTACATACTGCCATCAGGCTTCCTCCCACTTGCTTGCACCTCATGTCATCTGTCTGTCGCCCCTTCCCACTAGATTGTTAGCTCTTCAGAGCAGGGCCCTCTTTCCTCTTGTTGTCAAAGCCCTCTTCTCGACACATTTCACTCGCAGCTCTCTTCTACTCAGCGACTATCTTTACCGCTTTCTCTCCTACTGGTAAAGGCTCATCTCTATCTACAGCCGCCAGCCCCTAGTAGTGCGCTGATTACTCCCTCGCTACTTACATCTTAGCTGTATTATGTTTTGAGAATTGTGGTGCTCCTTGTTACCTGTACTCTATTTTTGTTACAACATAGAATACAAATTAGCGCTAGGAAACTGGATATTAAATTTATCACAATTTTAATAAAGTGATTAAAAAATGATACTGTTGCAACAGTATCATTTTTTCTCTGACGTCCTAGTGGATGCTGGGACTCCGTAAGGACCATGGGGAATAGCGGCTCCGCAGGAGACAGGGCACAAAATAAAAGCTTAAGGATCAGGTGGTGTGCACTGGCTCCTCCCCCTATGACCCTCCTCCAAGCCTCAGTTAGATTTTTGTGCCCGGCCGAGAAGGGTGCAATCTAGGTGGCTCTCCTGAGCTGCTTAGAATAAAAGTTTAGTTAGGTTTTTTTATTTTCAGTGAGTCCTGCTGGCAACAGGCTCACTGCATCGTGGGACTAAGGGGAGAAGAAACGGACTCACCTGAGTGCAGAGTGGATCGGGTTTCTTAGGCTACTGGACATTAGCTCCAGAGGGACGATCACAGGTTCAGCCTGGATGGGTCACCGGAGCCGCGCCGCCGTCCTCCTTACAGAGCCAGAAGAGACGAAGAGGTCCATGAAATCGGCGGCAGAAGACATCCTGTCTTCAGTCTAAGGTAGCGCACAGCACCGCAGCTGTGCGCCATTGCTCTCAGCACACTTCACACTCCGGTCACTGAGGGTGCAGGGCGCTGGGGGGGAGCGCCCTGAGACGCAATATAACAATATACCTTAGGTGGCAAAAAGAATACATCACATATAGCTCCTGGGCTATATGGATATATTTTAATCCCCTGCCATTTTTACACAAAAAAGCGGGAGATAAGGACGTCGTGAAGGGGCGGAGCCTATCTCCTCAGCACACAAGCGCCATTTTCCCTCACAGCTCCGCTGGAAGGACGGCTCCCTGACTCTCCCCTGCAGTCCTGCTTCAGAATCAGGGTAAAAAAGAGAAGGGGGGGCATTTTTGGCAGCAAATAACGATAATAACAGCAGCTATAAGGGAATAACACTTATATAAGGTTATCCCTGTATATATATATATATATAGCGCTGGGTGTGTGCTGGCAGACTCTCCCTCTGTCTCTCCAAAGGGCTAAGTGGGGCCCTGTCCTCTATCAGAGCATTCCCGGTGTGTGTGCTGTGTGTCGGTACGCGTGTGTCGACATGTATGAGGAGGAAAATGATGTGGAGGCGGAGCAGTTGCCTGTGTTGGTGATGTCACCCCCTAGGGAGTCGACACCTGACTGGATGATTGTATTTAAACAATTAAGTGATAATGTCAGCAATTTGCAAAAAACTGTTGACGACATGAGACAGCCGGCAAATCAATTAGTGCCTGTCCAGGCGTCTCGGACACCGTCAGGGGCGCTAAAACGCCCGTTACCTCAGTGGGTCGACACAGACCCTGACACAGATACTGAGTCTAGTGTCGACGGTGACGAGACAAACGTAATGTCCAGTAGGGCCACACGTTACATGATCACGGCAATGAAAGAGGCATTGAACCTTTCTGACACTACAAGTACCACAAAGAAGGGTATTATGTGGGGCGAGAAAAAACTACCAATAGTTTTTCCTGAGTCAGAGGAAATAAATGAGGTGTGTGAAAAAGCGTGGGTTTCCCCCGATAAAAAACAGCTAATTTCTAAAAAATTATTAGCATTATATCCCTTCCCGCCAGAGGTTAGGGCGCGTTGGGAAACACCCCCTAGGGTAGATAAGGCGCTCACACGTTTATCTAAACAAGTAGCGTTACCGTCTCCTGATACGGCCACCCTCAAAGAACCAGCTGATAGAAGGCTGGAAAATATCCTAAAAAGTATATACACACATACTGGTGTTATACTGCGACCAGCAATCGCCTCAGCCTGGATGTGCAGTGCTGGAGTCGCATGGTCGGATTCCCTGACTGAGAATATTGATACCCTGGATAGGGACAATATTTTGTTAACTATAGAACATTTAAAGGATGCATTACTATATATGCGTGATGCACAGAGGGATATTTGCACCCTGGCATCAAGAGTAAGTGCTATGTCCATCTCTGCCAGAAGAGCGTTATGGACGCGACAGTGGTCAGGGGATGCGGATTCCAAACGGCACATGGAAGTATTGCCGTATAAAGGGGAGGAGTTATTTGGGGCTGGTCTATCGGACCTGGTGGCCACGGCAACGGCTGGAAAATCCACCTTTTTACCCCAGGTCACTCCACATCAGCAGAAAAAGACACCGTCTTTTCAAACTCAGTCCTTTCGTTCCCATAAGTACAAGCGAGCAAAAGGCCACTCTTTTCTGCCCCGGGGCAGAGGAAGAGGAAAAAGACTGCACCATGCAGCCGCTTCACAGGAGCAGAAGCCCTCCCCTGCTTCTGCCAAGTCTTCAGCATGACGCTGGGGCTTTACAAGCAGACTCAGATATGGTGGGGGCCCGTCTCAAGAATTTCAACGCGCAGTGGGCTCACTCGCAAGTGGATCCCTGGATTCTACAGGTAGTATCGCAAGGGTACAAACTGGAATTCGAGGCGTTTCCCCCTCGTCGGTTCCTGAAGTCTGCTTTACCAAAGTCTCCCTCCGACAGGGAGGCAGTTTTGGAAGCCATTCACAAGCTGTATTCCCAGCAGGTGATAATCAAGGTACCCCTCCTGCAACAAGGAAAGGGGTATTATTCCACGCTGTTTGTGGTACCGAAGCCGGACGGCTCGGTGAGACCAATTTTAAATCTGAAATCCTTGAACACTTACATAAAAAGGTTCAAATTCAAGATGGAGTCACTCAGAGCAGTGATAGCGAACCTGGAAGAAGGGGACTATATGGTGTCTCTGGACTTCAAAGATGCTTATCTCCACGTCCCAATATACCCTTCTCACCAAGGGTACCTCAGGTTTGTAGTACAAAACTGTCATTATCAGTTTCAGACGCTGCCGTTTGGATTGTCCACGGCACCTCGGGTCTTTACCAAGGTAATGGCCGAAATGATGATTCTTCTACGAAGAAAAGGCATTTTAATTATCCCTTACTTGGACGATCTCCTGATAAGGGCAAGATCCAGGGAACAGTTAGAAGTCTGAGTAGCACTATCTCAGGTAGTGTTACGTCAGCACGGGTGGATTCTAAATATTCCAAAATCGCAGCTGATTCCAACGACACGTCTACTGTTCCTAGGAATGATTCTGGACACAGTCCAGAAGAAGGTGTTTCTCCCGGAGGAGAAGGCCAGGGAGTTATCCGAGCTAGTCAGGAACCTCCTAAAACCAGGCCAGGTCTCAGTGCATCAGTGCACGAGGGTCCTGGGAAAAATGGTGGCTTCTTACGAAGCGATTCCATTCGGAAGATTCCATGCAAGAACATTTCAGTGGGATCTACTGGACAAATGGTCCGGATCGCATCTGCAGATGCATCAGAGGATAACCCTGTCGCCAAGGACAAGGGTGTCTCTCCTGTGGTGGCTACAGAGTGCTCATCTACTAGAGGGCCGCAGATTTGGCATTCAGGATTGGATCCTGGTAACCACGGATGCCAGCCTGAGAGGCTGGGGAGCAGTCACACAGGGAAGGAATTTCCAGGGCTTGTGGTCAAGCATGGAAACATCTCTTCATATAAACATTCTGGAACTAAGGGCCATTTACAATGCCCTAAGTCAAGCAAAACCTCTGCTTCAGGGTCAGGCGGTGTTGATCCAATCGGACAACATCACGTCAGTCGCCCACGTAAACAGACAGGGCGGCACGAGAAGCAGGAGGGCAATGGCAGAAGCTGCAAGGATTCTTCGCTGGGCGGAAAATCATGTGATAGCACTGTCAGCAGTGTTCATTCCGGGAGTGGACAACTGGGAAGCAGACTTCCTCAGCAGACACGACCTTCACCCGGGAGAGTGGGGACTTCACCCAGAAGTCTTCCACCTGATTGTAAACCGTTGGGAAAAACCAAAGGTGGACATGATGGCGTCACGTCTAAACAAAAAACTGGACAGATATTGCGCCAGGTCAAGGGACCCTCAGGCAATAGCAGTGGACGCTCTGGTAACGCCGTGGGTGTACCAGTCAGTGTATGTGTTCCCTCCTCTGCCTCTCATACCAAAAGTACTGAGAATCATAAGAAGGAGAGGAGTAAGAACTATACTCGTGGTCCCGGATTGGCCAAGAAGGACTTGGTACCCGGAACTTCAAGAGATGCTCACGGACGAACCGTGGCCTCTACCTCTAAGACAGGACCTGCTACTGCAGGGGCCTTGTCTGTTTCAAGACTTACCGCGGCTGCGTTTGACGGCATGGCGGTTGAACGCCGGATCCTGAGGGAAAAAGGCATTCCAGAAGAAGTCATTCCTACTCTGGTCAAAGCCAGGAAGGACGTAACCGCAAAACATTATCACCGCATTTGGCGTAAATATGTTGCGTGGTGTGAGGCCAAGAGGGCCCCTACAGAGGAATTTCAACTGGGTCGTTTCCTTCATTTCCTGCAAACAGGACTGTCTATGGGCCTAAAATTAGGGTCCATTAAGGTTCAAATTTCGGCCCTGTCGATTTTCTTCCAAAAAGAACTGGCTTCAGTACCTGAAGTTCAGACATTTGTAAAAGGGGTGCTGCACATACAGCCTCCTTTTTGTGCCTCCAGTGGCACCTTGGGATCTCAATGTGGTGTTGAGTTTTCTAAAGTCACATTGGTTTGAACCACTTTCCACTGTGGACTTAAAATATCTCACATGGAAGGTGTCGATGCTGTTAGCCTTGGCTTCAGCCAGGCGTGTGTCAGAATTGGCGGCTTTATCATATAAAAGCCCTTACTTAATTTTTCATTCTGACAGGGCGGAATTGAGGACTCGTCCTCAATTTCTACCTAAGGTGGTTTCTGCATTTCACATGAACCAACCTATTGTGGTACCTGCGGCTACCAGGGACTTAGAGGACTCTAAGTTGCTTGACGTTGTCAGGGCCTTGAAAATATATGTTTCCAGGACGGCTGGAGTCAGAAAATCTGACTCGCTGTTTATCCTGTATGCACCTAACAAACTGGGTGCTCCTGCTTCTAAGCAGACGATTGCTCGTTGGATTTGTAGTACAATTCAGCTTGCACATTCTGTGGCAGGATTGCCACAGCCAAAATCAGTAAAAGCCCATTCCACAAGGAAAGTGGGCTCATCTTGGGCGGCTGCCCGAGGGGTCTCGGCTTTACAACTTTGCCGAGCAGCTACTTGGTCAGGGGCAAACACGTTTGCTAAATTCTACAAATTTGATACCCTGGCTGAGGAGGACCTGGAGTTCTCTCATTCGGTGCTGCAGAGTCATCCGCACTCTCCCGCCCGTTTGGGAGCTTTGGTATAATCCCCATGGTCCTTACGGAGTCCCAGCATCCACTAGGACGTCAGAGAAAATAAGATTTTACTTACCGATAAATCTATTTCTCATAGTCCGTAGTGGATGCTGGGCGCCCATCCCTAGTGCGGATTGTCTGCAATACTTGTATATAGTTATTGTTACAAAAATTCGGGTTATTATTGTTGTGAGCCATCTTTTCAGAGGCTCCCTTGCGTTTATCATACTGTTCACTGGGTTCAGATCACAAGTTGTACGGTGTGATTGGTGTGGCTGGTATGAGTCTTACCCGGGATTCAATATCCTTCCTTATTATGTACGCTCGTCCGGGCACAGTATCCTAACTGAGGCTTGGAGGAGGGTCATAGGGGGAGGAGCCAGTGCACACCACCTGATCCTTAAGCTTTTATTTTGTGCCCTGTCTCCTGCGGAGCCGCTATTCCCCATGGTCCTTACGGAGTCCCAGCATCCACTACGGACTATGAGAAATAGATTTATCGGTAAGTAAAATCTTATTTTAATCACTTTATTAAAATTGTGATAAATTTAATATCCAGTTTCCAAGCGCTAATTTTTATTCTATGTTGTTCTAATTGTGGGGCCTAACTAACCCCGGTGTATTAGCAGCTTTAAGTAAAGCAACTCATTACTAGCGCCAAAGGTATTACTTAGTAATCCATTTTTCTCTCTATTTTTGTTGTTTATTTACTGTAATGCTAAGTTTGGTCTCCCTGTACTGCCCTTTGTACGGTGCTTTATAAATTAAATGTAATAATAATTTATTGATACAGCTTGTGTGCAAGAATTACTCTATACTATACATACTACAAAGGTTATGGAAATGCTATTAAAGTTCTACTTCCTTGCAAGCCTTTAGTGAGGATGCAGGAAACGTGGTAGCAGGTTTATTTGCACTCTGTGATAGAGCAACACATGGCCAGGCTTCCTTTATGTAGAAGTGCCTACAGCCTTGTAACTACCAATGTACACTGTATGCATACACCTATATTGTCAGATGACCAACATCAGGGCCTCTCGCCAACCATCATTACTCTTCATTTCAAGATGAATTAAAGGGCCTGAAAACAACCTTAGCACACCAACATTACCCATCCCACTTGCCACAGAATATACCCACATGACACTCATCAGACCACAGTCACTTTGTCTTGCATTTGCAGCTAGCTGCACTAGTCCCTGCCTACCCTCCTCTGGTTGTGGTGCGTGATCTCTTCACATTGTAGTGGCTGCGCCCGATGAGTGATTCTCTGCAAGTTAGATTGGGGTCAGCCAGCTGGTGGCTGTAGATGGGGGCTCGCTGGGCTAGGGATGGTGAACACACCGATGGCCATCGATGGCGAAACTGAGAGTGGCCATTGATGGTCACTAACTATGCTATTGGAGACCATCGATGTTTTCTCTCATTGATGGCCATCCCTGTTATTTCTGTGAAAGGCCCGGGGGCAGGGGCTTCGCGGGGGGCAGGGATGGAGCTATGCTCTGTGTCTCGGCATCTTGTAAAAAAAAATATATATATTTGTTTAGACCTAGCCATCGATGGAGGGAAACCATCTGGTTCTCCCCCCATCGATGGTAAAAGTATGTGTCATCGGTCATAGACCATCGATTATTTTGAATGGTCGATGGCCATTCCTACGCTGGGCAGCCTGTTGGCCACTATCGGCCTGGATGGATGCACTGAGGGGCAGACGTATTAACCTGGAGAAGGCATAAGGAAGTGATCAACCAGTGATAAGTGCAAGGTGATAAATGCACCAGCCAATCGGCTCCAATATGTAAATTAACAGTTGGGAGCTGATTGGCTCGTGCGTGTATCACCTCCCGCTTATCACTAGTTTATCACTTCCTTATGCCTTCTCCAGATTAATACATCTGCCCCTGAATGTCTTAGCCTTTCCGTGTCTTTCCTTCTATGTTTTCTTTTGGGTTATTGCAATTTTGTTCTTTATATTATTAGGTTCTATGTATTAGCATAGTAGTTAAAATTAAAAAAAAATAACCGACTAATGTGGTTCTAGAGGAAAAGTCGACTGGAATACTGTAAATGAGGGATTTGTTCCGTAACTGTGAAAGTGTGTTTTATACTGACGACACGTGGTATCAAAATCCTAATTTATGCTGTTTTTGTAACATTTCACATGCATTACCTTGCGTACATGGATACTTTTTAATTAGATTGTGAAAGCTTGAAATGAGATGAGTCTTCTTACCCTGTGCCGGAATGTCATCTCTCGGGCAGGGAACTTTATGCCCCAGCTAAGATGAGGACTGCCAATAGGGCATCAGTCATGAGTGAAATTACTGCTTCAACTTGTCATTGGAGCGTTAAAGTGTTTCCTCTGTCAGATGCTGATGGCGTGTAACGCTCTTCTCCCGCTTATTATTTTATCCAGCAAAAGATTAACTAGACCTCAATAGTTGTGCAGCGGAAAAGGCTCCCTCGTTTTCCTTCACTCATTCTAGTGTTACGCAGATATAGGCAAGGTTTATTTTATTGCGTTATGCTTATTTTTCTGTGTTCTTTATGACTATGGGGGTTATTCACAGATGGATGCAGATCTTGCTTCCCACAGCCAGATCTGCGTCTATCTACTCACATGCTGGGGCCGTCCATCACAGGGCAAGGACGCCCAGCATCTGTGTGGGGCCACCCCACAATTAAATTGCGGACGCATCGATTTAAGGTCGACCCCTGCCTGCGCAGCCTGGCAGGCGGTCCGGCGCCATTTTATTAGTGCCTTGAATATGTTCCGTACATGCCCACGAAGCGCCACGATGATGGCCAATGCCGCTTTCAATCACCTTACGGCGGATGTGGCCGCATGATGAAGGGACGCGCACACAATGTTGGCAGACGCGATGTGCACATTGTGGTTAGTGTATGGACTCCCCCCTCCGAGACTGCTATCTTTTGGTTTAAAGTTTATTAAAAGTAAGACAGACTAATGCACTGTTATATGATTTATGCCGTTTCAGTACACAGTGGATATTTGTTTTCTGTATCTTTCAGCCACCTTGTACATTTGTAGTCTGCAGCTCCCTTCACCCAACAAGGGAGCCTGTGTTTTCCCAGAGTGTGGATCATAAGGTCAACCCTAATTAGGTCAACAGTCAGGAGATTGACATGGAAAAGGTAGACACAATCATTAGGCCAACATGTGAAAGGTAGACAATGCAAGAGGTCGACACATGAAAAGGTCGACAAAGTTTTCTTTGCCGTTTTTGCTGTCGGAGCACAGTGAACCCCAATTAGTGAACCGTGTCCCCTTTGCATAGCTCGCGGCTGCTGGCGAGGTTCCTTGCTCTGCTCGGCCCAGGTTACTATTCCCAGTCGTATTCCACGTGAATGTTAAAGTAAGAAAAGGGAGGGGGGGGGGGGGGGGGGAGAAAACCTTAAAGTGGTGTCAACCATTGTCATGTCGACCTTTAGTACCTGTCGACCATAAGAAATGTCTAACTAATGCACATCGACTTTTCCACTGACGATCTATAGTCTGGATACCGTTTTCCCATGTGTCTAGTACTACAGGTAATGGCTTAAACCTCAGTCACTTGCTTCTAGGTATAAACCCACATGTAGGACGGAATTTGATTGTCCGCCGGCCGCCACTAGATGGCACCCAACCGGGGCTAATCAATTTTTTATTGCTCCGCTCAGGCGCATTGGCTGTCGGCGTCTGCATTTCTGCACCCCCCCCGGGTGGCAAGCCGGAATGCTCAAAAAGTGACCCATTTGGGCACCCAAAACAGCACATTTCACGATCGTGCAAAAAGCGCTTTGGTCAGGTTTACCTGTTTTACACGGCTATCCCCGACCTTTGGCGCGATCAGGGCGGAAAACCCCCACACTTGAATTGTGCCCCTCGATTTCCCTTCACTTTCGATGGGAGGTCGAGGGTGCAAAACAATTGAATACCGCCCACAGTGACTAATTTTTGAGTCATGCTGTTCCTCATTTGTTTTGTTTTTTCTTCTTTGAATAAAAAATAAATAAAAATGCAGATGCATTTTTATGTTATATCCAGCTATTGTAGGTAGACTAGGGTGCTCTCATTTCCAGTTCACTGTCTTTTTTTTTTTTTTTTTTTGAGTTCAATAAGTTTTTGATTTTTCCAGACAAACCAAAACATTGAGTACATAAGTATGCACTATGTGTATACAGATAAAAACCAGCGAATGTTGTATGCATCAACAGACATACATAAATAAAGTTGCAAAGAGCTACAAGTTATACATAACGATTGTCGTGACTGGTTTTCATTTGTTCATACAATATTGTTACATTAAGTTACCAGATATCAATGCAGGGCAGATACACGAGTCCCCTGGTAGATCGGAGACGATAACCACCTATCCCATATCTTGTAAAATTTATCCGGGGCTTTCCTAGAAATATAAACAAACTTTTCATGGAACACAACCGAGTTCACTAACTGGATCCATTTATTAATATCAGGGCCCGTAGTCGCCCAGTTCACTGTCTTTTGGCACACGGAGAACAGTAGAAGCTTAGTACCTATAACGTGGATCTTTTCCATATTTTACATACCTGTGCATATACATTGAAAAAGTCCAAATATCTGCAAATATTTTCGGAACAATTGCAAAATCAGTTACATGACTTGTGCATTTATTTCTGAGGCTGTGCTTTCATTATTTTGACGTATTGATACCTATACACTTGAGCTATGAAGTATCTTCTTGACATTTGTTTATGTATACATATATTTCTAAGTTTGCAGCGTGCTCAATATTTTCAAAATTTCATATTTGAAAACCATTTCATGATACAGGCTCTGTCAATAAGCAGCAAATTGTCCCATGTGTTTTATGTTTTCATATATGTGATCTATTTGGGCATTAAAAATGTTATGGTTTAAAATCATTCTATTACATTGAGGCATTTAAACTCTGCCTGCTTTTTCCTGACTCGTTACGTTAACGATCTGCTTACTTAGTAGAAACAAGGACGACCACGAGGGTTGTCTCTTTGACTAGCGTACAGATTTGTGTTGTGTGTTTTTGGATTTATATGTATGTTTTAATTCTGTGGCTAGTATTTTATCCTTTTATAGAAGTGAAGTTTTAACATATTCGTATATAAACTGTTTAGGTTATTTCAAGAGTGCCCCCGCCAGAGAGTACTTGCGTTCTTCCTGTTGTTTTCCAAGCAATACAGAGGTGCTGCTGTTCTTATTCTGTTGCGTTCTTCCTGTTGTTTTCCAAGCAATACAGAGGTGCTGCTGTTTTTATTCCGTGGAGTTCCTTTGCACATATTGATTGAATTACTGTGAATCTTGTCCCTTATTTACCCAGAAGTCAAAGTATTGGTCATAAGCTGGTTTCATGATTGTATAATGACTTTTCTGATTGTCAGGATTCCAGCTCTGGATTGCCTTCCGGGCAGATCTGTCACGACGAGCAGCGGCTAGAGGTGATCTTTGCAGACTTAGCCAGACACAAGGATGACGCACAGCAGCGTAGCTGGGCCCTGTACGAGGATGAAAACGTCATTCTCTGTTACTTGGAGGAACTTCTCCTAATTCTGGTGGGTAACTCACAGAGCACTGTATTGCCATCTGATGTTGCACTAGGGTTGCAGAAACTGTGGCTCTTATAGAAAGGTGCAGGGAGGAGGCTGTATTGGTTGAGAATAAGGAGGAGCCAGGGAGACTGCACAATAATAAAATGGGGCTTAGTTTGTATTCTAATTCACTTTTAAACCACTTGCTCGGCTTCACAGGTGACACTCTGTGGTCATCACTATTTCTGGCCAACTCGAGGTACTTAAGGGAAATCATGAACATAATACAGAGGTTTAGTTTTGCAGAATATACAGAAACCGCTAATACAGGGGTGAGACAGCCGTTTTGGGTCGTCCATTCCAAGGATTATTAATTCTACCCACAAAGGTACGAGATGAGGCAGCCATCTTGGGCACACTGCATGGGTTACAGTGAGTGGAATAGGCAATGTCTGGATGAGATGACACGTAATGGGGGAACTACAGTATGCCAAAGCAAGATACGAGCTACATGATCCTTAAAAAATCATCAGAGCCACGCATTGTTCATACTACCCACAAGAGTGTGCCAGGAGAGGCAGCCATCTTGGGAGCACTGCATGGATTACACTGGGCGGAATAGGTAATGCCTTGGGGAGATTACATGTAATGGGGGAATTACACTATGACAAAGAAAAATACAAGCTACATGATCCTTAAAAAGTGATCATAGCCACACATCCTACCCACAAGTGGGTGCCAGGAGAGGCAGCCATCTTGGGAGCACTATATGGGTTACAATGTGTGAAATAAGCATTACAAGGTGTAAAATTAAAAGCGACTACCAAGAAACCCACTGAACAATAGTTCTACGTGTTGTTCACCCTGCCCATGAAAGTACCTGCTGAGGCAGCCATCCTGGGGTGCACTACGTAGGTTACATTGTTAGAGCTGATTCTAGAAGCATGTTCTGTTTAAACTGAATTCTAGAGATATGCTTATAAATGTCTCTTCTACATGAGCTGAGGCCTTTGTATATGCTATAAAGTCCTGATCAATAAATAATACCGGACACCTTGTAGGATGTGCTCTCTTATGGCATTAGGTTTCTTATCCTATACATTGCTACCACAGATCCGTCCATACAGTATGAATACCGTGCACCTATTTTCATTCAGACAGATGCAGATCCTGAGGTGTGCAAGAAAATGTGTAAGCGGAACCAGTTTGAGGCTGTCGTGTCCCTGGTGGCTTATTATCAGATGGTAAGTAGTGTTCCGCACAGTTCCTGGCAGCGGCCTCTTTAAACCTCTCGGTGGGCAGAATGAGAAACACATCTGGCGGTTGTCAGAAAGAACAGTATTTCTTGGCTCTCTCCAATCATTGTTTTAGGTCAGTATCTCATACGTGTTTGTGATTAGACTAATAACTGCTGAGGATAATCGTTCACACAATAAATATCAGACTGCGACCGGCTTCGTTCTGTAAGCAGGACTCAAATCCTCATGAATGACAGTCTAGAGCTATCCTTTTGTTGAAGACTGTAAGTATAACCTTTGTGGATGGGATGGGTCATGGCCCTTAAAGCACAGAATCATTTGCTTTTAAGAAGCCCAGTAGTCTAATTGCATATGGGGGGGTGATTCAGACCTGGTCGTAGAAGTGCTAAATTTAGCACATCTACAATCAGCGTCCCTGACATGCGGGGGGACGTCCAGCACAGGGCTAGTCCGCGCCGCATGTCAGTCCCTGCCCACAAGTACAAAAGCATTGCACAGCAGAGATGCTTTTGTTCTTGAAGAGTAGCTCCCCACCAGTGCAGCTCCTGCGCGCTGACAGGGAGCTACCCGTCGCTGTGACGGTCGCAGCGGCTGCGTGTGATGTCACGAAGCTGCCGCAGCCTGCCCCCGAAACAGTTTGGGCATGCCTGTGTTGCCTGGACCGTGCCTCCTGAAAGGCGGCCAAACGCTGTTTGCCTTCCCCCTCCCGTGCAGTGATCGCCTCTGCCTTTCAATCAGGCAGAGGCGATCGCAGGGCTGCGACAGCCATCGGCTGTCTGACATGCGTCTGCGCACGCCGGTGCAGACGCAGTTCAGACCTGATCGCTGCTTTGCGAAAATGCACAGCAGCGATCAGGTCTGATTAAGGCCCATTGTTTGTAATCAGAATGTATCTAGTCCATAGGTTCTCAAACTCGGTCCTCAGGACCCCACACAGTGCATGTTTTGCAGGTAACCCAGCAGGTGCACAGGTGTATTAATTACTCACTGACACATTTTAAAAGGTCCGGAGGTGGAGCTAATTATTTCACTTGTGATTCTGCGAGGAGATCTGCAAAACATGCACTGTGTGGGGTCCTGAGGACCGAGTTTGAGAACCTGTGATCTAGTCCTTTAAAAAGGTTCCTGGGGCCCAGCTTCCCTTCTCTCCAGCAATAGTATATTACCATACAGTATATGCCACATTATAGTGCACTGTTACACTGTAACACTTTATATTCAGCAGGTATATCCAGGTCAGACACTGTAAGTATAGCACCTTGTAGAGCCTAGTGGTGCAGATGTATTAATCCTGGAGAAGGCATGAACAAGGGATAAAGCGGTGATGAGTGCAAGGTGATAACGCACCATCCAGTCAGCTCCAATATGTAAATTGACAGTTAGGAGCTGATTGGCTGGTGTGCTTTCACCTTCCACTTATCACTGCTTTATCCCTTCTTCATTCCTTCTCCAGGCTTAATACATCTGCCCCATTTTTTTCTTGCGCCGGGCTCTGTTTACAAGGTCATTGTGGCTAGTGTATATTGCTAAAACGTTTTTCTAGCCAGGCGTATTTAACTGCAGGGCTCCTAAAAAGGACATGTGTAGCACTGACATGACTCTTCTGTTTGATAGGAACACCGCGTTCCTCTGCGGTTGTTGCTGCTGAAGTGTTTTGGAGCAATGTGCAACCTGGATGCATCCATTATTTCTGCTCTGGTTAACTCTCTCCTGCCCATGGAGCTGGCTCGCGACATGCAGACGCACACTCAAGGTGAGTTCCAAATCCAAAAGCTCATTGTGTCAAATTTTTTTTATTTATTTCATTTTGTGCTTGGCTTCTTGTGGTGGAAGATTGGGGGATTACTCAATAAGTCAGGAGTAAATCCAACCAGAAGGTGCAGTTTTGTATCTTGGGAAAAGCACGTGGTGCTGCAGCGTGGTACATATAAGCTGCGCGGACAGATTTAGAGTTGGGATGGGGCTTATCCTGGCTCTACTCTTTCACAGAGGTAAAATGCAGCTGTACAGTATTAGTGTGCTGCATGCACAGGTAGGCCGCGACTCCCTCTTGTGTCACAGCGTGGTTTGTACCTTTAACCGGCTTTGCTGCAGACTCGATGTGAGGCCCTGGCTGTTTAACCCCTTCAGTGGTGGGTTTTATTAAAAAATGCACACCTCTCATGGTGTGTTTTTAAAATCGGGTAGTGCAGGGGGGATCGCAGGAGGGCGATCGCCCACAGGGGAACACCCGCGGCCATCACCAGCATCATAAACCATTACTTTATTTATAAAGTACAATGCTTTTTTATTTCAGCGAGTGCTGAATTCAGGGACTGCAGGGGTTAAAAATGCGGGGGGGGGGGGAGTGCAATCGCCCGCGGGGGAACACCTGCTGGGAATGCCTTGTAGCACCCGAGATTCAGCATAAACCATTACAGGGTTAAGCAGGCTTAACTCGTAATAGCTTATGCTGATTCCTGGGTGCCGACGGTGCTGGCTACCCCGGAAGATTTCTGGGCATACACTGAGGAGGTTAAAAGACCTGAGCAAGATGTGTTTAACTAGGAAATGGTTTAAGCGCAGCATGGTTTCTATACACAGATAGAGCCATCCTTTATTTCTGACGTGGCGTTATGATTTTCTGCCTAGTTGTTGCATGTTCACACCTAATTAACATGCTTGGAAACTGACACTTTATACTAATGTCTAACACAACCTATGGATCAGAGTGATCATGAAATGGAACAGTCTCCCAGGCTGTACTTCTCACTTCAAGTCCTATGCGTCCTGCGCAGCTGCCCCTTGTGCCACTGCACCACCACCACCTTCTACCCGTCCCTACCTACCTGTCACTCTGGCCATACCAAGACTGTATCTCCCTGCGCCATCCACTTGCTTTCCCGCTCCATTCATAAATGTCATTTAGAGGCTGTTCATGGACAGGAAGAGAAGACGACGCAGCAGCTGCCAATGGACAGTAGAAGAAGACGACGGAGGTAGTCACCGGGTGTCAGGGGGGGAAGGCGACTTTCAGCGTCATGATACCAGAGGAAGGATCAGGTGAGCGATGACAGGAAACACATGGGGATTACTAATTGAGGTTAATAGTCTGGTGTGGAGGGTGGAAGAAGAGCATAAATGGCTATTCCTTTTCCACATAGAGCTGTAAACTACAAGATTGTATAGACCCAGAGGGCCGGATTATGATTCGGACGTTTGCCGGGTTTGCTTCTGTGACTTTATGCAAATACCACTGCACGTCCTTCCCTGGTGTACATCCGTGCGTCTGCACGTGCAAGGGCGGACGCGCCCACTTTGACCATCTTTACACGTAACCATCGGTCGCACCATTGAAACTTGCAGCAGCTGAATGGCAGGTGCAGATTATCTCTCCGGATATAGCCTCTTCTGTGAGCGATTCTGGTTCTGTGTACATAACCACTATATTTTATAGCACGCCCTTAAGACTGACCATTTCTTTCACCGCCCAGGAACGCCCAATTCATTTGAGACCTTGCGTCCCAATCGTAACTGTGACTCTGTGGGCATGGACTATGGTTGCTTACGCCGATGAAAATAACTCTGAATCGGCCCCAGAATCTGTGCCGTTGACTGTTATCAATCATGATTGAATGGGGCATTGCAGGGTAACTTTTTATCTATTCCTTATGTTTTGGCGTGTCTACAATGCAGAATGGAGTGAGGTCGAAGTTGTGTGTATTTTTGTTGTTTCATTTATTCTTTATCTTATGCTGGAGACGCTGCTCACCGCAGGGTTATATTGAAGGTGTAGGAGCTGGTCACTTAAAGGTTAATTTATGTGCATATAAATCTTCTCCTTTACCCTCAAGTGCCCAATGATGGGCAGGCAGGAGAAGTTTTCTAGGAAGATATTTCTGTTACCTATTTACTTATGTTGATGGAGGAAGTGGACACCTTGGAGATACTCTGAGAGGTGCTAAACTTCGGGCAGTACTGAAAAGCTTTTCTGTTTGGCTGAGACCACTCAGCTAAGAGCATGTGCACATGCTTGAATGAGCCTGGGTACAAGTCAGCACAGCTGGACCACCATTCCCCATTCTGAGACTCTTCATGTGGAAGAGGAGAGTTCCTGATAGGGTTCTGGTCAGCATGTCAGGACAGTGGATTCGCAGCGGCTGTTCTAGGTGATGGACCGTGCTATTGGACAGAAGATCTTGAACCAGAAGGAGAAGCAGCCCACTGTTCCGTTCATGTTTTAGACCTGATGAATATGGAGGGGAATATCTTCTGTAGCAAGGTGATGAAAAAGAATATTTATCTTCATTGTACAGTTATACTGTCTAAATTGGTAAAAAAAATTTACAGCAAGTGCTTCCCTGGCTCAGTGCTGCACAAGGCATTCCTCTGGTTCCTCTTGGCCGACATGCAGGGAAATCTCCACGAGCAGTTGTCGGGCAGCCACTTGGTCCTTTGTTAACACATTTACTAAAGTCTCTAGTTTTCAGGTTTTTGCATCCAAGTGTGCGAACTTTGGGTTTTTCATGCCACCAAGTCTGTGCGTACCCTCGCCTACGGGTAGCTTTGGAATATCCCCATGTAGTGTTCATTATAGCACCCTGCAGCTGTCACAACTCGTGCAGTTCCTCTATCCTGCCTGGGGTGTCGCTCTCTGCACTGTTGCTTCAAGCACTCTCTGGTCTGTATCTCAGTGCTGATATACAGAGCAGAATGTGCTAGATGCACCAGAGCAGAGAGCGCCACCCCAGGCAGGAAAGAGTAACTGTACGGGTTGTGACAGGTACAGGGTGTTAGAATGAACACTACCCATGTTAGAAGCATCCCCCAGTTAGGTTAAAGGAGAAAAGAAGATTTTTGTTTAAATCCGGCTTTCCGAGTCCTTCTGGGATACACTGCGTTTCCTCCCTTTTGGTATGGTTATTTAGGGTCCATTGAATTAGGCATGCTGTACGGGGGGGATGCTCAATGTGCACATATCCCGTAAATATGCCAGCTTCGCCCATGAATCACTCTTCCTTGAAATGACCCCGTTGAGTGTTGGTGTTTAGGTATGTATTCTTTTTGTTAATACCAGAATCTTTGCGAGTTTGTTATTTGATACTAAGAGATCTATATACTCAAACCTTAAACTTTTAAGTGCCCAGTTCAATCACATGGTGAGCACTGTCCCCCTGTATATGCACTCGGAGAGATTGAGTTAATGGGGAGTACCAAGAATTCTGTTTTTCATTCGACCCCTAAAAGGCCAGGGTGCTTTGCAGCTTCCCGGCCTGAGACACTGCAACGTTTTTGCTCTGTGTTGGTTTTAATATTTTTAATACTTTGATTTTTTTAGGTTATCGGAGTGAACATTTTTTTGGTTGGGTTTTTGTGATAGGGCTCTGTAGTGGTTGCTTTTTTCAATAGTCTGATTTCTGTAAAAAACTTAATGGATGGATAAATAGAAAGTTAAACTTTGATATATTATTTTCACCTAGAAGCGTATTTTTTTATTTATTATTTTTTAAATCACCTATGTGATTAATGGGGGTTGGTGGATGCAGGATATGGAATTCCCAGATCATAGTCAAACTCCATGTCAAAGTCTGTGTGGCTCTGTGGGTAATCCAGCCATTCCTAAGCGGCATATACAAGGCCCATGTCCTCAGTGGGCAGTTCTGTTGCATCCTTCCTGAATATTAAACAGTCACCACATGCATTGTAGTGATTGGTTGTTCTTTGGACATGCGACAATCCGGTGTCGCTTTGTGAGCCCTGAGTAGGCTCTGCTGCCAGACATCATTTCCTCTCTCCCCGTCATGCGGTTCTCAGCTACGGTCTTACCTTTGTGCTTGCTGCTTTGTCGCTTTCTCAGATGTGATTGGCATAGAAACCTGAGGGCGCCACCTAGATGTTACAGCAGTAGGGAAACTTCTTAATGGTCCTGTGACTTTCACCAACTTTTTTTATTCTCCATGTCACCCGAAACGTGGAGCCTTTTGTAAACCGTGTGCGTGATGCCTGTCATGGTTTCTGTGAATAGAGCAAATAGCTCTTAAAATCCAGCTGTGAACAAGATTACAATTGATTAAAGGCGTTCTACCTTTACAACGGCACAATGGTAGACTGTGCGGACATTTTCAATGGCTTGGTTGCCATGGGGATGCCTGTCTTTCCGTCTAGCATTTATGCACATTTTGTTTTATTTTTTTTCTTTGAATTGAGAGGAAATTTTCCAGATATAGTGTCTGCCATCCGTAGTAAAGGCAATATGTGTTAACTTGAATCTACTTTACTGCACATGAGAAACTGGCAACTACTAGCAGGATACAGGCAACAGCGTCCATTCTACATAGACAATTTGCCCAAATATTGAAGATCATATGCCACAATCTTTTAGGGCTCGGGTTGTGGAACTTCCATCATAGGGACTCGTATAACTAATTGGTGCTGCTTGGGGACACTGCTCTTCCACTATATAACTCTGTATGTGGCTTGCTGCCGCCTCCATTCCCCGTCTCACAGGGGCGCAGCTCCTATCACATGCAGCCCTGTACTGACTAATACATCACTCATCTCCTGAAATACTCTGTGCTGCTGGGTACACTGCTTCTCCCACTATATAACTCTCAGTCTGTGGCTTCCTGCTGCCTCCATTCCCCTTCTCACATCATGTCACTGCCCCTGTCACATGCAGCCCTGTCCTCACTGACACATCACTCATCCCCTGATATACTCTGTGCTGCTGGTGGACAATGCTCCTCCCACTGTATAACTCTGTGACTTCCTGCTGCCTCCCTTTCCCTCCTCGCATCATGTCACTGCCTCTGTCACATGCAGCCCTGTCCTCACTGACACATCACTCATTTCCTGATATACTCTGTGCTGCTGTCGGACAATGCTCCTCCCACTGTATAACTCTGTGACTTCCTGCTGCCTCCCTTTTCCTCCTCGCATCATGTCACTGCCTCTGTCACATGCAGCCCTGTCCTCACTGACACATCACTCATTTCCTGATATACTCTGTGCTGCTGTCGGACAATGCTCCTCCCACTGTATAACACTGTGACTTCCTGCTGCCTCCCTTTCCCTCCTCACATCATGTCACTGCCTCTGTCACATGCAGCCCTGTCCTCACTGACACATCACTCATTTCCTGATATACTCTGTGCTGCTAGGGGACCCTGCTCCTTCCACTATATAACTCTGGGGCTTTTTCTTATAGACCACACAGATCAGCAGAAAATGGCGATTGAATATAATGAGGCGCCCAGACCGTAGTGCAATACACCCTAACAATTATAAGAACTTAGAGAGCAGAGAAGCCACCTTACACCGACACACCCGTCCGTGACTGTGCAGTGAGCTCGTGCTACTGGCACCTGCAGAAAACATGATCTTTCCTGTTAGATACTTTGCTCGGAGTTAATTGACTGGAAACTAAAAAGAATTCTGCTGTGTTCTCCTGGTACTTCGGCTACTCTGAGCCAATGTTTTATTGCTGTTTATTGATCATATTTTTCCCGGAAGAGATCATGGATCATTATGCAGCCTTAGTCTGTGTACAGCATAGAGTCTTTCTCTATGCCGGGAGAAGGGCGCATAACAAAATACATTTAATTTTCTTCGTTTTGATTGTACCCTCAGCAAAAGGCAGTATGCGAAGAGGGAGCATTGTCTACGATTGGTCTAGTGTAATATAATGTGCAGAACTGTAATAGAAGTACTTACATTGCTGCTTCTGCTACATGGTTGGTTAGCTGTAGCTGACTGTGAGTTATGGATTCCTGGTGTGCAGGCCCCTTGTGTGCCATTCAGCCATTGCCCTTGGATTCTGTATTGTGGCTTTGAGTCTAGTGCGGGGGTATCCACTTCTTAGCGATGTAGTTTTGTGCAATGGCTTGTTATACATTTGTGTACAATCCGTGCAGTGTGATTGCTGACAGAGTATAACTTCCGTGCCTTCATGACTGCTTTCTGTAAACCCCTTAGAATGTCCTGCATTGGAGAAGACTTACAGTGCTGGCACACTTTGGGCCTGTGTGGGCCCCTGCCGCCTGGCAAAGGACTGCTTTGTAGGACTGAGTATCTCCTTGAATATTTTATATTCTATTTGGAACCTGTCCATTGATTTAATAAGGAAAATGACTGGAAGATCACATACTAGGACGTACAGTGTTAGTGAGAACAAGTTAATATAAATGACTAAAATTCCCTTTCCAATTTCCTTTTTCTCTGACGTCCTAAGTGGATGCTGGGACTCCGTAAGGACCATGGGGAATAGCGGCTCCGCAGGAGACTGGGCACAACTATAAAGAAAGCTTTAAGTCTAACTGGTGTGCACTGGCTCCTCCCACTATGACCCTCCTCCAGACTTCAGTTAGAATCTTGTGCCCGGCTGAGCTGGATGCACACTAGGGGCTCTCCTGAGCTCCTAGAAAGAAAGTATATTTAGGTTTTTTATTTTACAGTGAGATCTGCTGGCAACAGACTCACTGCAGCGAGGGACTAAGGGGAGAAGAAGCGAACCTACCTAACAGGTGGTAGTTTGGGCTTCTTAGGCTACTGGACACCATTAGCTCCAGAGGGATCGACCGCAGGACCCGACCTTGGTGTTCGTTCCTGGAGCCGCGCCGCCGTCCCCCTTACAGAGCCAGAAGCAACGAAGAGGTCCGGAAAATCGGCGGCAGAAGAATTCGGTCTTCACCAAGGTAGCGCACAGCACTGCAGCTGTGCGCCATTGCTCCTCATGTACACCTCACACTCCGGTCACTGATGGGTGCAGGGCGCTGGGGGGGTGGGGGGGGCGCCCTGAGGGCAATATATGACACCTTGGCTGGCAAATCTACATCATATATAGTCCTAGAGGCTATATAGATGTAAAATTACCCCTGCCAGTATTCCAGAAAAAGCGGGAGAAAGTCCGCCGAAAAAGGGGCTGGGCCATCTCCCTCAGCACACTGGCGCCATTTTTCCCTCACAGCTCCGCTGGAAGGAAGCTCCCTGGCTCTCCCCTGCAGTCTGAACACTACAGAAGGGTAAAAAAGAGAGGGGGGGCACTAAATTTAGGCGCAGTATAGATTATATATATATATATATATATATATATATATATATATAAAAAAGCAGCTATAAGGGAAAAACACTCATTTATAGTGGGATCCCTGTGTTATATAGCGCTCTGGTGTGTGCTGGCATACTCTCTCTCTGTCTCCCCAAAGGGCTTTGTGGGGTCCTGTCCTCTGTCAGAGCATTCCCTGTGTGTTTGCGGTGGGTCGGTACGGCTGTGTCGACATGTTTGATGAGGAGGCTTATGTGGAGGCGGAGCAAATGCCTGTAAACGTGATGTCACCCCCTGCGGGGTCGACACCTGAGTGGATGGTGCTGTGGAAGGAATTACGCGACAGTGTCGACTCCTTGCATAAAAGGTTTGACGACATACCTAATGTGGGACAGCCGGCTTCTCAGCCTGTGCCTGCCCAGGCGTCTCAAAAGTCATCAGGGGCTCTAAAACGCCCGCTACCTCAGATGACAGACACAGATGTCGACACGGATACTGACTCCAGTGTCGATGACGATGAGACTAATGTAACTTCCAGTAGGGCCACATGTTACATGATTGAGGCAATGAAAAATGTGTTGCACATTTCTGATGTTACCCCCGGTACCACAAAAAAGGGTATTATGTTTGGAGAGAAAAAACTACCAGTAGCTTTTCCTCCATCTGAAGAGTTAAATGAAGTGTGTGAAGAAGCGTGGGCTTCCCCTGATAAAAAGCTGGTAATTTCTAAGAGGTTACTAATGGCGTACCCTTTCCCGCCAGAGGATAGGTCACGCTGGGAAACATCCCCTAGGGTGGATAAAGCGCTCACACGCTTGTCAAAGAAGGTGGCACTACCGTCTCCGGATACGGCCGCCCTGAAGGAATCTGCTGATAGAAAGCAGGAGGCTATCCTGAAATCTATATATACACACACAGGTGTGATACTGAGACCGGCTATAGCTTCAGCCTGGATGTGCAGCGCTGCTGCTGCGTGGTCAGATTCCCTGTCAGAAAATATAGATACCCTAGACAGGGACACTATATTGCTAAACGTAGAGCATATAAAAGACGCACTTTTATACATGAGGGATGCACAGAGGGATATTTGCCGGCTGGCATCCAAAATTAGTGCAATGTCCATTTCTGCCAGTAGAGGGTTATGGACTCGGCAGTGGACAGGAGATGCAGATTCCAAACGACACATGGAAGTTCTGCCTTATAAGGGTGAGGAGGAGTTCGGGGATGGTCTCTCGGACCTCGTTTCCACAGCAACAGCTGGGAAGTCTACATTTTTACCCCATGTTCCCTCACAACCAAAGAAAGCACCGTATTATCAGGTACAGTCCTTTCAAGCAAGCGGGTTAAAGGCGCGTCCTTTCTGCCCAGAGGCAGAGGTAGGGGAAAGAAGCTGCAGCATACAGCCAGTTCCCAGGAGCAAAAGTCCTCCCCCGCTTCCTCTAAGTCCACAGCATGACGCTGGGGCTTCACAGGCGGAGCCAGGTACGGTGGGGGCCCGTCTCAAATATTTCAGCAATCAGTGGGCTCGCTCACGGGTGGATCCCTGGATCCTTCAAGTAGTATCTCAGGGGTACAAGCTGGAATTCGAGATGTCTCCCCCCCGCCGTTTCCTCAAATCTGCCTTGCCAACCACTCCCTCAGGCAGGGAGGCAGTGTTACAGGCAATTCACAAGCTGTATTCACAACAAGTGATAGTAAAGGTGCCCCTACTTCAACAAGGAAGGGGTTCGGTGAGACCCATTTTAAATTTGAAATCCTTGAACACATATATAAAAAAATTCAAGTTCAAGATGGAATCGCTCAGGGCGGTTATTGCAAGCCTGGACGAGGGGGATTACATGGTATCACTGGACATCAAGGATGCTTACCTGCATGTCCCCATTTACCATCCTCACCAGGAGTACCTCAGATTTGTGGTACAGGATTGTCATTACCAATTCCAGACGTTGCCGTTCGGTCTATCCACGGCTCCGAGGGTCTTTACCAAGGTAATGGCCGAAATGATGATACTCCTTCGAAAGAAGGGAGTTTTAATTATCCCGTACTTGGACGATCTTCTGATAAAGGCGAGGTCCAGAGAGCAGTTGTTGGGGGGTAGCACTATCTCGGGAAGTGCTACAACAGTACGGCTGGATTTTAAACATTCCAAAGTCACAGCTGGTCCCTACGACACGTCTACTGTTCCTGGGGATGGTTCTGGACACAGAACAGAGAAAAGTGTTTCTCCCGGAGGAGAAGGCCAAGGAACTGTCATCTCTAGTCAGAGGCCTCCTAAAACCAAAACAGGTGTCAGTGCATCACTGCACGCGGATCCTGGGGAAAATGGTAGCTTCCATTCGGCAGGTTTCATGCAAGAACCTTTCAGTGGGACCTGTTGGACAAGTGGTCCGGATCGCATCTTCAGATGCATCGTCTGATAACCCTGTCTCCAAGGACAAGGGTGTCTCTGCTGTGGTAGCTGCAGAGTGCTCATCTTCAAGAGGGCCGCAGATTCGGCATACAGGACTGGGTCCTGGTGACCACGGATGCCAGCCTTCGAGGCTGGGGGGCAGTCACACAGGGAAGAAACTTCCAAGGACTATGGTCAAGTCAGGAGACTTCCCTGCACATAAATATTTTGGAACTAAGGGCCATTTACAATGTCCTAAGTCAGGCAAAACCCCTGCTTCAAAACCAGCCGGTACTGATCCAGTCAGACAACATCACGGCGGTCGCCCATGTAAACCGACAGGGCGGCACGAGAAGCAGGACGGCTATGGCAGAAGCCAGAAGGATTCTCCGATGGGCGGAAAATCACGTGTTAGCACTGTCAGCAGTGTTCATAGCGGGAGTGGACAACTGGGAAGCAGACTTCCTCAGCAGGCACGACCTCCACCCGGGAGAGTGGGGACTTCATCCAGAAGTCTTCCAGCTGATTGTAAACCGTTGGGAAAGGCCACAGGTGGACATGATGGCGTCCCGCCTAAACAAAAAGCTAAAAAAGTATTGCGCCAGGTCAAGAGACCCGCAGGCGATAGCTGTGGACGCTCTAGTGACACCGTGGGTGTACCGGTCGGTTTATGTGTTCCCTCCTCTTCCTCTCATACCAAAGGTACTGAGGATAATACGGAGAAGAGGAGTAAGAACTATACTCATTGTTTCGGATTGGCCAAGAAGGGCTTGGTACCCGGAACTTCAAGAAATGATGTCAGAGGACCCATGGCCTCTACCGCTCAGACAGGACCTGCTGCTGCAGGGGCCCTGTCTGTTCCAAGACTTACCGCGGCTGCGTTTGACGGCATGGCGGTTGAACACCGGATCCTGAAGGAAAAGGGCATTCCGGAGGAAGTCATTCCTACGCTGATTAAGGCTAGGAAAGAAGTAACCGCAAACCATTATCACCGCATATGGCGAAAATATGTTGCGTGGGAAGGCCCCAACGGAGGAATTTCAGCTGGGCCGTTTCCTACACTTCCTACAGTCAGGGGTGACTATGGGCCTTAAATTGGGTTCCATTAAGGTCCAGATTTCGGCTCGATCGATTTTCTTCCAGAGAGAACTGGCTTCACTACCTGAAGTTCAGACTTTTGTTAAGGGAGTGCTGCATATTCAGCCCCCTTTTGTGCCTCCAGTGGCACCTTGGGATCTCAACGTGGTGTTGGATTTCCTAAAGTCACATTGGTTTGAGCCACTTAAAACCGTGGATTTGAAATATCTCACGTGGAAAGTGGTCATGTTGTTGGCCTTGGCTTCGGCCAGGCGTGTATCCGAATTGGCGGCTTTGTCATGTAAAAGCCCTTATCTGATTTTCCATATGGATAGGGCAGAATTGAGGACTCGTCCCCAGTTTCTCCCTAAAGTGGTATCAGCGTTTCATCTGAACCAACCTATCGTGGTGCCTGCGGCTACAAAAGACTTGGAGGCTTCCAAGTTGTTGGACGTAGTCAGGGCCCTGAAAATATATGTTTCCAGGACAGCTGGAGTCAGAAAGACTGACTCGCTATTTTTCCTGTATGCGCCCAAGAAGTTGGGTGCACCTGCTTCAAAGCAGACTATTGCTCGCTGGATCTGTAGTACGATTCAGCTTGCACATTCTGCGGCTGGACTGCCGCATCCTAAATCAGTGAAAGCCCATTCCACGAGGAAGGTGGGCTCTTCTTGGGCGGCTGCCCGAGGGGTCTCGGCTCTACAACTTTGCCGAGCAGCTACTTGGTCGGGGTCAAACACATTTGCAAAATTCTACAAGTTTGACACCCTGGCTGAGGAGGACCTAGAGTTTGCCCATTCGGTGCTGCTGAGTCATCCGCACTCTCCCGCCCGTTTGGGAGCTTTGGTATAATCCCCATGGTCCTTACGGAGTCCCAGCATCCACTTAGGACGTCAGAGAAAATAAGAATTTACTCACCGGTAATTATATTTCTCGTAGTCCGTAGTGGATGCTGGGCGCCCATCCCAAGTGCGGATTGTCTGCAATACTTGTATATAGTTGTTGCTTCACTACAGGGTTATTGTTGAGCCATCTGTTGAGAGGCTCGGTTATTATCATACTGTTAACTGGGTATTGTATCACGAGTTATACGGTGTGATTGGTGTGGCTGGTATGAGTCTTACCCGGGATTCAAAATCCTTCCTCCTTGTGTCAGCTCTTCCGGGCACAGTATCCTAACTGAAGTCTGGAGGAGGGTCATAGTGGGAGGAGCCAGTGCACACCAGTTAGACCTAAAGCTTTCTTTATAGTTGTGCCCAGTCTCCTGCGGAGCCGCTATTCCCCATGGTCCTTACGGAGTCCCAGCATCCACTACGGACTACGAGAAATAGAATTACCGGTGAGTAAATTCTTGTTTTTTTTTTTCCCCTTTTCCTGCTTATATATTTGGTATATCTTTGTTTTATACACTGCTCAAAAAAATAAAGGGAACACTAAAATAACACATCCTAGATCTGAATGAATGAAATATTCTTATTAAATACTTTGTTCTTTACATAGTTGAATGTGCTGACAACAAAATCACACAAAAATTATCAATGGAAATCAAATTTATTAACCCATGGAGGTCTGGATTTGGAGTCACACTCAAAATTAAAGTGGAAAAACACTACAGGCTGATCCTGCTTTGATGTAATGTCCTTAAAACAAGTCAAAATGAGGCTCAGTAGTGTGTGTGGCCTCCACGTGCCTATATGACCTCCCTACAACGCCTGGGCATGCTCCTGATGAGGTGGCGGATGGTCTCCTGAGGGATCTCCTCCCAGACCTGGACTAAAGAATCCGCCAACTCCTGGACAGTCTGTGGTGCAACGTGGCGTTGGGGGATGGAGCGAGACATGATGTCCCAGATGTGCTCAATTGGATTCAGGTGTGGGGAACGGGCGGGCCAGTCCATAGCATCAATGCCTTCGTCTTGCAGGAACTGCTGACACACTCCAGCCACATGAGGTCTAGCATTGTCTTGCATTAGGAGGAACCCAGGGCCAACCGCACCAGCATATGGTCTCACAAGGGGTCTGAGGATCTCATCTCGGTACCTAATGGCAGTCAGGCTACCTCTGGCGAGCACATGGAGGGCTGTGCGGCCCCCCAAAGAAATGCCACCCCACACCATTACTGACCCACTGCCAAACTGGTCATTCTGGAGGATGTTGCAGGCAGCAGAACGTTCTCCTTGGCGTCTCCAGACTCTGTCATGTCTGTCACATGTGCTCAGTGAGAACCTGCTTTCATCTGTGAAGAGCACAGGGCGCCAGTGGCGAATTTGCCAATCTTGGTGTTCTCTGGCAAATGCCAAACGTCCTGCACGGTGATGGGCTGTAAGCACAACCCCCACCTGTGGACGTCGGGCCCTCATAGCACCCTCATGGAGTCTGTTTCTGATCGTTTGAGTAGACACATGCACATTTGTGGCTTGCTGGAGGTCATTTTGCAGGGCTCTGGCAGTGCTCCTCCTGTTCCTCCTTGCACAAAGGTGGAGGTAGCGGTCCTGCTGCTGGGTTGTTGCCCTCCTACGGCCTCCTCCACATCTCCTGATGTACTGGCCTGTCTCCTGGTAGCGCCTCCATGCTCTGGACACTACGCTGACAGACACAGCAAACCTTCTTGCCACAGCTCGCATTGATGTGCCATCCTGGATGAGCTGCACTACCTGAGCCACTTGTGTGTGTTGTAGACTCCGTCTCATGCTACCACTAGAGTGAAAGCACCGCCAGCTTTCAAAAGTGACCAAAACATCAGCCAGAAAGCATAGGAGCTGAGAAGTGGTCTGTGGTCACCACCTGCAGAACAACTCCTTTATTGGGGGTGTCTTGCTAATTGCCTATAATTTCCACCTGTTGTCTATTCCATTTGCACAACAGCATGTGAAATTGATTGTCAATCAGTGTTGCTTCCTAAGTGGACAGTTTGATTTCACAGAAGTGTGATTGACTTGGAGTTACATTGTGTTGTTTAAGTGTTCCCTTTAGTTATTTGAGCAGTGTATATTCCAGCATACTGTCTCATTACTTTATTCCAAACTATTATAAACCTAACATGGTAACGCCTGCACAGGGGTGGAGCTTCTCTGTTACATCACTCTAGAATAGGAGGTAGGTGCCCGGGAGATGGTGCTAAACACATTTGGGTGCTGCAGTTACGGCTTACCCCAGGTTCAATCTTTACTGCTGCACACCCTGTGTGACTGACTAGCCGTCCTCTATGCTGTAGAAACTTACTGAACTCTCATACAAGCCTGTCACCAAAGAGAAATATCCATCTAAATAATTTTAAGTAAAAATTTAGCGTTTTCAGCCTTTTTACCCATGCCAGCATCTCTTGTGGGCTATTGTCTAAACGCGGTGAAAAGTTTGCTGTTGGGAATCATTATCACTAGAGGACACAATAAACCGTTACACTAAGTTTATTTTCTGTTCCGCTGTCCCTTTTTAATGGTTTAAAATCAGTTTTTGTCTCCTTGACCATTTACGGGCCGGCACTTTACAGATGAAATCACATACTTTTCTTTTTTTTTTGTGTGTGCGTGTTTGTTGTCGGAAATATTTTTCTTCTCCAGACGCCTAGACGTAGAGTAAAAGGTTTCCCTGTCACATCGGTCTCTGCGCTGCTTTTTACGCCGCGTATTGTGCTATGATAAAGTGACAGGTTTAGCTGAATCTTGATCTGTGTAAAGAAATTCTCGGGGCTGAACCTGCCATGGTGATTATATGCTTTCCATTACATTATTATCAGCCGAGCGGTCGATTCAACGGTTTCTAGCGCAGCTTTTATTCTTCGCTTAACACTAAGAGTTCGGTTCTGCTGTTTAACGGCCGGGGGTTATTTTGTTTTCCTTGTCAACCGTTTCTTTTATCACCTTCGTCTTGTTAAGTGCCACGTCATTATGGCTGAAATAAGACTATAGCGTCGTTAAGATACAGTATGTGTGTACTTTACCTCGTACCTACAGGCTCATTAATAAAAAGACAAGGCCAAGTATTGTTCTCTGTTCTACACTACAGTCTGAATAGGCTTCATCTAGAACTAGCCTTTGTTATTTAACATTGTATTCTGTGGAACCGCGTTGAAGGCTTTAATGCAGTCCAACTATATCAAACTAATTGCGCTACCAATATTCAGCCAGGGATTTGTCGCAATATAAAAACAAATCCTATTTACTGTACAAGGCGTGGCCAGTTCTTCCGGAAGCCATGCTGCAGCTGACCTTGCAGTTTCAAATATTCCGTATATAAGAACATAAAAGTACAACATATATAATGTATACGGTCACAACGGATAATGTCAGATGTATCCTGTGTTACATCGGGATACTCAAAACACAGACAGTCGGCATGCCGACCAGACGGGACTATTCTCGCTCCTGCGTGTCCACGACAGCTATAGAGTGAGAGTAGAACCTGTGGCGAGTGTCATTTACCTTCGAACCCACAAGGGGCTTGGTTCTACTCGCAACCCCCCCCCCCCCCCCCCTCACCGCCGGCATTTTCTGCGGCCAGGATCCCGGCGTCTGTAATGCGGCCCCAACCCCTTGTTTGTTGTCCCAGAACTTACTTTTTGGTGGGTGGGGGGGAAGACAGGCTGGCTGACTGGCTGTTTTCTAGTCCAGTACAGTCACTGAGGGTAATTCAGAGTTGATCGCAGCAGCAAATTTGTTAGCAGTTGGGCAAATCCATGTGCACTGCAGGTGGGGCAGATATAACATTTGCAGAGAGAGTTAGATTTGGGTGGGTTATTTTGTTTCTGTGCAGGGTAAATACTGGCTGCTTTATTTTTACACTGCAATTTAGATTTCAGTTTGAACACACCACACCCAAATCTAACTCTCTCTGCACATGTTACATCTGCCCCCCCTGCAGTGCACATGGTTTTGCCCAACTGCTAACAAATTTGCTGCTGCGATCAACTCAGAATTAGGCACACTGTGAGCAGCTCTGCTACATGAAGTAATTGGGATGGGGATGATGTTCTTGTGAACATATACACTTCTGAACGTCATACAGGTCCTGGGACCATGTAAATAAATATATATACATTTATTTATAGTCTAAACGTGTTTTTGGTTCCGTTCCTCGTTAAAATGGGATCTGTGTGTACTGTAGCACAACAAGCATTAATGTGACCCATGTAAGGTACGCGTTGTTTGCTGCATTATGTGCTCACACGTGTTGGGCTCGGTGGGTATGAGAAGAATAAGGCTGTATTTCCCATCAGGCTGTGCAGCATTGTGTTAGAGGAGCTGGACAATGGCGCGGGTTCCTGGGTGGCATTTCTGTCAGTCTGTTTTATGTTTCGTTTTTGTCATTTTTATGCACTCTGTGATCGAGCGCAGTCTGGTTTTACGTATTTATTATTCACTAAATGAATGTCACTTCATGTTAAAATCCTGCGAGTGAGACGAGAAAAGCGACGTGATAGGTGCGCTCAGTGTGTTGTGCGATGCAGGGCCGGGAATTGCAGCCAAGGACTGAATCTAAGGGGCAGAATCCTTTTATAAATCACTGCAAGACGTAAGAGAACATGTGTGCTGCATACAGACACAGCTCCAGCTATGCAGTACCAACGCAGTTACAGCTGCAACGGTGACACACACATTCTTGGGACAGGGGCGATGGTAGGGACACACTTTACCACCATACTGCTAACACTCACACCTATACTGATTATACGGAAGTGTTATGGTTGACTGAAAAGTTACAACAAAATGTACAGCTCTACTAACTGTAAGTTATATATTAAAAAGCTGCTGTGTGTGTGTGTGTATGTATGTATGTATATGTATATGTATATATATATATATATATATATATATATATATATATATATATATATATATATATTATTGTCACTATGATATACCCTATATTGCACAGCCTGCTTTACAGAATGTTCAGCAAGATAATATTTAGTATGTTTTCTCTTACGTCCTAGAGCAGAGGTTCTCAAACTCTGTCCTCGGGGGCACACACAGTGCATGTTTTGCAGGTAACCCAGCAGGTGCACAGGTGTATTAATTACTCACTGACACATTTTAAAAGGCCCACAGGTGGAGCTAATTATTTCACTTGTGATTCTGTGAGGAGACCTGCAAAACATGCACTGTGTGTGCCCCAGAGGACCGAGTTTGAGAACCATCTGTCCTAGAGGATGCTGGGGACTCCGCACTATAAAGAACTTTAGAATGGGTGTGCACTGGCTCCTCCCTCTATGCCCCTCCTCCAGACCTCAGTTAGATCCTGTGCCCAGAGGAGATTGGGTGCATTACAGGGGAGCTCTCCTGAGTTTCTCTGATAAAGAATTTTGTTAGGTTTTTTATTTTCAGGGAGCATTGCTGGCAACAGGCTCCCTGCATCGTGGGACGAAGGAGAGAGAAGCAGACCTACTTAAGTGATAGGCTCTGCTTCTTGGGCTACTGGACACCATTAGCTCCAGAGGGAGTCGGAACGCAGGTCTCCCCTCGCTGTTCGTCCCAGAGCCGCGCCGCCGTCCTCCTCGCAGAGCCGGAAGATAGAAGCCGGGTGAGTATAAGAAGAAAAGAAGACTTCAAGGCGGCAGAAGACTTCAGATCTTCACTGAGGTACCGCTGTGCGCCATTGCTCCCACACACTACACACACTAGCGGGCACTGATGGGTGCAGGGCGCAGGGGGGGCGCCCTGGGCAGCAATAAAAACCTCTGATTCTGGCATTATAAGGTTAGACACTGCGGAGGCAGTAATTCTATAAATCCCCTGCCAGTTTTGTGATATTTTGAGCGGGACCGAAGCCTGCCGCTGGAGGGGGCGGAGCTTGGTCCCTCAGCACTAACCAGCGCCATTTTCTCCACAGAGATCTGCAGAGAAGCTGGCTCCCCGGTCTCTCCCCTGCTGAACACGGTGACACAGGGCTGAAAAGAGGAGGGGGGGGGGCACTTGTAAGGCGCAGTGAGTGTATTAACACAGTGATTAAGATAAAAGCGCTATTATCTGGGAGATTATTTTCCAGTGTCAGTTGGCGCTGGGTGTGTGCTGGCATACTCTCTCTCTGTCTCTCCAAAGGGCCTTATTGGGGAACTGTCTCCTTATAACTATATCCCTGTGTGTGGGGGGGTGTCGGTACGAGTGTGTCAGCATGTCTGATGCAGAAGGCTCAGCTAAGGAGGAGGTGGAGCAGACGATTGTGGTGTCTCCGTCGGCAACGCCGACTCATGATTGGATGGACATGTGGAATGTTTTAAATGCAAATGTGACCTTATTACATAAGAGATTGGACAAAGCAGAGTCCAGAGAAAAAGCTGGGAGTCAATCCACCGCTTCGACTGGGTCACCGGGCCCTTCTGGGTCTCAAAAACGTCCCCTATCCCAAATAGCAGACACTGATACCGAAACGGATTCTGACTCCAGTGTCTACTACGATGATGCGAGGTTACACCCAAGGGTCGCCAAAAGTATTCATTATATGATTATTGCAATAAAAGATGTTTTACATATCACAGATGACCCCTCGGTCCCTGACACGAGAGTGCGCATGTATAAGGAAAAGAAACCTGAGGTAACCTTTTCCCCATCCCATGAGCTTAACGAGTTATTTGAAAAAGCTTGGGAAACTCCAGATAAAAAACTGCAGGTTCCCAAAAGGATTCTCATGGCGTATCCTTTCCCTGCACAGGACAGGGTAGGGTGGGAATCCTCACCCAGGGTGGATAAGGCTTTAACACGCCTGTCCAAGAAGGTGGCGCTACCGTCTCCGGACACGGCAGCCCTCAAGGATCCTGCTGATCGCAGACAGGAAACAACTTTAAAGTCTATTTATGCGCATACAGGTGCTTTGCTCAGACCGGCAATAGCATCGGCATGGGTGTGTAGTGCAGTTGCAGCTTGGATACCTTGTCAGCTGACCTTGATACCCTAGACAGGGATACCATTTTATTGACCTTAGGCCACATTAAAGATGCAGTCTTATATATGAGGGACGCTCAAAGAGACGTTGGGCTGCTGGGTTCGAGAGCCAACGCCATGGCGATTTCTGCTAGTCGAGCCCTGTGGACCCGCCAATGGACGGGTGATGCCAACTCAAAGAAGCATATGGAGGTTTTGCCATACAAAGGTGAAGTTTTATTTGGGGAAGGTCTCGCGGACCTGGTTGCCACAGCTACCGCGGGTAAATCTACCTTTTTGCCTTTTGTTCCCACGCAGCAAAAGAAAACTCCACAATATCAGATGCAGTCCTTTCGGTCGCATAAGTCCAGAAGAGGTCGGGGCTCATCTTTCCTCGCCAGAGATAAGGGTAGAGGAAAGAGAGCACCTGCTCCAGCTAGTTCCCAGTCCTCCCAGGCTTCTACTAAATCCACCGCATGACGCTGGGACTCCACTGAGGGAGTCCGCACCGGTGGGGGCACGTCTTCGACTCTTCAGCCAGGTCTGGGTTCTGTCAGACGTGGATCCTTGGGCGATGGATATTGTATCCCAAGGCTACAAACTGGAATTCGAAGAGGTGCCCCCTCGCCGATTTTTCAAGTTGGCCTTGCCAGCTTCTTCCCCAGAGCGGGAAGTAGTGTTAGCTGCAATTCAAAAGCTGTGTCAAGGTTCCCCTAGTCCAACAGGGGAAAGGGTATTATTCGACCCTGTTCGTGGTCCCGAAGCCAGATGGTTCGGTCAGACCCATTTTAAATCTAAAATCCCTAAACCTGTACTTGAAAAAGTTAAAATTCAAGATGGAATTGCTCCGGGCTGTGATCTCCAGTCTGGAAGGAGGGGATTTTATGGTGTCACTCGACATAAAGGATGCATACCTTGATGTCCCCATATATCCTCCTCATCAGGCGTACCTGAGATTCGATGTACGGGACTGTCATTACCAGTTTCAGACGTTGCCGTTTGGGATTTCCACAGCCCCGAGGATTTTCACCAAGGTGATGGCGGAGATGATGGTGCTCCTGCGCAGGCAGGGAGTCACAATTATCCCATACTTGGACGATCTCCTGATAAAAGCAAGATCGAGATATCAATTGCAGAAGAGTGTGTCGCTCTCCCTGAGAGTGCTACAACAACACAGTTGGATTTTCAATCTGCCAAAGTTACAATTGATTCCAACGACTCGGCTATCATTCCTATGCATGATTCTGGACACGGAACTGGAGAGGGTTTTTCTTCTGATGGGAAAAGCCCAGGACCTCCATAACATGGTCAGAGACTTGCTAAAACCAAAAAGAGTGTCTGTTCATCAATGCACTCGAGTTCTGGGGAAAATGGTGGCAGCCTACGAGGCCATCCCCGTCGGCAGGTTTCTTGCAAGGACGTTTCAGTGGGACCTCCTGGACAAGTGGTCAGGGTCCCATCTACTAATACATCAGAAGATAAGCCTGTACCCCCGGGCCAGGGTGTCTCTCCTGTGGTGGCTGCAAAGTGCTCACCTTCTAGAAGGTCGCAGGTTCGGCATTCAAGACTGGGTTCTGGTGACCACGGACGCGAGCCTCCGAGGATGGGGAGCAGTCACACAAGGAAGAAATTTTCAGGGGCTATGGTCAAGCCAGGAGGCTTGTCTACACATCAACGTACTGGAATTGAGGGCCATATACAACGGCCTACGACAAGTGGAGAATCTTCTTCGCGACCTACCGGTTCTGATTCAATCAGACAACGTCACAGCCGTGGCTCATGTAAACCGCCAAGGCGGGACAAGGAGCAGAGTGGCAATGGCGGAAGCCACCAGGATTCTACGCTGGGCGGAAAATCACGTAAGCGCTATGTCAGCGGTCTTCATTCCGGGAGTGGACACCTGGGAAGCAGACTTCCTCAGCAGACACGATCCCCATCCAGGAGAGTGGGGACTTCATCAGGACGTTTTTACAGAGATAAGTCTTTGGGGAATTCCTCACATAGACATGATGGCGTCACGCCTCAACAAGAAGCTTTGGAGGTATTGTGCCAGGTCAAGGGACCCTCAGGCAGTAGCGGTAGACGCCCTGGTGACACCTTGTGTGTTTCAGTCGGTCTATGTGTTCCCCCCTCTTCCTCTCATCTCGAAAATATTGAGAATCATAAGACAAAAAAGAGTGAAAACAATCCTCATTGTTCCAGATTGGCCTCCAAGGGCCTGGTATTCAGATCTTCAGGAGATGCTCACAGAAGATCCATGGCCTCTTCCTCTCAGGGAGGACCTGTTACAACAGGGGACCTGCGTGTTCCAATACTTACCGCGGTAACGTTTGACGGCATGGCGGTTGAACACCGAATCCTAGCTGGGAAAGGTATTCCGGAGGAAGTCATCCCTACTCTGATAAAGGCTAGGAAGGAGATGACGGCAAAACATTTTCACCATATCTGGAGGAAATATGTTTCTTGGTGTGAAGCCAAGAATGCTCCTATGGAAGATTTCCATCTGGGCCGTTTTCTCCACTTTCTACAGACAGGGGTGGATATGGGCCTAAAATTAGGCTTCATTAAGGTACAGATTTCGGCCCGGTCTATTTTCTTTCAGAAGGAATTGCTTCTCTCCCAGAAGTCCAGACTTTTGTAAAGGGAGTGCTGCACATCCAGCCTCCTTTTGTGCCCCCAGTGGCACCTTGGGACCTGAACGTGGTGTTGCGGTTCCTGAAGTCTCACTGGTTTGAACCTCTTCAAACGGTTGAATTGAAATTTCTCACTTGGAAGGTGGTCATGTTGTTGGCCTTGGCATCTGCAAGGCGGGTGTCCGAATTGGCGGCCTTGTCTCACAAGAGCCCCTATTTGACCTTCCATGTGGATAGAGCAGAGTTGAGGACTCGTCCTCAATTTTTGCCTAAGGTGGTTTCTTCATTTCATATGAACCAACCTATTGTGGTGCCTGTGGCTACGGGTGACTTGGAGGATTCCAAGTCCCTGGATGTAGTCAAGGCCTTAAAAATCTATGTAGCCAGGACGGCTCGGGTTAGGAAAACAGAAGCACTGTTTGTCCTGTATGCAGCCAACAAAGTTGGTGCTCCTGCTTCGAAGCAGACTATTGCTCGCTGGATCTGTAACACGATACAGCAGGCTCATTCTACGGCGGGTTTGCCGTTAAAAAATTCAGTAAAGGCCCATTCCACTAGGAAGGTGGCCTCTACTTGGGCTGCTGCCCGAGGCGTCTCGGCTTTACAGCTTTGCCGAGCAGCTACCTGGTCAGGTTCAAACACTTTTGCAAAGTTCTATAAGTTTGATACCCTGGCTGATGAGGACCTTGCGTTTGCTCAGTCGGTGCTGCAGAGTCGTCCGCACTCTCCCGCCCGGTCTGGAGCTTTGGTATAAACCCCATGGTCCTTACGGAGTCCCCAGCATCCTCTAGGACGTAAGAGAAAATAAGATTTTAAACCTACCGGTAAATCTTTTTCTCCTAGTCCGTAGAGGATGCTGGGCGCCCGTCCCAGTGCGGACAAAATCCGCAAGGCTTGTATATAGTTGTTGCTTCCATAAGGGTTATGTTACAGTTGAGATCAGTCTTTAGCTGATACTGTTTTTTGTTCATACTGTTAACTGGTTGCGTATAGTCCAGGTTATACGGTGTGGATGGTGTGGGCTGGTATGAATCTTGCCCTTAGATTAACAAAATCCTTTCCTCGTATTGTCCATCTCCTCTGGGCACAGTTTCTCTAACTGAGGTCTAGAGGAGGGGCATAGAGGGAGGAGCTAGTGCACACCCATTCTAAAGCTCTTTATAGTGCCCATATCTCCTGCGGAGCCCGTCTATACCCCATGGTCCTTACGGAGTCCCCAGCATCCTCTAGGAGAAAAAGATTTACCGGTAGGTTTAAAATCTTATTATTTCCAATGTTTTACAAATGAATAATAAATTGTCGTGCGTTGCTTATTGCAATGACGATCCTACAGTTTTTGGTTTATTCATTAATCCCTAATTTTATTTTGGGGGCCCTACTTTTTATACTTAATAATTGTTTTGCGTTTGTGTTTGTACATGTTAATTAGTGCAAATATTTGATCACCCAATCAAGTGTCAGCAACTCAGTGCTTAAAGCATGCAGACATGGTCAAGAGGTTCAGTTGTTCCGGTCAATTACCAGAATGGGGAAGGAATGTGATTTAAATGACTTTGACTGGACTGATTGTTGGTGCTAAACATGGTGGTTTGAGGATCTCCGGAACAGCAGTCTCTAGGGTTTACAGACCATGATGCACAAAGGAATAAACATCCAGGGAGCGTCAGTTCTGTGGGTGAAAAGGTCTTTTTAATGAGAGAGGTTAATGGAGAATGGACAGACTGTTTGACTGTGACACTTGTATGCAGAGGAGCATCTCTGAACACGCAGCATGACGAACCTTGAAGTGGATGGGCACCAGCAGCAGAAGACCGCACGGGTTCTGCCTACAGATTGGTGTCTTAAGGGAAATTTTGTTACGCTTGGCTTACATACACCTCTAGTGTCTAACTTTATCCCATATCCTGTATGACTGTATAGAACAGTGTGCATCGCTATTTACAAAATAAACTGTAAAACACCAACACGTAGCAAATAAGATTGCGTTATTGCCGATGGCGGCCTGGAATGTTGTTCCCTTTTTTCTTTTTCTTTTTTTTTTTTAAGTGACCTTGAATCGGAGACGATATAAGCTGTTTTGGGTTTTAGGAATTTAGGACTGGCGGCTGCCTTATTGTTATTGTAATCCCCTTCACGCTTGGTAAACAGTCCGTGCCTCCATTTGGTGAGGGTATATAGAATCTTCCCAGACAACTCCCGGGGATCTGTGTCAACTGCTCGATATGACTGAAGCCAACTGGTTAAACGTTTCAGGGCTTTGAAGTGAGATTTCCAGCACGGGGACTCGTCGTGTAGGTTGGAAGCGCTCACACCCCTCCTTTCATAAAATAATAAAATAAAAATGTGGTGTCGCCCGAACACATGAAAGGATAGACTTAATAACGGCCCAGTCCTAATTGTGTGCGATTCTAACTCCATTAGAGTGTGAACATTTTGCCACTAATCCCCGAAATTAATTCCCTCAATTTCTTGCTTTTTTTTTTCTCTCCACTTAGCGACTTGGTGCCAAGTTTGTTTTGCAAGCGCCAGATTCCCATTTGGATGTTTTCCTGATGTGTGTAGAGGAGACGGGGAGGTTGATGCAAAGTCATTATGCAGTTTGTAAAGTTGCACAAAAGCCGACCTTTAACCAATAAACAAGTTTCTATTCTCAAGGGCAATTGGGCATCTTTTGTGAAATCCGATTGACACATCCTGTTCAAAGTCAGAAATTTTTGTTAACTGTTTAAAGGGGTAATTCACTTTTGGCTCACCCATTATTTCATCTACCCACCCGTGTAGCTAGTCTGCGGTTCTCCCCTCTCTCAGAAACCCCTTAGATTTGAAGTCAGGACACCAGATTGCTTTTCATGTTGTTCAACATTCGCATAGCAAACCATTTTAGCATTGCTGGAATATCCCTTTTAATCAGGGCACATGAATTACACAGGTTCTGTGGCTGGTTAAAACCAGGTTTAAGTCAGCCAGACAGACACAGAAATCTGTGCAAATTGGGATGCAGTCACAATGCAGACATGGAACATTCTTCAGAATGCTGTCATTAGGGTTAGGCGGGTGGTCTTCGGTTTGCCGGCTGTCGGGATCCCGGCGCACAGTATACCGGCGCCGGAATCCCGACAGCCGGCATACCGACACTTTTTCTGCCTTTTGGATGTCCACGACCCCCCTTGAGGGAGAATAAGTAGCGCGCCACCGTGCCCGCAGCGGGGCTCATTTGCGCTCGCCACGCTGTCTGTATGCCGGCGGTCGGGATTCTGGTGCCGGTATGCTGGTCGCCGGGAGCCCGGCCGCAGGCATACCATACTACACCCGGGTTAGGCTAAGGTAGGTTTATGGTTGGGCATTAGGGGGAAGGTTAGGTTGTAGGAGGTTAGGAGTAAGAATTAGGGGAAGGGTTAGGCTGTGAGAGGGGTCAGTTAGGCACTAGGAGGAGGTTTATTCCATGGAAGGTTAGGGTTAGGCTGTGGGAGGTTAGGGTTAGGCACTGGGTTGAGGGTTAGGCTGTGGGAGATTAGGCTTAGGCACTAGGTGGGGGTTAGGCTGGGGGAGGTTAGGGTTAAGCAGTAGGGTGAGGGTTAGGCTGTGAGAGGGGAAGGTTAGGCACTAGGGGGAGGTTTAGGCTATGGTAGGTTAGGGTTAGGCTGTGGAAGGTTAGGGTTAGGCACTGGGGAGAGGGTTAGGCACTAGTGGGAGGTTTAGGCTGTGGGGGGATAGGCACTAGGCGGAGGGTTAGGCTGGGGAGGTTAGGGTTAAGCATTAGGGGGAGGGTTAGGTTGTAGGAGGTTAGGGCTAAGAATTAGGGGAAGGGTTAGGCTGTGAGAGGGGAAGGTTAGGCACTAGGAGGAGGTTTAGGCTATGGAAGGTTAGTGTTAGGCTGTGGGAGGTTAGGGTTAGGCACTGGGTTGAGGGTTAGGCTGTGGTAGGTTAGGGTTAATCATTAGGGGGAGGGTTAGGCTGTGGGGGGTTAGGCACTGTGGGGGGTTAGGCACTAAGCGGAGGGTTAGGCTGTGGGAGGTTAGGGTTAGGCACTAGGGGGAGGGTTAGGCTGTGGGAGGTTAGGGTTAGGCACTAGGGGGAGGGTTAGGCTGTGGGAGGTTAGGGTTAGGCACTAGGGGGAGGGTTAGGCTGTGGGAGGTTAGGGGTAGGCACTAGGGGAGGGCTAGGCTGTGGGAGGTAAGGGTTAGTCTATGGGATGGTTAGGCTGTGGGAGGTTAGGGTTAGGCACTAGGGGGAGGGTTAGGCTGTGGTAGGTTAGGCACTAGGCGGAGGGTTAGGCTGTGGGGGGTTAGGCACTAGGCGGAGGGTTAGGCTGTGGGGGGTTAGGGTTAGGCACTAGGCGGAGGGTTAGGCTGTGGGAGTTTAGGGTTAGGCACTAGGGGGAGGGTTAGGCTGTGGTAGGTTAGGGTTAGGCACTAGGCGGAGGGTTAGGCTGTGGGGGGTTAGGCACTAGGCGGAGGGTTAGGCTGTGGGGGGTTAGGGTTAGGCACTAGGCGGAGGGTTAGGCTGTGGGAGTTTAGGGTTAGGCACTGGGGGGGAGGGTTAGGCTGTGGGAGGTTAGGTTTAGGCACTGGGGGAGAGTTAGGGTTAGGCACTGGGGGGAGGGTTAGGCTGTGGGAGGTTAGGGTTAGGCACTGGGTGGAGGGTTAGGCTGTGGGAGGTTAGGGTTAGGCTGTGGGAGGTTAGGGTTAGGCACTGGGGGGAGGATTAGGCTGTGGGAGGTTAGGGTTAGGCACTGGGGGGAGGGTTAGGCTGTGGGAAGTTAGGGTTAGGCGCTTTTTGTTTCACTGTTGTCTGGGAGTCATGGAATTAAATCTATTGTACTGTGCGTGCATGTTTGGAAAGGTTGGCATAAGATAGTAATGATATTTTAAATGTAACGTGCAAAGCTGACCTGATGTAAGACACCCGCTTCCTGATGGTACAGTCCGATTAAGTGAATGTGCAGCTGTTTCAGTAGTGCCGGTATGTGCCCCTTTACACCATTATTTCTCCATTATTTCTCCATCCTATGATAGATTAGCACCATGGCAGACTTTGCTAGCCCAACCTCGCTTCTTACTGTAAGCTTTGTGTCGTACACGACTCTGGCGGCAGCGTCACATTGAGATTCTATTGACTGTAATTTGTAGGAGACTGAGATTCCTTAAGGATGATTTCAGGCGCAATAGAGTCCTACACACCTATCAGGTTACCCGCAATACTGGGGACACCTAAACTGTGGAGCATTAATCTGGAGGCAGAATCTAGGCTCTGCTATAAGTAACATATTGCAGTAGTATTTTCTCATCAGTGGTCAGACGGGGGAGACTGGGCTGAATTCTTGGCTTTCTTTTGCAGAGCACCAGAAAATGTGTTACTCCGCGCTTGTCCTGTCGATGATTTTCTCCATGGGGGAGCCGCTCCCGTATCACCATTACGGTAAGTTCTCTTAGTGTTCTCCAGGTGACTGTGCTTGTTGTACAGGGCTCCTCATGCTTTGGTTGCAGCAAATTGTAGGGGCCGGCGGCTTCTGACCCTCTAAATGCCGTTAAATTACAAAACTCGGTATGGTCTGGGAATTAAAGTCCAATAATGCCCACACCAGGTAGTCTGTTCCGTATGCTGCTGTGGAAAGTAATCTATTGTCTGGACAGTGCAATGTGTACGGACCGAAAAGCAGCAGGATCACTGGGGCAGATGTATTAAGCCTGGAGAAGGGATAAAGAAGTGATAAGTGGATGGTGATGATGCACCAGCCAATCAGCTCCTAACTGTCATTTCTCTGACGTCCTAGTGGATGCTGGGACTCAGTCAGGACCATGGGGAATAGCTGCTCCGCAGGAGACAGGGCACAAAATTTAAAAGTTTGACCACTAGGTGGTGTGCACTGGCTCCTCCCCCTATGACCCTCCTCCAAGCCTCAGTTAGGTTTTTGTGCCCGTCCGAGCCGGGTGCAATCTAGGTGGCTCTCCTAAAGAGCTGCTTAGAAAAAGTTTGTTAGGTTTTTTATTTTCAGTGAGTCCTGCTGGCAACAGGCTCACTGCAACGAGGGACTTAGGGGAGAAGAAGTGAACTCACCTGCGTGCAGGATGGATTTGCTTCTTAGGCTACTGGACACTAGCTCCAGAGGGACGATCACAGGTACAGCCTGGATGGGTCACCGGAGCCGCGCCGCCGACCCCCTTGCAGATGCCGAATAGAGAAGAGGTCCAGAAACCGGCGGCAGAAGACGTCTCAGTCTTCATGAGGTAGCGCACAGCACTGCAGCTGTGCGCCATTGCTCTCCGCACACTTCACACCAGCGGTCACTGAGGGTGCAGGGCGCTGGGGGGGGGCGCCCTGGGCAGCAATGTAATATACCTATTCTGGCTAAAATATATCACATATAGCCCCTGGGGCTATATGGATGTATTTAACCCCTGCCAGGTTCCAAAAAAACCGGGAGAAGAAGCCCGCCGAAAAGGGGGCGGGGCCTATTCTCCTCAGCATACAGCGCCATTTTCCTGCCCAGCTCCGCTGCGAGGAAGGCTCCCAGGACTCTCCCCTGCACTGCACTACAGAAACAGGGTAAAAACAGAGAGGGGGGGCACTTATTGGCGATATTTATAATATTTGAGCTGCTATAAAGGGAACACACTTATTAAGGTTGTCCCTATATATATTTATAGCGCTTGGGTGTGTGCTGGCAAACTCTCCCTCTGTCTCCCCAAAGGGCTAGTGGGGTCCTGTCTTCTATCAGAGCATTCCCTGTGTGTCTGCTGTGTGTCGGTACGTGTGTGTCGACATGTATGAGGACGATGTTGGCGTGGAGGCGGAGCAATTGCCTGTAATGGTGATGTCACCCCCTAGGGAGTCGACACCAGAATGGATGGCTTTGTTTATGGAATTACGGGATAGTGTCAGCACGCTACAAAAGTCGGTTGACGACATGAGACAGCCGGCAAACCAGTTAGTACCTGTCCAGGCGCTATAAAACGCCCTTTACCTCAGTCGGTCGACACAGACCCAGACACTGACACTGAATCCAGTGTCGACGGTGAAGAAATAAACGTATTTTCCAGTAGGGCCACACGTTATATGATCACGGCAATGAAGGAGGCTTTGCATATCTCTGATACTGCAAGTACCACAAAAAGGGGTATTATGTGGGGTGTGAAAAAACTACCGATAGTTTTTCCTGAATCAGAGGAACTGAATGAAGTGTGTGATGAAGCGTGGGTTACCCCAGATAGAGAACTGCTAATTTCAAAGAAGTTATTGGCATTATACCCTTTCCCGCCAGAGGTTAGGGCGCGCTGGGAAACACCTCCTAGGGTGGATAAGGCGCTCACACGCTTATCAAAGCAAGTGGCGTTACCGTCTCCTGATACGGCCGCCCTCAAGGATCCAGCTGATAGGAGGCTGGAGAATACATTAAAAAGTATATACACACATACTGGTGTTATACTGAGACCAGCAATCGCCACAGCCTGGATGTGCAGTGCTGGCGTGGCTTGGTCGGAGTCACTGTCTGAAAATATTGATACCCTGGATAGGGACAGTATTTTACTGACTATAGAGCAGTTAAAGGATGCATTTCTTTATATGCGAGATGCACAGAGAGATATTTGCACTCTGGCATCAAGAGTAAGTGCGATGTCCATATCTGCCAGAAGAAGTTTATGGACGCGCCAGTGGTCAGGTGATGCGGATTCCAAACGACATATGGAAGTATTGCCGTATAAGGGGGAGGAATTATTTGGGGTCGGTCTATCGGATCTGGTGGCCACGGCAACGGCCGGAAAATCCACCTTTTTACCCCAGGTCACCTCCCAGCAGAAAAAGCCGCAGGCTTTTCAGCCGCAGTCCTTTCGTTCTTATAAGAACAAACGAGCAAAAGGACATTCCTATTTGCCCCGAGGCAAAGGAAAGGGTAAGAGACTGCAACAAGCAGCTCCTTCCCAGGAGCAGAAGCCCTCCCCGGCTTCTACAAAGGCTTCAGCATGACGCTGGGACCTTACAAGCAGACTCAGGGGCGGTGGGGGGTCGCCTCAAACATTTCAGCGCACAGTGGGCTCACTCGCAGGTGGACCCCTGGATCCTGCAGGTAGTATCTCAGGGTTACAGGTTGGAATTCGAGAAGTCCCCTCCTCGCCGTTTCCTAAAGTCTGCTTTGCCAACGTCTCCCTCCGACAGGGCGACGGTATTGGAGGCCATTCACAAGCTGTATTCTCAGCAGGTGATAGTCAAGGTACCCCTCCTACAACAAGGACAGGGCTATTACTCCACGCTATTTGTGGTACCGAAGCCGGACGGCTCGGTAAGACCGATTCTAAATCTAAAATCTCTGAACCTGTACATACAAAAATTCAAGTTCAAGATGGAGTCACTCAGAGCAGTGATAGCGAATCTGGAAGAAGGGGATTTTATGGTGTCCTTGGACATCAAGGATGCTTACCTTCATGTTCCAATTTTCCCTTCACACCAAGGGTACCTCAGGTTCGTGGTACAAAACTGTCATTATCAGTTTCAGACGCTGCCGTTTGGATTGTCCACGGCACCCCGGGTCTTTACCAAGGTAATGGCCGAAATGATGATCCTTCTTCGAAGAGAAGGCGTCTTAATTATCCCTTACTTGGACGATCTCCTGATAAGGGCAAGATCCAGAGAACAGCTGGAGGTCGGAGTAGCACTAACCCAAGTAGTGCTCCAACAACACGGGTGGATTCTGAATTTTCCAAAATCCCAACTGATCCCGACGACACGTCTGTTGTTCCTAGGGATGATTCTGGACACTGTTCAGAAAAAGGTATTTCTTCCGGAGGAGAAAGCCAGGGAGTTATCCGATCTAGTCAGGAACCTCCTAAAACCAGGAAAAGTATCTGTGCATCAATGCACAAGAGTCCTGGGAAAAATGGTAGCTTCTTACGAAGCGATTCCATTCGGCAGATTCCATGCACGAACTTTTCAGTGGGATCTGCTGGAAAAATGGTCCGGATCGCATCTGCAGATGCATCAGCGGATAAAATTGTCCACAAGGACAAGAGTGTCTCTGCTATGGTGGTTGCAGAGTGCTCATCTGTTAGAGGGCCGCAGATTCGGCATACAGAACTGGGTCCTAGTGACCACGGATGCCAGCCTGAGAGGCTGGGGAGCGGTCACACAGGGAAGAAACTTCCAGGGCGTGTGGTCAAGCCTGGAGACGTCTCTTCACATAAATATACTGGAACTAAGAGCAATCTACAATGCTCTAAGCCTGGCAAAACCTCTGCTTCAGGGTCAGCCGGTGTTGATTCAGTCGGACAACATCACGGCAGTCGCCCACGTAAACAGACAGGGCGGCACAAGAAGCAGGAGGGTAATGGCAGAAGCTGCAAGGATTCTTCGCTGGGCAGAGAATCATGTGTTAGCACTGTCAGCTGTGTTCATCCCGGGAGTGGACAACTGGGAAGCAGACTTCCTCAGCAGACACGATCTGCACCCGGGAGAGTGGGGACTTCATCCAGAAGTCTTCCACATGATTGTGGTCCATTGGGAAAGACCAATGGTGGACATGATGGCGTCACGCCTCAACAAAAAACTGGACAGGTATTGCGCCAGGTCAAGAGACCCTCAGGCAATAGCTGTAGACGCTCTGGTAACACCATGGGTGTACCAGTCAGTGTATGTGTTTCCTCCTCTGCCTCTCATACCAAAAGTACTGAGAATTATACGGCAAAGGGGAGTAAGAACGATACTCGTGGCTCCGGATTGGCCAAGAAGAACTTGGTACCCGGAACTTCAGGAGATGCTCACGGAAGATCCGTGGCCTCTACCTCTAAGACGGGACCTGCTTCAGCAGGGACCGTGTCTATTCCAAGACTTACCGCGGCTGCGTTTGACGGCATGGCGGTTGAACGCCGAATCCTAAGGGAAAAAGGCATTCCGGAAGAGGTCATCCCTACCCTGGTTAAAGCCAGGAAGGAGGTGACTGCATGGAAAGTAACCATGCTACTGGCCCTGGCTTCAGCCAGGAGAGTGTCAGAATTGGCGGCTTTATCGTATAAAAGCCCATATCTGATTTTCCATTCGGACAGGGCAGAACTGCGGACGCGTCCTCAGTTTCTGCCTAAGGTGGTTTCAGCGTTTCACCTGAACCAGCCTATTGTGGTGCCTGCGGCTACTAGCGATTTGGAGGATTCCAAGTTGCTGGACGTTGTCAGAGCATTGAAAATATATATTTCAAGGACGGCTGGAGTCAGAAAATCTGACTCGCTGTTTATACTGTATGCACCCAACAAGCTGGGTGCTCCTGCTTCTAAGCAGACGATTGCTCGTTGGATTTGTAGCACAATTCAACTTGCACATTCTGTGGCAGGCCTGCCACAGCCTAAATCTGTCAAGGCCCATTCCACAAGGAAGGTGGGCTCATCTTGGGTGGCTGCCCGAGGTGTCTCGGCATTACAACTCTGCCGAGCAGCTACGTGGTCAGGGGAGAACATGTTTGTAAAATTCTACAAATTTGATACCCTGGCTAAGGAGGACCTGGAGTTCTCTCATTCGGTGCTGCAGAGTCATCCGCACTCTCCCGCCCGTTTGGGAGCTTTGGTATAATCCCCATGGTCCTGACGGAGTCCCAGCATCCACTAGGACGTCAGAAAATAAGATTTTACTTACCGATAAATCTATTTCTCGTAGTCCGTAGTGGATGCTGGGCGCCCATCCCAAGTGCGGATTGTCTGCAATACGTGTACATAGTTGTTACAAAAAAATCGGGTTGTTATTGTTGTGAGCCGTCTGTTCAGAGGCTCCTACGTTTTGTCATACTGTTAACTGGGTTCAGATCACAAGTTGTACGGTGTGATTGGTGTGGCTGGTATGAGTCTTACCCGGGATTCAAAATCCTTCCTTATTGTGTACGCTCGTCCGGGCACAGTATCCTAACTGAGGCTTGGAGGAGGGTCATAGGGGGAGGAGCCAGTGCACACCACCTAGTGGTCAAACTTTTAAATTTTGTGCCCGGTCTCCTGCGGAGCCGCTATTCCCCATGGTCCTGACGGAGTCCCAGCATCCACTACGGACTACGAGAAATAGATTTATCGGTAAGTAAAATCTTATTTTTTCAAATCCATAATGATTGGCTGGTGCGTTATCACCTTGCACTTATCACTTTATCCCTTCTCCAGGTTAATACATCTGCCCCAATGATTATTTGTTCATGAATACAGTCAGAAGATGACCGATTTAGGATCCTTGTCATCCAGTGCAAACTATCAATGTGCAACCAACCCCTGACCCTGGAAGTGATCCTTCCAGTTTGGCCGTCCACCTGTGTTGGTAAATTGTACATAAATCCTCTTGCTTGGTGCTCGGTTTTCCTAAACAGTTAGTTCAGTGTTCGGGTGGTTAACACAATGGGGCAGATGTACTAAGCTCTAGAGGGTAAAGAGAGATCAACTACCAACCAATCAGCTCCTGTCATTTTCAAACATCGCCTATAAACATGACCGGTAAGCGGGTAAGTGGTAATAGGCTGGTACTTTATCTCGCTCTCTCCAAGGCTGAGTACATTTTACTCATAATCTGAGATACAGCTGCGATTCTGCAGTGAGACCTGATACTATACACAGCAGATATCCTGTCTAGTAATGCGCTGCATAGCAAATGTGCAATTAACATCATTTACCTGGTTGTTACACTGCGCATAGCACCAGCATGTTACATGCACTCCTGCTGAGAACAGCTGGTTTATGTAAGATACCAACTGATATGTTAAGTTGAGCAACCTTTGTGCAGCAATGTATGGGCACTATCTCTTCAATTTTGTAGGTGGGGGAAGGGGTGTGTAAATTGATTATTGTGCCCCCCAAGCTAGCTACTTAGTATAAGATCTTACTATAAGAGTTTGTGCTGGAGTGTGTGAGAGCAGGGGGTGGAGAGCTGTGTATATGTTGGTGCAGGAGTGTGTGAGAGCAGGTAGGTGGGGAATCCGTGTATATTCTGGTGCTGGAGTGTGTGAGATCAGGGAGGTGGGGAAGCTGTGTGTATGCTAGTGCTGGAGTGTGTGAGGGCAGGGGGGTGCGGAGCTGTGTATGTGTTGGTGCTGGAGTGTGTGAGAGTGGGGGGGAGGGGGGGTTGTTAGCTGTGTATATGTTGATGCTGGAGTGTGTGAGAGCAGGGGGGTAGGGAGTTGTGTATATGTTGGTGCTGGAGTGTGTGAGAGCCGGGGGGGTTGTTAGCTGTGTATATGTTGGTGCTGGAGTGTGTGAGAGCAGGGGGGAGGGGAGCTGTGTATATGTTGGTGCTGGAGTGTGTGAGAGCGGGGGGGGGGTTAGCTCTGTATATGGGTGCTGGAGGGTGTGAGAGCAGGGGGTGGGGAGCTGTGTATATGTTGGTGGTGGAGTGTGTGAGAGCAGTGGGTTCGAGAGCTGTGTATATGTTGGTGCTGGAGTGTGTGAGAGCATAGGGATGGGAAGCTGTGTATATGTTGGTGCTGGAGTGTGTGAGAGCAGGGGGGGGTTAGCTCTGTGTATGGGTGCTGGAGGGTGTGAGAGCAGGGGGTGGGGAGCTGTGTATATGTTGGTGCTGGAGGGTGTGAGCAGGGGGTGGGGAGCTGTGTATATGTTGGTGCTGGAGTGTGAGTGCAGGGGGTACGAGCTGTGTATATGTTGGTGCTGGAGGGTGTGAGAGCAGGGGGGGGGTTAGCTCTGTGTATGGGTGCTGGAGTGTGTGAGAGCAGGGGGTGGGGAGCTGTGTATATGTCGGTGCTGGAGTGTGTGAGAGCAGGGGGTGGGGAGCTGTGTATATGTTAGTGCAGGGGGTACGAGCTGTGTATATGTTGGTGCTGGAGGGTGTGAGAGCAGGGGGGGGTTAGCTCTGTGTATGGGTGCTGGAGTGTGTGAGAGCAGGGGGTACGAGCTGTGTATATGTTGGTGCTGGAGTGTGTGAGAGCAGGGGGTGGGGAGCTGTGTATATGTTAGTGCAGGGGGTACGAGCTGTGTATATGTTGGTGCTGGAGGGTGTGAGAGCAGGGGGGGGTTAGCTCTGTGTATGGGTGCTGGAGTGTGTGAGAGCCGGGGGTGGGGAGCTGTGTATATGTTGGTGCTGGAGTGTGTGAGATCAGGGAGGTGGGGAAGCTGTGTGTATGCTGGTGCTGGAGTGTGTGAGGGCAGGGGGGTGCGGAGCTGTGTATGTGTTGGTGCTGGAGTGTGTGAGAGTGGGGGGGAGGGGGGGTTGTTAGCTGTGTATATGTTGGTGCTGGAGTGTGTGAGAGCAGGGGGGTAGGGAGTTGTGTATATGTTGGTGCTGGAGTGTGTGAGAGCCGGGGGGGTTGTTAGCTGTGTATATGTTGGTGCAGGGGGGAGGGGAGCTGTGTATATGTTGGTGCTGGAGTGTGTGAGAGCGGGGGGGGTTAGCTCTGTATATGGGTGCTGGAGGGTGTGAGAGCAGGGGGTGGGGAGCTGTGTATATGTTGGTGGTGGAGTGTGTGAGAGCAGTGGGTTCCAGAGCTGTGTATATGTTGGTGCTGGAGTGTGTGAGAGCATAGGGATGGGAAGCTGTGTATATGTTGGTGCTGGAGTGTGAGAGCAGGGGGGGTTAGCTCTGTGTATGGGTGCTGGAGGGTGTGAGAGCAGGGGGTGGGGAGCTGTGTATATGTTGGTGCTGGAGGGTGAGAGAGCAGGGGGTGGGGAGCTGTGTATATGTTGGTGCTGGAGTGTGAGTGCAGGGGGTACGAGCTGTGTATATGTTGGTGCTGGAGGGTGTGAGAGCAGGGGGGGGTTAGCTCTGTGTATGGGTGCTGGAGTGTGTGAGAGCAGGGGGTGGGGAGCTGTGTATATGTTGGTGCTGGAGTGTGTGAGAGCAGGGGGTGGGGAGCTGTGTATATGTTAGTGCAGGGGGTACGAGCTGTGTATATGTTGGTGCTGGAGGGTGTGAGAGCAGGGGGGGTTAGCTCTGTGTATGGGTGCTGGAGTGTGTGAGAGCAGGGGGTGGGGAGCTGTGTATATGTTGGTGCTGGAGTGTGAGTGCAGGGGGTACGAGCTGTGTATATGTTGGTGCTGGAGTGTGTGAGAGCAGGGGGTGGGGAGCTGTGTATATGTTAGTGCAGGGGGTACGAGCTGTGTATATGTTGGTGCTGGAGGGTGTGAGAGCAGGGGGGGGTTAGCTCTGTGTATGGGTGCTGGAGGGTGTGAGAGCCGGGGGTGGGGAGCTGTGTATATGTTGGTGCTGGAGGGTGTGAGAGCAGGGGGTGGGGAGCTGTGTATATGTTGGTGCTGGAGGGTGTGAGAGCAGGGGGTGGGGAGCTGTGTATATGTTGGTGCTGGAGTGTGAGTGCAGGGGGTACGAGCTGTGTATATGTTGGTGCTGGAGGGTGTGAGAGCAGGGGGGGGGTTAGCTCTGTGTATGGGTGCTGGAGTGTGTGAGAGCAGGGGGTGGGGAGCTGTGTATATGTTGGTGCTGGAGTGTGTGAGAGCAGGGGGTGGGGAGCTGTGTATATATTAGTGCAGGTGGTGGGGAACTGTGTATATGTTGGTGCTGGAGGGTGGTAAGTTCTATATATTTTGTTCAGTTACAGTTTCTGCATTAGATGTGTGCTTAATACTTAACTTTTCAACCTCTTGCCCTTTCTGTAAGATCACAGGTATTCATTACACAGATCTCCAGCAGAGTTTCGAGCAGGGCTTGTGACTGTGTGCTTTAATGAGTGGGCCCATGCTGCTGCTTTCCCAATTAGTTATAATGCACTTAGGAGCTGGTTATAAGATTTTCGTGGGGGCTCTGCTGTGATATTGGTGGGTTAAGTGAGGCAGATCAGTTCCTGTACCCAGCTACCACATGGAACATCAGACATGCCTAGATATGAAACCACTGGCCCTGTTATACTGTATATGACGAGTTCTGTGTGTTTCCGCTATTTTGGTGGTACTGCAGCAGTGGAAGCCGTCGCACTCTGTAGCGGGAGCAGTCAGGCGGATGACACCTGTGAGTGTGGGGGCCATTGTGGGATCTGCTAGTAGTGACCTGTATCTTCCACCGGACAAGTCCCTATTTGCCGTCATTTGCTGTAATTTAACCATAAAGCAGCAGCAATTACACAGAATTATTTGCAGCGATTGTTCTTCTCGTCAGTGTGAGAATGTGAATAAAACAGCTGGCGTTCTCCTGTAGCTTGTGCAGAGACTTGCACGCTTGGGCTTTGCCTCTGGCGATTAGTTAGTAAACCAGCGTAGCAGCGCGTTTCCTTCAGGCGTGTTTGCCATGGTCTCTGCTGGTGCTGGCTATCATTTATTTTCCCTCTACGCAGAAGCTTAGACATATGTTCATGTGAGCGGCACTCGCAGCCATCGAACAAAGACCGGAGTCCGTCCATGTGCTGTACACAGGCCGCAGCAATAATACATTCCTATCCCTCTCGTTATCACAGAGCATCTGAGCAGCCAGTTTGTCCAGTTCCTGCTGGACGTCATTGAGGACGGGTTGCCATCTGACACCACCGAGCAGCTGCCTGACCTATTCCTCAACGTGCTACTGGCGTTCAACCTGCACATAACCGGTGAGTTACAGAGAGCCTGATTCTCAGAGGTGGGCGCAAATAAAACATCAGGCGCAAGCTGCTACTGCCTAGCGCACAACCGAATCACCCCTGGAGTCGCACAATGAGTATTAGTAACAAATCTAAACAAAGGACTTGTTACGTTTGTACGTCCTCTCATTCAGCCGTAAGCACACCATTGTTTGCACTGCACATAGGCCTTCCAGACCCTAAAGGTGGGTACACACTGATGGATATATCTGCCGATCAATTGATCGGCAGATATATCTATGGACGGATCGGGCAGTGTGTTGAGCATACAGTTCAGCTGACAATCACCGCTGGCTGCCGCAGCATGTGTATGGGCGGTCGGCCGACCACCCGTACACACACAGCGACGTGCCAATATATCGGAGATATATTGGCCGTCGGCTGTGCTGCGGAGCCGACGCGATATGTCTGTGAACGACGGCGTTCAGACATATCGCCCGTACACACTGGCCGATGGACCCGCAATATATCGGCTGTTCAAGAGAACGGCCGATATATCGGCCAGTGTGTGTCAACCTTAACCCCCCCAAAAATTTGCTCAAGAGCAAACTGTTTTCACACATTAACTGTAATCCTTTTCACTCCTTGTATCAGTTCCCGCAAACAATGTAATCATGAAAACCCTATGCAAGCGTCCCCATGTCAAGATCTTTACAGAAAAGCTGCTGCTTCTTCTCAACCGAGGCGGTAAGTGTCCGACGCCCCGGCCGTTCTCCTCCGTGGATTTGTGTAATGAAGCAGTCGCTTATCTGTCTTCTCATCACTAGATGATCCTGTCTGTATCTTCAAACACCAGCCGCAGCCTCAGCACTCTGTCCTGAAGGTCCTACAAGATTTGTTTGCCAGCGTAGACACGGCAAACAGCTTCTACCACTCGGATATGATGGTAATGATCGATATCGTAGTGCGCCAGATAGCGGATCTATCTCCTGGGGATAAGGTGAGCCTGGTGTCTGATTCGGGGAGGGGCCTGCAATTGTTTTATAGAATACCGGCCAGGTCAATTTCTATAAGCTTTATTTTCCTCTGAAGGCAAGTGTGCGTCATACACTGTGTGTAACTACATAAGGAAGTGATACATGTTTACCTGATGTACGCAGATAAGTGTACAATAAATAATTGAATATCTCCTGTAAGACTCGCTTTAAAACCATGTTCCAGGATTTCATGTAACTTGTAGATAAACTTGAAAGCTCAGGATTTGATACAAAGATGGTTGAATGGATAAGATCTTGATTGCAGGATATAAAACAGAGAGTTGTAGTAAATGGAGTGCATTCACGGGAGGGAAATGTTACCAGTGGAGTACCCCAGGGATCTGTACTTGGACCAGTTCTCTTTAATATCTTCATCAGTGACATTGCAAACTTTATTGAAGGGAAAGTATGTCTTTGCAGATGACAAAGGTTTGCAAAAGGGTAGACACACCGAGAGGGGTAAAACAAATGAGTGATGATCTAGGTAGACTTGAGAAATGGTCAAGAACGTGGCAACTGCAGTTTAATGCTAAAAAATGCAAAATTATGCACTTGGTTCTCAAAACCCAAAGGTTAAGTATAGAATCAAGGGCACTATAATGGAAACTACTGAGGAGGAAAGGGATCTAGGAGTCACTATTTCAGGTGACTTAAAGGCAGGTAGGTAAGCAATGTATCAGAGCAATGATGAAGGCTAGTCAGATGCTTGGTTGCATAGGGAGAGGAATCAGCAGCAGATAGAAATAATATTGCCACTGTATAGGTCATTGGTAAGGCCCCATCTGAAATACTAAAATGGTGCATGGCCTACCACAAAACTTACCTGGAAAGACTAACAGATCTTAATATGTATAGTTTGGAGTGGCGAAGGGAAAGGGGGGACATAATAGACACTCTCACATGTATCAAGGGAGGTACAGGAGGGAAACATTCTTCAAATGTAGAGAAGTATTAGAACACGAGGACATGCACTGAGACTGGAGGGAGGTTCAGGGGAAATATGAGGAAAAATAACTTCACAGAAAGGGTAGTGGCCTTGTGGAATAGTCTCCCGTCAGAGGTGGTAGAGTCAGTAGAGCATTTTAAACATGCATGGGATAGACCTAAGGATATCCTTACTAAGAACTAAGAAACAAATAGTATTGAGGTTACCAAAAGGTTCTAAAAAGGGGCAGACTAGATTGGCCAAGTGGTTCTTATCTGCCGTCATATTCTATGTTTAAAGGTCCAGTGCTTGGTTATAGTCTGGAGTTGAGCTGATATACAGCAGCAATTCCAGGCCGTGACTGCGCCTCATCATTTCTGCGTAATGCTGTACTTGTATATTTATTAATGTTGAATTATGCACATAACATCAGTGGAAGTACCTTCTTTTTTTTTTTTTCTAATTACAGTGAATATTTCAGCTTTGATTGCAAAATAAAACACTTTCCCTCTAGCTAAGACACATTTCAGATACATTATATATTTCCCAGTGTGAAATGGTAACATTATATATATTGCCCAGTGTGAAATGGCTAATATATATTTATGCTGTGGCTGAGAAAAAAATATCACATACTTTATTTATTTAAAAGACTTTTCACTATATTTATTAGGTTAAATGATAAGTGTGGGTTTGTCGTATACAGATGTGGCCACATTCACCTAATTTCTAATCCTGCGAAATTGCCCCGTTTCGTGTGCCACAGACCTTGCTACAGATGTCATCAGTCATGCCAAACTGCCCCTCTGCACGCCAGCTCCCATGCAAGTAGGCCGGCGTGGAGTGTCTCTTTCGCGTCTTTCACCCGAATTTGTGTCTTATTGTAACGCAATGGGGCAGATGCATAAAGCCTGGAGAAGGGAGAAGTGCAGGGTGATAACGCACCAGCCAATCCGCTCTTATATGTAAATTGACAGTTAGGAGCTGATTGGCTGGTGCGTCATCTCCTTGCGATTATCACTGCTTTATGCATCTGCCCCAATGTGAAAGAACCACATCACGAGACTGCACGGATTCATTTGAGATTAGATACTTGTTTATTGTGCTAATCTGAGTAAAACCGATGCTGCATCGCTCGTTTCGGCTCCCTCGTGCCAGACCTCTTGCGCCGTATGTTACGATTATAGAACATTTGTCAATCCCATATCCTATTATTTTATTACAGTACATGCTATAGAAATTGGCACATAACTCCTGCATACTACTGCTCTGATTATTCAATCCTTCCACCCTGTAGCTACGAATGGAGTATCTGTCCCTGATGCACTCCATCATCCGCTCGACGGATTACCTGCACCACCTCCACTGCCAGCCAGACCTGCACAGTACACTACAGCGTATTCTAGATGAAGAAGAGGAAGGACCTCACTGCCTGATGGACAAAATGATTATCCGTGAAATATACCGAGAGTTCCCTCAAATCTCTCAAGAGAGCGGTTGAATGGGCACTGATGTGGCACATTGACAAAATCGTTTACAAATGCCATTTATAGTCTTCTTATTTTCTACGAAACCCCCGGCTAGTCTGAGGCTTGTTACAGAGCAGTGTTAGCGCAGACCCTTCTACTAGAGAAGACGCTTAGCCAGTTTGTTTTTCCGTAGTTACAGGGCATCGTGCTGCTAAAAAGTTATAATATGGCATTAGAGATGTTATTTCAGATTTTTTTTCCTAATGCTTTTTCGGGTCTGACCTTTTTTTTAGCTTTCTGAGATCATCCAGCGAGAGGGTAGAAGTGTAGGCTGGAAATCTTAGATTTGTATCTTTCCGCACGTACACCTTTGCTATATGCCTGTTGGGTTTATAGGATGGCATGTCGTCTCTCGGACGTTTTCTATACTGAACCGTGGTTTTGTTTATGTATCAAAACTGACAGTCCCTGACCTGTAAGTTTATGAGAGAATGTTTCCTACATATATTACTCTCTCCAGGTGTTGCAGAAGCGCTATAGTTCTGCAATAGCCTTTTCGCTGACAACATTGGGCATATTTATGGTGAACAGGGAGATGGATGAACTTTTATAAAAGGGACATTTCCCCCCCCCCCCCAAACTCAGTTGGTTTTTGAGAACTGTAAAATGCAGTCACGGAGGAGTGACGTGCAAATGATGTCACTGGTTTTTAGAATCATTGCAGCCCACGGTACTGTATGTCATGGTATGCAGAATGATTAAAGGGTCAATTCAGTTAGCTGTGTGGCAGCTGGTCCTACAAGTAAGCGCAGCCATATGCCACATTTATGTCAGCGGCAAAGTCTCAGATTTGGTCTTTAGTCCCATAGTGCTGCATACAAACAATACAGGTGGGGGTGCGTCTTAAGGTGCCATCGCCAACGTTCCCTGCTGTCACTACAGCAATTCACATCCCTCACGTCTAATTGAATTTACCCCTTAATGGGTGTAATTCAGACCTGATCGCTCGCTAGCGTTTTTTTGCAGAGCTGCGATCAGGTCAGAACTGCGCATGCTAATGCACCGCAATGCGCAGGCGTGTCGCACGGGTATAAAGCGGTTCGTTGCTCTGCGATGGGTTTGTGCGAAGAATCCATTCACACGGGCGATCGCAAGGAGATTGATAGGAAGAAGGCGTTTGTGGGTGGTAACTGACCGTTTTCTGGGAGTGGTTGGAAAAACGCAGGCATGTCCAAGCGTTTGCAGGGCGGGTGTCTGACGTCCATTCCGGTCCCGGACAGGCTGAAGTGATCGCAACGGCTGAGTAAGCCCTGGGCTGCGCAGAGACTGCACAAACTCTTTTTGTACCGCTCGGCTGCACATGCGATCGCACGCTTGCACAGCTAAAATACACGAAAATTACTGTGAACGCAGGACTGCAAAAAACAGCTAGCAAGAGATCAGGTCTGAATTACCCCCAATGTCTTTCTATGAAGTAGCCTTGCAGATGAGCAGCTGATTCGTCACATAAGGTTAAGATTTCGTTAGGGGGGATATTGGTGCATTTTCCCCTAAGTGTAGTAACAAAAAGGCTTTCATTGTTACAAAAAGAAAATTTGAAAAGACATCAGCGTAAGTATTCTTTTTTACGTGTCATTTTTACGTACTCGAATATCATCATGTTTAACTGAAGCCTTTTAACTGGTGGTTAAATTATCTAAGATACCTCCCAGATGTTGAGAATAATCTGCAGAATGTTTGTCATTTTCAGACTTCTAAAACGCAGTCACACTGTGAGGATGTTACCCTTAATCCAGTCTGTAACATACGAGTATATACACTTGGAAGAGCGCCATTTTCACCAGTAATGCTTCCACCTATAACGGAGGCTTGCGATAGGAGGATTTCTTGTAAATATTGGCTGCTAAACGCTCTTCTATACATTTAAAGATTTTTAGTATTATTGCCAAAATCACGTTAAGACCAATTCTCAAGTAATTGATTTCTTAATTTTTTTTTCTACATTTTATTACCGTTAATATCACTATAGATCAGTGGTTCTCAAACTCTGTCCTCAGGACCCCACACGGGTCACGTTTTCCATTTCATCCGGCAGCTGCGCTGTGTTATCACCAACTGTCACATTTTAAAAATCTACAGGTGACCTGCAAAACATGAACCGTGTGGGGTCCTGTTTGAGAACCTGTGCTATAGATAATACTGGCGCTTGTGCTTATTGCAGGCCCTTATGTGACTGTTAGGATTTCTGTCTGCCAATAGCTGAGAACAATACTCCGCCTATCAATTCACTGGCTCTAATGACATTACTGAGGCATGAGGCACCATTTCATAGTGAGAAAGTCTATGTCTCCGTTGAGTAGATGACAGCAAAACAGTTGAGATTAAAAAAAAATGTAATAGGGGTAATTTTTATTTACTTCCTTTTTTTTTTTTTAAAGCATGCGTCATTAAAAATAAAACTAACCAACGTGTCTCGTGTCTGCTATTAAATTTTTTACTGATATTGCTAAACTGAAATAGTTATATATTTTATTTACCAAAAGCATATGCATGAGTGAATCCTATTTTTTTAGCAAATGCTGCAACTAAACCTAAAGATTTTAGCATTAAATATCAATTCAGAAATATTGCTTACATGTACTGTATGATAGAACGAACAATAAAATACAATTCCAGATTTCCATTGTCATACATATTGTATAATGTGGGGGTGGTGTATCCGGAGCACACGCAGCAAACACTGGACACCTGTGTTCTTTGTATGTATTTTTAATTTCTACATTAATCAGTAAAAACTTCCAAAGTTTTAACTTGTCTGCTAGTTATTAATACTACATATATAATACCATCGCATAAGGATACAACATGCGGCTCTCCAATTGTTATGGGACTACACATCCCAGAATGCCCTCATAGAAAAACTGTGGCAGGACATGCTGGGATGTATAGTTCTAGAACGGCAATCTTGATGTATATTTAAAGCGGCAATCATTTAAAAGGTTTTGCCTAGGGTGATAATTCTAAAAGGCAGTGTAAAAAAAAAAGGGGGGGGTAGTGTTCCAAAGTTATTTATTTGTGGGAATCCCTCTGGTTATATACAGCAGATTGCTATAACCGGGTATTCAGAATTATTTTTCCCCAATGTATATTACTATTTTGATCGTCTTTATTGTCCACATGAAGCAAGCGCTTAAAGGGTAACTCCACCGTTAGGGTTACGTGGTCGGTGCACAGGATCCCGGCAGCAGAGTTGGAGGGGGGGGGGGGGGGGGGGAACAAAACCCCTTGAGGGCTCGCTTCATCTGCTACGTAGCGGGCTCTGTGGTTTGCTGCACTCGCCCCAGGTTCTATTCCTACTCTGTGGGTGTCGTGGACACCCACGAGTGTGAATAGCCCCTGTTAGCCGGTATTGTGGTTGGCAGCATTGTCAATGTTCGGGATCGTGGCGTTGGTATGCTGACCGCCGGGATCCCGTGCGCTTGCCAAGTAACCACTCTCCCACCATTAGGCCCCTCACACACAGAAAATATGCAAAATCTCCTTCCCTGAATCTGAGAACTGTCTTCTTCCCTGCAGCAGTGGTTCTCAAACTCAGTCCTCAGGACCCCAAACAGTTATTTTCCAGATCACCTACTGTAGCATGTGTGCAGGTGTCTTTATTTCTCACTGTCACATGTTAAAAGATGCACAGTTGGAGCAAATTATTTCACTTGTGATTCTTCGAGGAGACCTGGAAAACATGTACTGTTTTGGGGTTGAGTTCGAAAACCTGCGTTTTGAATGATTGCCTCTTTAGACCTACAGACTTCGCACGCCGGGTTGACAGATATCGTACCCTATTACATATACCACTTTGACACTTACTAAAGGTCTCCGTTGACAGCAGCATACACCCGATTACTAAAATGCCCTGCGTTTAATAATTCTCATTAATAAATGCATCTCAGTCTTTTCTAAACACAAATGCATTATAATACAGTATGTGTTGCATTGTTTAGTGATCTCTTTATTGCTGCTGTCATGCATTGCATTGTCACATCTTCTATTACTTTGCTGTAACCTCATTTTGCACTTTTATTTCACTTGCGTCTGGCAGGAGTGCGGATTCTGCTGGAGAGCGCGACTCTCTGTTTTGCCTTTTCAGCACTTAAGATAGTGGGCCTAATTCAGAGTTGATCGCAGCAGCAAATTTTGTAGCAGTTGGGCAAAACCATGTGCACTGCAGGTGGGGCAGATGTAACATGTGCAGAGAGAGTTAGATTTGGGCGGGGTGTGTTCAAACTGCAATCTAAATTGCAGTGTAAAAATAAAGCAGCCAGTATTTACCCTGCACAGAAACAAAATAACCCACCCAAATCGAACTCTCTCTGCACATGTTATATCTGCCCCCCCCCCCTGCAGTGCACACGGCTTTGCCCAACTGCTAACAAATTTGCTGCTGCGATCAACTCTGAATTACCCCCCGTGTCCCACCAAATATGTTTCACCCTACATGATGTACTGTATAGTAAACATTAAGTTTTGATTGTAGCGTTGATCTCAAGTTCATGTTTCTGAACTCATCTGCTCTGAACAGACAAAACTACAGAAGCTTTTCCGCATTTCTAATGCTAGGTTTGCTTTAATGGTGGCCTCATTTTGAGTTGTATCCATTTGTGTTTTGTTGTAAACCTGAAAACATCCTGTGAATGTTGTGATCTGGATTAATTTATGTTGTAACATCTTGTATGTTTCTCAAACTGAAACCTGTAAGCTATGACCGCTAGTCTTTCAACCAGTGCAACTGACCAACAATATTGTATATGTATCTCTTGTTTTCCAGTTATAAAATATTTCAAATAACAGTGTTGAAATAAAGGAAATAAAACTCTACAGTAGCGGACTCATTTGTTTTTGCAGGTTGTCATTTCTTTAGGAAAAACCGCAACGGCTCTGCCTCATGAATGCTCCGGATATGTGTGAAGGATTACATATGCAAGAGAGTACTTTTGTTGTGTTGGATAAAATATAGCAAATGCTGATTTTTTTATTTCACATTGTATCTTGCTGACCTTTAATCTTCAGACTTTTCAAAAGGTGCGTACACACTGGCCGATATATTGGCTGTTCTATTGAACGGACAATATATCCCTGGCCCACCGGCTAGTGTGTACCAACGATCTGTCTGTGAATGCCGTCTGTGATCGTGTCGGCCCTGCAGCACACACGATGACCAATATACAATATATCTACAGATATATTGATACATCGTTCCGTGTGTATGGCCGGTCAGCCGACCGCTCGTACACTTGCTGCACCAGCCGGCAGGGATTGACAGCGCGACTGGGCGGGCGCATGTAACTGCCTCCCCAGTGAGTGACTTCTGTGGGTCTGGCATTGTGTGTGCACAACACACTGCCTGATCCGTCTGTAGAGGTATCTGCCAGTTTGTACCCAGCTTAAGACAAGTGAAAGATACTCTTTGTTAAGCCTCCGTTTAGAATCTCTGTGGAGTCCATCTTAATACAGCAGGTGCGAGTTGCCTTCTGCCAGCTGTTTTCTTGCAGAATCGCACTGAAAATTCCTTTAGCAATCCAACTACAGTACATTAATTTTTGGGGTTAAAAAAATAAATTGCCTCGTTACCTCAAAATAAACGTTAATTTTAGTGTGCGGCCTAAATGTAATGAAATTATTTTTCTCTTACGTCCTAGAGGATGCTGGGGACTCCGTAAGGACCATGGGGGTATAGACGGGCTCCGCAGGAGACATGGGCACTATAAAGAATTTTAGAATGGGTGTGCACTGGCTCCTCCCTCTATGCCCCTCCTCCAGACCTCAGTTTGATCCTGTGCCCAGAGGAGATTGGGTGCATTACAGGGGAGCTCTCCTGAGTTTCTCTGAAAAAGAATTTTGTTAGGTTTTTTATTTTCAGGGAGCACTGCTGGCAACAGGCTCCCTGCATCGTGGGACTGAGGAGAGAGAAGCAGACCTACTTAAGTGATAGGCTCTGCTTCTTAGGCTACTGGACACCATTAGCTCCAGAGGGAGTCTGAACGCAGGTCTCCCCTCGCCGTTCGTCCCAGAGCCGCGCCGCCGTCCTCCTCACAGAGCCGGAAGATAGAAGCCAGGTGAGTATAAGAAGAAAGAAGACTTCTTAGGCGGCAGAAGACTTCAGATCTTCCCTGAGGTAAGCGCGCAGCGGTAACACTGCGCGCCATTGCTCCCATACACAACACACACTAGCAGGCACTGATGGGTGCAGGGTGTAGGGGGGGGGGGGGCGCCCTGGGCAGCAATTAAAACCTCTAAATCTGGCATTTATAAGTTTATGGGCTGCGGAGGCAGTAAGTATATAAATCTCCCGCCAGTTTTTATACTTTGAGCGGGACCGAAGACCGCCGCTGGAGGGGGCGGAGCTTGGTCCCTCAGCACTAACCAGCGCCATTTTCTCCACAGAGATCTGCAGAAAAGCTGGCTCCCCGGTCTTTCCCCTGCTGAACACGTTGACACAGGGCTGAAAAGGGGGGGGGGGGGGCACTTGTAAGGCGCAGTGAGTGTATTACACAGTAATTTATATATATATATGCGCTATATTATCTGGGAAATTGTTTCCAGTGTCAGTTGGTGCTGGCAGACGCTCTCTCTGTCTCTCCAAAGGGCCTTATTGGGGAACTGTCTCCTTATAACTATATCCCTGTGTGTGGGGGGGGTGTCGGTACGAGTGTGTCGGCATGTCTGATGCGGAAGGCTCAGCTAAGGAGGAGGTGGAGCAGATGATTGTGGTGTCTCCGTCAGCAACGCCGACTCATGATTGGATGGACATGTGGAATGTTTTAAATGCAAATGTGACCTTATTACATAAGAGACTGGACAAAGCAGAGTCCAGGGAAAAAGCAGAGAGTCAATTCACGGCTTCGACTGGGTCACAGGGCCCTTCTGGGTCTCATAAACATCCCCTATCCCAAATTGCAGACACTGATACCGACACGGATTCTGACTCCAGTGTCGACTACGATGATGTGAGGTTACACCCAAGGGTGGCCAAAAGTATTCATTATATGATTATTGCAATAAAAGATTTCTTGCATATCACAGATGACCCCTCGGTCCCTGACACGAGGGTGCACATGTATAAGGAAAAGAAACCTGAGGTAACCTTTTCCCCCATCTCATGAGCTTAACGAGTTATTTGAAAAAGCTTGGGAAACTCCAGATAAAAAACTGCAGATTCCCAAAAGGATTCTTATGGCGTATCCTTTCCCTGCACAGGACAGGGTACGTTGGGAATCCTCACCCAGGGTGGACAAGGCTTTAACGCGCCTGTCCAAGAAGGTGGGCGTTACCGTCTCCGGACACGGCAGCCCTCAAGGATCCTGCTGATCGCAGACAGGAAACTACTTTTCTCTGACGTCCTAGTGGATGCTGGGAACTCCGTAAGGACCATGGGGAATAGCGGCTCCGCAGGAGACTGGGCACAAATAGAAAGCTTTAGTACTACCTGGTGTGCACTGGCTCCTCCCCCTATGAACCTCCTCCAAGCCTCAGTTAGATTTTTGTGCCCGAACGAGAAGGGTGCACACTAGGGGCTCTTCTGAGCTTCTTAGTGAAAGTTTTAGTTTAGGTTTTTTATTTTCAGTGAGACCTGCTGGCAACAGGCTCACTGCATCGAGGGACTAAGGGGAGAAGAAGCGAACTCACCTGCGTGCAGAGTGGATTGGGCTTCTTGGCTACTGGACACCATTAGCTCCAGAGGGACCGATCACAGGCCCAGCCTTGGAGCTCGGTCCCAGAGCCGCGCCGCCGGCCCCCTTACAGAGCCAGAAGCAAGAAGAGTCCGGCAAATCGGCGGCAGAAGACATCCTGTCTTCCACAAGGTAGCGCACAGCACTGCAGCTGTGCGCCATTGCTTCTCAGCACACTTCACACTCCGGTCACTGAGGGTGCAGGGCGCTAGGGGGGGGGGGGCGCCCTGAGCAGCAATAGAAACACCTTGGCTGGCTAAAAATACATCACATATAGCTCCTGGGCTATATGGATGAATTTTAACCCCTGCCAGATTTTCACAAAAAGCGGGAGAAAGGCCGCCGAGAAGGGGGCGGAGCCTATCTCCTCAGCACACAGGCGCCATTTTCCCTCACAGCTCCGCTGAAAGGACGTCTCCCTGACTCTCCCCTGCAGTCCTGCACTACAGAAACAGGGTAAAAAAGAGAGGGGGGCACTAATTGGCGGGTTATTAACAATACAGCAGCTATAAGGGAGAAACACTTATATAAGGTTGTCCCTATATCTATATATAGCGCTCTGGTGTGTGCTGGCATACTCTCCCTCTGTATCCCCAAAGGGCTAGTGGGGTCCTGTCCTCTATCAGAGCATTCCCTGTGCGTGTGCTGTGTGTCGGCATGTATGAGGAGGAAAACGATGTGGAGGCGGGGCAATTGCCTATAATAGAGATGTCACCCCCTAAGGAGTCGACACCTGAGTGGATGGCTTTATGGAAGGATTTACGTGACAGTGTCAGCTCCTTACAAAAGACGGTTGATGACATTAGACAGCCGACTAATCAGCTAGTCCCTGTCCAGGCGTCTCAGAAACCATCAGGGGCTCTAAAAAGGCCGTTACCTCAGGTGGTGGATACTGACGTCGACACGGATACTGACTCCAGTGTCGACGGTGAGGAGACAAACGTGACTTCCAGTAGGGCCACACGTTACATGGTCACGGCAATGAGAGAGGTGTTAAACATTTCTGATACTGCAAGTACCACTAAAAAGGGTATTATGTGGGGTGTGAAAAAACTACCTGTAGTTTTTCCTGAATCAGACGAATTAAATGAGGTGTGTGATGAAGCGTGGGTTTCCCCCGATAAAAAACTGATAATTTCTAAAAAGTTATTGGCATTATACCCTTTCCCGCCAGAGGTTAGGGCGCGTTGGGAAACACCCCCTAGAGTGGATAAAGCGCTCACACGCTTATCAAAACAAGTGGCGTTACCGTCTCCTGATACGGCCGCCCTCAAGGAACCAGGTGACAGAAAACTGGAGAATATCCTAAAAAGTATATACACACATACTGGTGTTATACTGCGACCAGCAATCGCCTCAGCCTGGATGTGCAGCGCTGGGGTAGCTTGGTCGGATTCCCTGACTGAAAATATTGATACCCTGGATAGGGACAGTATATTGTTGACTATAGAGCATTTAAAAGATGCATTTCTATATATGCGAGATGCACAGAGGGATATTTCCACTCTGGCTTCAAGAGTGAGTGCGCTGTCCATTTCTGCCAGAAGAGGATTATGGACGCGACAGTGGTCAGGTGATGCGGACTCTAAACGGCATATGGAAATATTGCCTTATAAAGGGGAGGAGTTATTTGGGGTCGGTCTATCGGACCTGGTGGCCACGGCAACTGCTGGGAAATCCACATTTTTACCCCAGGTAGCCTCTCAACATAAAAAGACGCCGTCTTATCCGGCTCAGTCCTTTCGTCCCCATAAGGGCAAGCGGGCAAAAGGTTCCTCTTTTCTGCCCCGGGGCAGAGGAAGGGGAAAAAGACTGCAACAGACAGCCACTTCCCAGGAACAAAAGCCCTCCCCCTCTTCTGCCAAGTCCTCAGCATGACGCTGGGGCCTTACAAGCGGACTCAGGCACGGTGGGAGCCCGTCTCAAGAATTTCAGCGCGCAGTGGGCTCACTCGCAAGTGGACCCCTGGATCCTGCAAGTAGTATCTCAGGGGTACAAATTGGAGTTCGAGACGTCTCCCCCTCGCCGGTTCCTGAAGTCTGCTTTACCAACGTCTCCCTCCGACAGGGAGGCAGTATTGGAGGCAGTTCACAAGCTGTATTCCCAGCAGGTGATAATCAAGGTACCCCTCCTGCAACAAGGGAAGGGGTATTATTCCACGCTGTTTTGGTACCAAAGCCGGACGGCTCGGTGAGACCAATTTTAAATCTGAAGTCTTTGAACACTTACATACAGAGGTTCAAATTCAAGATGGAGTCACTCAGGGCAGTGATCGCGAACCTGGAAGAGGGGGACTATATGGTGTCTCTGGACATCAAAGATGCCTACCTCCATGTCCCCATTTACCCTTCTCATCAAGGGTACCTCAGGTTTGTGGTACAAAACTGTCACTATCAGTTTCAGACGCTGCCGTTTGGATTATCCACGGCACCTCGGGTCTTTACCAAGGTAATGGCCGAAATGATGATTCTTCTTCGAAGAAAAGGCGTTTTAATTATCCCTTACTTGGACGATCTCCTGATAAGAGCAAGATCCAGAGAACAGTTAGTAGTCGGAGTAGCCCTATCTCAAGTAGTGCTACGGCAGCACGGCTGGATTCTAAATATCCCAAAATCGCAGCTGATTCCGACAACACGTCTTCTGTTCCTAGGGATGATTCTGGACACAGTCCAGAAAAAGGTGTTCCTTCCGGAAGAAAAAGCCAGGGAGTTATCCGACCTAGTCAGAAACCTCCTGAAACCAGGGCAAGTCTCAGTGCATCAATGCACAAGAGTCCTGGGAAAGATGGTAGCTTCCTACGAAGCGATTCCATTCGGCAGATTCCACGCAAGAACGTTCCAGTGGGATCTGCTGGACAAATGGTCCGGATCGCATCTTCAGATGCATCAGCGGATAACCCTGTCCCCAAGGACAAGGGTGTCTCTTCTGTGGTGGTTGCAGAGTGCTCATCTTCTAGAGGGCCGCAGATTCGGCATTCAGGACTGGGTCCTGGTGACCACGGATGCCAGCCTGAGAGGCTGGGGAGCAGTCACACAGGGAAGAAATTTCCAGGGCTTGTGGTCAAGCCTGGAGACATCACATAAATATCCTGGAGCTAAGGGCCATCTACAATGCTCTAAGCCTAGCAAGACCTCTGCTTCAAGGTCAGCCGGTGCTGATCCAGTCGGACAACATCACGGCAGTCGCCCACGTAAACAGACAGGGCGGCACAAGAAGCAGGAGGGCAATGACAGAAGTTGCAAGGATTCTTCGCTGGGCGGAAAATCATGTGATAGCACTGTCAGCAGTGTTCATTCCGGGAGTGGACAACTGGGAAGCAGACTTCCTCAGCAGGCACGACCTCCACCCGGGAGAGTGGGGACTTCACCCAGAAGTTTTCCACATGATTGTGAACCGTTGGGAAAAACCAAAGGTGGACATGATGGCGTCACGCCTCAACAAAAAACTAGACAGGTATTGCGCCAGGTCACGGGACCCTCAGGCAATAGCTGTGGACGCTCTGGTAACACCGTGGGTGTACCAGTCAGTGTATGTGTTCCCTCCTCTGCCTCTCATACCCAAGGTACTGAGAATCATAAGAAGGAGAGGAGTAAGGACTATACTCGTGGCTCCGGATTGGCCAAGAAGGACTTGGTACCCAGAACTTCAAGAGATGCTCACGGAGGACCCGTGGCCTCTACCTCTACAAAGGGACCTGCTCCAGCAGGGACCCTGTCTGTTCCAAGACTTACCGCGGCTGCGTTTGACGGCATGGCGGTTGAACGCCGGATCCTGAAGGAAAAAGGCATTCCGGATGAAGTCATCCCTACCCTGATCAAAGCCAGGAAGGATGTAACCGTGCAGCATTATCACCGTATTTGGCGTAAATATGTTGCGTGGTGCGAGGCCAGGAAGGCCCCTACAGAGGAATTTCAACTGGGTCGTTTCCTGCATTTCCTGCAAACAGGACTGTCTATGGGCCTAAAATTAGGGTCCATTAAAGTTCAAATTTCGGCCCTGTCGATCTTCTTCCAAAAAGAACTGGCTTCAGTTCCTGAAGTTCAGACGTTTGTCAAAGGGGTGCTGCATATACAGCCTCCTTTTGTGCCTCCAGTGGCACCTTGGGATCTCAATGTGGTTTTGGGGTTCCTAAAATCACATTGGTTTGAACCACTCACCACTGTGGACTTAAAATATCTCACATGGAAAGTGGTAATGCTATTGGCCCTGGCTTCAGCCAGGCGCGTGTCAGAATTGGCGGCTTTATCCTATAAAAGCCCTTACCTAATTTTTCATACGGATAGGGCAGAATTGAGGACTCGTCCTCAATTTCTCCCTAAGGTGGTTTCAGCGTTTCACCTGAACCAGCCTATTGTGGTACCTGTGGCTACTAGGGACTTGGAGTACTCCAAGTTGCTGGACGTAGTCAGGGCCCTGAAAATATACGTTTCCAGGACGGCTGGAGTCAGAAAATCTGACTCGCTGTTTATCCTGTATGCACCCAACAAGCTGGGTGCTCCTGCTTCTAAGCAGACTATTGCTCGTTGGATTTGTAGTACAATTCAGCTTGCACATTCTGTGGCAGGCCTGCCACAGCCAAAATCTGTAAAAGCCCATTCCACACGGAAAGTGGGCTCATCTTGGGCGGCCGCCCGAGGGGTCTCGGCTTTACAACTTTGCCGAGCAGCTACTTGGTCAGGGGCAAACACGTTTGCTAAATTCTACAAATTTGATACCCTGGCTGAGGAGGACCTGGAGTTCTCTCATTCGGTGCTGCAGAGTCATCCGCACTCTCCCGCCCGTTTGGGAGCTTTGGTATAATCCCCATGGTCCTTACGGAGTTCCCAGCATCCACTAGGACGTCAGAGAAAATAAGAATTTATTTACCGATAATTCTATTTCTCATAGTCCGTAGTGGATGCTGGGCGCCCATCCCAAGTGCGGATTGTCTGCAATACTTGTACATAGTTATTGTTAACTAAATCGGGTTATTGTTGTAGTGAGCCATCTTTTCTAGAGGCTCCTCTGTTTATCATACTGTTAACTGGGTTCAGATCACAAGTTATACGGTGTGGCTGGTATGAGTCTTACCCGGGATTCAAAATCCTTCCTTATTGTGTATGCTCGTCCGGGCACAGTATCCTAACTGAGGCTTGGAGGAGGGTCATAGGGGGAGGAGCCAGTGCACACCAGGTAGTACTAAAGCTTTCTATTTGTGCCCAGTCTCCTGCGGAGCTGCTATTCCCCATGGTCCTTACAGAGTTCCCAGCATCCACTACGGACTATGAGAAATAGAATTATCGGTAAGTAAATTCTTATTTAAAATCTATGCGCATACGGGTGCTTTACTCAGACCGGCAATAGCATCGGCATGGGTGTGTAGTGCGGTTGCAGCTTGGACAGATACCTTGTCAGCTGACCTTGATACCGTAGACAGGGATACCATTTTATTGACCTTAGGTCACATTAAAAACGCAGTCTTATATATGAGGGACGCTCAAAGAGACGTTGGGCTGCTAGGTTTGAGAGCCGACGCCATGGCGATTTCTGCTAGGCGAGCCCTGTGGACCCGCCAATGGACGGGTGATGCCGACTCAAAGAAGCATATGGAGGTTTTACCATACAAAGGTGAAGTTTTATTTGGGGAAGGTCTCGCGGACCTGGTTGCCACAGCTACCGCGGGTAAATCTACCTTTTTGCCTTTTGTTCCCCCACAGCAAAAGAAAACTCCACAATATCAGATGCAGTCCTTTCGGTCGCATAAGTCCAGAAGAGGTCAGGGCTCATCTTTCCTCGCCAGAGGTAAGGGTAGAGGGAAGAGAGCACCTGCTCCGGCTAGTTCCCAGGAGCAGAAGTCCTCCCCGGCTTCTACTAAATCCACTGCATGTCGCTGGGGCTCTACTGAGGGAGTCCGCACCGGTGGGGGCACGTCTTCGACTCTTCAGCCAGGTCTGGGTTCTGTCAGACGTGGATCCTTGGGCGATGGAAATTGTATTCCAAGGCTACAAACTGGAATTCGAAGAGGTGACCCCTCACCGATTTTTCAAGTCGGCCTTGCCAGCTTCTCCCCCAGAGAGGGCAGTAGTGTTAGCTGCAATTCAAAAGCTGTGTCAACAGCAAGTGATTATCACGGTTCCCCTAGTCCAACAGGGGAAAGGGTACTATTCAACTCTGTTTGTAGTCCCGAAGCCGGATAGCTCGGTCAGACCCATTTTAAATCTAAAATTCCTAAACCTGTACTTGAAATAGTTCAAATTCAAGATGGAATCTCTCCGGACTGTGATCTCCAGTCTGGAAGGGGGGATTTTATGGTGTCACTGGACATAAAGGATGCATACCTTCATGTCCCCATATACCCCCCTCATCAGGAGTACCTGGGATTCGCTGTACAGGACTGTCATTACCAGTTTCAGATGTTGCCGTTTGGGCTTTCCACGGCCCCAAGGATTTTCACCAAGGTGATGGCGGAGATGATGGTGCTCCTGCGCAGGCAGGGAGTCACGATTATCCCGTACTTGGACGATCTCCTGATAAAAGCGAGATCGAGAGATCAATTTCTGAAAAGCGTGTCGCTCTCCCTGAGAGTGCTACAACAGCACGGTTGGATTCTAAATCTGCCAAAGTCGCAATTGATTCCAATGATGCGGCTATCATTCCTAGGCATGATTCTGGACACGGAACAGAAGATGGTTTTTCTCACAATGGAAAAAGTCCAGGACCTCCAGAACATGGTCAGAGACCTGCTAAAACCATAAAGAGTGTCGGTTCATCAATGCACTCGAGTTCTGGGGAAAATGGTGGCAGCCTACGAGGCCATCCCCTTCGGCAGGTTTCATGCGAGGACATTTCAGTGGGACCTTCTGGACAAGTGGTCGGGATCCCATCTACAAATACATCAGAAGATAAGCCTGTCCTCCAGGGCCAGGGTGTCTCTCCTGTGGTGGCTGCAGAGTGCTCACCTTCTAGAGCAGGGGTGGGCAATTATTACAGCTGGGGGGCCGCTTAACACTTCCAGCGAATATTCGAGGGCCACACACAAAATACTCAAAAAGAGATCCCTTTTTACACATTACAGCAGACAGCGTGCCCTTTTTACACATTACGGCAGACAGCGTCCCCTTTTTACACATTACGGCAGAGAGCGCCCCCGTTTTTATAATTACGGCAGGCAGCGCCCCCGTTTTTATACATTACGGCAGTCAGCGCCCCCGTTTTTTCACATTACTGCAGACAGCGCCCCCGTTTTTACACATTGCAGCAGACAGCGCCCCTGTTTTTACACATTACGGCAGACAGCGCCCCCGTTTTTACACATTACGGCAGACAGCGTCCCCTTTTTACACATTACGGCAGACAGCACTCCCGTTTTTACACATTACGGCAGACAGCGCCCCCGTTTTTATAATTACGGCAGACAGTGCCCCTGTTTTTATAATTACGGCAGACAGCGCCCCCGTTTTTACACATTACGGCAGACAGCGCCCCCGTTTTTATAATTACGGCAGACAGTGCCCCCATTTTTATACATTACGGCAGACAGCTCCCCCGTTTTTATACATTACGGCAGACAGCGCTCCCGTTTTTATACATTACGGCAGACAGCGCCCCCGTTTTTACACATTACGGCAGACAGCGCCCCCGTTTTTACACATTACGGCAGACAGCGCCCTCGTTTTTACACATTACGGCAGATAGCACCCCTGTTTTTACACATTACGGCAGACAGCGCCCATGTTTTTACACATTACGGCAGACAGCGCCCCCGTTTTTACACATTACGGCAGACAGCGCCCCCGTTTTTACACATTACGGCAGACAGCGCCCCTGTTTTTACACATTACGGCAGACAGTCCCTACCCCCCTTCCCCCCCCCCCCCCCTCCCCTAAACCCATATTGCAGTTTTTACCTCCCCTCCCTCAACCTATATAGCAGCTTAAGCAGTGATCCAGGGGCTGGATGTACAGGGGGTTTACCTGTTTGTCACAGTGGCAGACAATCCCCGCTGTCCGATGATCTGCGCTGCTGCCGGCCGGAGTCACTGCTGATGTGGCCTCTCCTGCTCCCGCTCGCTGCCCGCCGCTTCCTCTCCTCACTGGCCGCCGCTTCTGCTCACTGCAGTGCCCGCCCCCCGTGCCTCCCAGTGCATGATAACAGAGGAAATCCCGGTCAGCTGACCCTGTGACGTGACCGGGATTTCCTCAGCGGCGCCGCGTCTGAGAGCAGTGCAATGACGAGCGGCATGTCGGGCCGCTTGTCATTGCACTCTGGTGGGGCACAGCAGGCCTGGCAGGATCGGTCTGCGGGCCGCCTGTTGCCCACCCCTATTCTAGAGGGTCGCAGATTCGGCATTCAAGACTGGGTTCTGATAACCACGGACGCGAGCCTCAGAGGATGGGGAGCAGTCACACAAGGAAGGAATTTTCAGGGACTGTGGTCAAGCCAGGAGGCTTGTCTACACATCAACGTACTGGAATTAAGGGCCATATACAACGGCCTACGACAAGTGGAGGATCTTCTTCGCGACCTACCGGTTCTGATTCAATCAGACAACGTCACAGCCGTGGCTCATGTAAACCGCCAAGGCGGGACAAGGAGCAGAGTGGCAATGGCGGAAACCACCAGGATTCTGCGCTGGGCAGAAAATCACGTAAGCGCTCTGTCAGCGGTATTCATACCGGGAGTGGACAACTGGGAAGCAGACTTCCTCAGCAGACACGATCTCCATCCAGGAGAGTGGGGACTTCATCAAGAAGTCTTTGCAGAGATAACAAGTTTTTGGGGTCTTCCTCAAATAGACATGATGGCGTCACGCCTCAACAAGAAGCTTCGGAGGTATTGTGCCAGGTCAAGGGACCCACAGGCAGTAGCGGTGGACGCCCTGGTGACACCATGGGAGTTTCAGTCGGTCTATGGGTTCCCTCCTCTTCCTCTCATCTCAAAAATATTGAGAATCATAAGACGAAAAAGAGTACAGACAATACTCATTGTCCCAGATTGGCCTCGAAGGGCCTGGTATTCAGATCTTCAGGAGATGCTCACAGAAGATCCATGGCCTCTTCCTCTCAGGGAGGACCTGTTGCAACAGGGGCCCTGCGTGTTCCAAGACTTACCGCGGTTATGTTTGACGGCATGGCGGTTGAACGCCGAATCCTACCTGGAAAAGGTATTCCGGAGGAGGTCATCCCTACTCTGATAAAGGCTAGGAAGGAGGTGACGGCGAAACATTATCACCGTATCTGGAGGAAGTATGTATCTTGGTGTGAAGCCACGAAGGCTCCTACGGAAGATTTCCATCTTTGCCGTTTTATCCACTTTCTACAGACAGGAGTGGATATGGGCCTAATATTAGGCTCCATTAAGGTACAGATTTCGGCCCTGTCTATTTTCTTTCAGAAGGAATTGGCTTCTCTCCCGGAAGTCCAGACTTTTGTAAAGGGAGTGCTGCACATCCAGCCTCCTTTTGTGCCCCCAGTGGCACCATGGGACCTTAATGTGGTGTTACGGTTCCTGAAGTCTCACTGGTTTGAACCGCTTCAAACGGTTGAATTAAAATTTCTCACTTGGAAGGTGGTCATGTTGTTGGCCTTGGCATCGGCAAGGCGGGTGTCTGAATTGGTGGCCTTGTCTCACAGGAGCCCCTATTTGATTTTCCATGTGGATAGGGCAGAGTTGAGGACTCGTCCTCTATTTTTGCCTAAGGTGGTTTCTTAATTTCATATGAACCAACCTATTGTGGTGCCTGTGGCTACGGATGGCTTGGAGGATTCCGTGTCCCTGGATGTAGTCAGGGCCTTAAAAATCTATGTAGCCAGGACGGCTCGGGTTAGGAAAACAGAAGCACTGTTTGTCCTGTATGCAGCCAACAAAGTTGGCGCTCCTGCTTCGAAGCAGACTATTGCCCGCTGGATCTGTAACACGATTCAGCAGGCTCATTTTAAGGCAGGATTGCCGTTACCAAATTCGGTAAAGGCCCATTCCACTAGGAAGGTGGTCTTTTCTTGGGCGGCTGCCCGAGGCGTCTCGGCTTTACAGCTTTGCCGAGCAGCTACCTGGTCAGGTTCAAACACTTTTGCAAAGTTCTATAAGCTTGATACCCTGGCTGATGAGGACCTTGCGTTTGCTCAGTCGGTGCTGCAGAGTCGTCTGCACTCTCCCGCCCGGTCTGGAACTTTGGTATAAACCCCATGGTCCTTACGGAGTCCCCAGCATCCTCTAGGACGTAAGAGAAAATAAGATTTTAAACTTCCTTGTAAATCTTTTTTTCCTAGTCCGTAGAGGATGCTGGGCGCCCGTCCCAGTGCGGACAAAATCTGCAAGGCTTGTATATAGTTGAAACACACAAAAAAGAACAGCGCTGGCACTTTTACACTACAAACTCATTGATTTAATATCATATATTAAAATACATCTTACACACCCATACCATATAAAACAATTAAAGTATATGACAATTAAGCTATATAGCTTGCAGGATAAATCCTGCTTTATATACCTAACCAAAGAACTTTAAACTGTTCCTCACTAATTACTTATATATGTACAGCTGAATATTTAAGCTGAATGGTACCATTCAATGCATATGTCCGACTGATGACTCTGTTTCCTTAGTTGTTATAATAGACAATTGTCCGGTCACTTAGCACACCTGGATTAATCTCACAGGTTACAGTTCTTTAGCATGCAGCCAGTTAGATATACTTTCCAGATTAAGTTCCTCACACCATTAAGTTGTCAACCAGTGTGAACTCTACTTATAATATATCGTAATTATGGCTTTAATAAGGATAATTTTCTGCGCATGAGTGTTCAGCTTTACACGCATCAAATTGATACCTCTCCTGGCTGTCGCTTCCAAATACAGCCTTATCCGGAGTCCACTGTCTGGTGGATGGCAGGTATAATATCAGATATTATCTACAGGCTCAGCTGTCTCTGGCCAGCCAGTAATAGGGTAGAGATGTCTCATAAAAACTCCTTAGCAGTACGTCCGACAAATGCGTTTCCCCGCTTAGATATACAGCTCAGCGGCTTCCTCAGTGTATATAGTTGTTGCTTACATAAGGGATCAGTTACAGTTGAGATCAGTCTTTAGCTGATACTGTTTTGTTCATACTGTTTACTGGTTGCGTATATTCCAGGTTATACGGTGTGGATGCTGTGGGCTGGTATGAATCTTGCCCTTAGATTAACAAAATTCTTTCCTCGTATTGTCCATCTCCTCTGGGCACAGTTTCTCTACCTTAGGTCTGGAGGAGGGGCATAGAGGGAGGAGCCAGTGCACACCCATTCTAAAATTCTTTATAGTGCCCATGTCTCCTGCGGAGCCCATCTATACCCCCATGGTCCTTACGGAGTCCCCAGCATCCTCTACGGACTAGGAGAAAAAGATTTACCGGCAGGTTTAAAATCTTATTATTTTAACAAAAAAGTAACTTTTTTGTGTATGTGTGTGTGTGTGTGTGTGTGTGTGTGTGTGTGTGTGTGTGTGTGTGTGTGTATGTGTATATATATATATATATATAATTTTTTTTTTTAAATGTACAGTCGCCTCTAATTACCCCAAAATCACCTTTTTCCCCTCCACTTTTGTTACCATTTTCTGTATAATTCCTTGGTAAATGAAATTTACTTGATATTTTTTACTTTACTTTTTTTTTTTTTAAAATACTGTATGCACAAATCAGTCATTTGACACCTTTTAAAAGTGTTCAGTACTTTCCTCTAGCTATCTATCTGTCTATCTAGCTAGCTAGCGTGATTCAAAAGTCGCAGTACACCCTTTTGTGTCAAAAACTGTGCAGGAAATGGGAAAACGGAATACTCCAGTAAGGTATGGGTGAGGTGGGCTATTTTTTAGGGTATGTACCGAACATGGGCGCCATCTTGAATCGAAGTTCGTTTTCCCATTTTCTGCACAGTTTTTGAAACAAAAGGATGTACTGCGACTTTCGAATCACCCTGTGTATGTGTATATATATGGTCGCACTCTTTCTTGCACCCCTATTGTCCATATGTAAATTAAATGTTAAGAAATTCCCCAGGTGTTTTGACTGATATGCTTGGGTGTGGTTCCTGTCTCTTTAAAAGAGTGGGACAGGGCCTAAACACATGATTTAAGCATGCTGTGTATTTAAAATCCAAAAGATGCCTGTGAGCATTGCTCAGATTTGTGTAAGTCAGCTTAACAAACTATTGCAATATTTTGGAACGAACATTCCCTGCATTCAGATGAATTACAGTTTGAAGTGTTAATATTAGGTGAGTGCTGAATTTGAGTGCGGAGCCGGCGATGAGAGATGAGCTCATCTCCGTGCAGCCTCTCCCTGGGTAGTGAACGGGTCCCGGGTCGCATCAACCCAACAACCCTTTCACACTGCCCCTGACCCGATATTTAACCCGGACATAACCCTTCTTATAACCCGGGTTGAATTACCGGGTCAGGTGACACAGGAATTCTCCATGCCCCCTTTCACACCGCACAGTAACCCGTGTCAACCTGGCAATATACCAGGTGGATACCGGGTTATTTGTGCGATGTGAAAGGGGTATGATTCTTACTTCCCGGTATGTTAGGAAGCTGACATTTAATATAGGTATTCTTCAGGTGGGAAATAGGAAAACTACGTAATTAGAATTTTAATAACCCTTCACTAAGGGGATAAAAAGGGGGTTGACATAGTGAGATCATTACAGATGCGTGGCTTGCACGATAACGCCCAAATGGACAATCGGATCAAAATTTGGATTGCGCCTCCAGTGTGTAGAATCTAATAAACTACAAAAATGGTCCTGTCACATTTTACCGTATCTGCTACGGGAGCTCCTCAGGTAACGCCAAAGAACCATGGATTAATATTTACTTACATTAACACGTCTCAGCTTTACATCTCTATAGATTTACCAAATTCCTAACACTCCTTTATATTTACTGTGAAAATCAGTAACTGCTGTGCGAAGAATGGGTAAATCAGCTAGTGCCCACTAACAGCCTAGTCACTTTTTTGGGGTCCAGGAGGGACTCCCCAATTTTTCATTCACTCTTCTCATATTGCATTTTGTAAACCATTTGCAAACCACCGCCGTATCGCAAATAGGCATTTCTATTTTGCTCAGAATTCTCTGGTGCCTACATATGCGCGAAGTCTGCGCATTCCATGAAACAAATTCACATTTGCAAACTTACACCTTATCGGACTGACTCGTGTATGGGATACAGCCGCCACTCTGGTATAAGAGCATGCCGCTTTTATGAGGGACAGGGAAATTTTTATTTTTTAATGTGAATGAGGGTTCAGACTTCTTTATTCAACTATACTTTGGGTAAAAATGCAAAGTGACGAAGGAAAGACTTGAAGGGGGCGATTCAACTCTAAGCACTGCTCACAGTCCAGCAAAGACACCATCGCAACATCTCGGCAGCACATCGCAGAAAATTCAATCTCCCTCTGCAAAAACCATTACAAACCTGTTCACTATTTAGCAGGCAAACTAGCGTCCATTGCTATTTTTCATTCTTTGTAGTATAATGGGTCATAATAATACTCCATAAAATGACCACACTGCAGATAAATGACATTAATTCTCCAAGCTGACAGCCCCAGGAGCTCTCCTCTTTATCTGACAATCAGAATCAGCAAGTGGTATAAACACTTGTTCTGGGGTGTAGTAGGGTATGCCGGCGTCCGGGCTTCTGACGGACAGCATACCGGCACCGGAATCCCGACTGCCGGCATACCGACGGCTGGGTGAGTGCAAATGAGCTTCTTGTGGGCTTGCTGCGCTCGCCACGCAGGCACGGTGGCGCGCTACGTGCGCCACGCTATCTATTCTTCCTCTAGTGGGGGTCGTGGACCCCCAAGAGGGAGAAACGGTGTCGGTATGCCGGCTGTCGTGAATCCGGGGCCGGTATACTGTGCGCCGGCAGCCGGCAAACTGAAGACCACCCCTTGTTCTGTTTTGCTGGTGGAGAAAAGCTGCTGTATAATCCCTTTGCGTAGGATGCTTGTGGCGGGCAAGTGCGCAATTGTTTTATGGCCATAATTTGGGTTTGCTGGCAAAATATTGAAGGCCCAAATGAAAATTTTTGCGGTTGTATGTAGATTAATGTGACTTCTGTTCCAAACTTCTACTTTTTTTTGCATTGGTAGGTGTTTTGCATGGGTGGAAAAGATGCCTCCTTCCATTTAAAAAGTGGAATACCCTAGTTCTACTTGGACTGTACCCCCTCCTCCCCCAAGACACAAACTTCCACTCTGTAAGCATAGATATCATGACACTAGGTACTTCATCGCGCCCTACAGGCGCTCTTCACACTGACGCAAGGGGCTACGCCCCCTTAACCCTTGCATGCCTTTCTGGGGTTCAAAAGGGGGCGTAGACTGGAAAGACGATGGAGGAAGACTAACCTAGTGGATGACAAAATAAAACTAATAAAGCATAACGAAGAATATCAATCGACAATCACTCGTAAGAAGGCACAGTTCCTGTCAAATGAGATCACAGCAGCAAACAATAGGCCAGCTCAGCTTTTCCGCACAGTGGAGTTGCTTTGCAAGCCAGCATGCCTGCAGACTGATGAGACCCTCTCCCAGGCAAGATGCAACGAGTTTGCAAACTTCTTTGCAGATAAAATATCCACCATCCGGGCTGGAATCTCCACAGTGCCATCAAAGGAGTGCCAAACTACAAAGCCTGCCAATATAAGCTACCTGCCTTCATGGACCAGCTTTGACCCAGTGGATGTAAAGGACACTGCTGAAATTGCTCGAATTTTGCGTCCCACCACCTGTGATCTGGACCCAGCCTCAACCAAGCTTCTAATAGGTTGTATGGATATAATTGGTCCTGTCTTTACAAAAATTGTTCAATGTTCTTTGCAGACAGGCATTTTTCCTGGACCCCTAAAGGAAGCAATTGTTAGACCGCTTCTTAAAAAACCTAATTTAGATCCCGACTGCATGACCAACTACAGACCGGTATCGAACCTTCCTTTCCTAGGAAAGGTTATTGAGAAAGTCGTTGCAAATCAACTGGAAACCCGCCTGACAACCCATGATATTTATGATCCATTTCAATCCGGATTCAGGAGAAGACATAGCACTGAAACAGCCCTGGTGTGTGTGTTAAATGATCTTCTGATGGCAAAAGACAGAGGTGACTGTTCAATATTAATCCTTCTGGATCTCTCGGCAGCATTTGATACCGTGGACCATGGGCTTCCGATTGAGCGACTGATACATTTCTGTGGTCTGGATGGCACAGTCCTAAGCTGGTTCAAATCATTTCTCACAGGCAGGTCACAGAGAGTATCATCTGGATTATACTCATCACCACCAGTGCCATTGCCATGTGGTGTCCCACAAGGTTCTATACTATCCCCCATGCTTTTTGCAGTATACATGCTCCCATTGGGCGAAATAATCAGGCGCCATGGCCTGGTCTACCACTGCTATGCAGATGATACACAACTGTACTTGTCCTTTGCTCCGGGCACTGATAACCCAATAGCAACCCTAAATGGCTGTCTAGCTGAACTACAGGAGTGGATGAGCGCCAGTTGGCTGCGACTGAACCCGGATAAAACAGAGGTCCTTTTGATACGACCGCAACATCAAAGGACAAGACTGCAGCATAGCCAACCAACTGGACTTACACTGGGGGATTCAGAATTACAGACCAGTGATCGTGTGCGGAATCTTGGCGTTGTCCTGGATGGTGGCTTGACACTTAAACATCAGATATCAGCCACAATCAAATCCTCATTCTTTCACCTGAGGAACATAGCCAGAATCAAGCACTTAATTCCCTCAGATGACATGCCAAAAGTCATACATGCATTTGTATCATCTCGATTAGACTACTGTAATGCCCTCTACCTTGGTCTACCAGCAAAAGAATTGCAGCGCTTACAGCTGGTGCAAAACACAGCTGCCAGGCTATTAACTAACCAGCCCCGTTCTAGCCACATAACACCCATCCTCTACTCCCTTCACTGGCTGCCTGTACGATGGCGAATCATCTTCAAGATTGGCTTACTAAGTTTCAAAGCATTACATGACCAAGGCCCAAGGTACCTGAAACAGCTTCTGACCCCATACTGCCCCACTCGATTACTGCGATCTGTAGATGAAGGACTTTTAGCAGTACCTAGAATCTACCGTAATTCATCTGGGGGTCGAGCTTTTAGTCATGCGGCTCCGACTCTATGGAACTCACTTCCCCGCACAGTGCGAGAGGCCCCAACTATAGAATCCTTCAAAAGTAGACTCAAGACTTTTCTGTTTACTAAAGCATTTCCATAGTGTCCCTTTTAGTATCTTCATGCTTCTGTATTTTATGAATATGTACTTCATTATTTTCTGTACTATATTATGCTATGTATCTGTTAAGCGCCTTGAGTCCTATTGGAGAAAGAGCGCTATATAAATAAAATTATTATTATTATATTTGTATTATATGGAGTATTACCTGCATTCCTTTGTTAGTGGTTAAATATTGCACAATGAAAGGGCGTGTGATGGTGAAGGAGGTGCAGCCCCTTGCGACGGCGTGAACAGCACCTGCAGGGCACGATGTACAGAATGTAGCGGGTGCGGGGGGGACTGCGGATGGGGGTGTCTGTATATGCTGCGGGTGGAGGGGGGTGGTTGCGGGAAGGGGGGGCCCGGATGGGGAAGGGTCGGGAGGTGCTGCGGGTGGGGGAGGGGCAGAGGAGTGGGGGCTGCAGATGGGGGACGGGACCGGAGGCACTGCAGGTGGGGGAGGGGCAGGGGTGCCACGGGTGGGGGAGGGGCAGGTGCGAGGATGTTGCGGATGAGTGAAGGGTTCCGGGGGTGCTGTGGGATGGGAAGGAGCGGGGTGGGGGAGGGGCAGGTGCGGGTGGTGCGGCGGATGGGGAAGGGGGCTGGAGGCGCTGCAGGTGGTGGAGGGGGGGAGGGGCGCAGATAGAGGAGGGTGTCTGCAGATGCTGCGGGTGGAGGGGGTGCAGGTGTGGGGGGAGACATATATGGGGGGTGGACGGTGGAGGGGGTCTGGAGGTGCTGTGGGTGGCGGAGGGGCAGGGGTGCCACGGGTGGGGGAGGGGCAGGTGCGGGGATGTTGCGGATGGGTGAAGGGTTCCGGAGGTGCTGTGGGATGGGAAGGAGCGGGGGTGGGGTAGGGGGTCCGGAGGTGCTGCGGGTGGGGGAGAGGCAGAGGAGTGGGGGCTACCGGGGGTTGAGTAGGGGGTCCGGAGGCGCAGCGGGTGGGGGAAGGGCAGGTGCGGGTGGTGCGGCGGATGGGGAAGGGGGTCCGGAGGCACTGCAGGTGGTGGTGCGGGGGTGCCGTGGGTGGGGGAGAGGTGGGTGGGGGGGGACCGCAGATGGAGGAGGGTGTCTGCAGATGCTGCGGGTGGAGGGGGGGGGCAGGTGTGGGGGGAGACATATATGGGGGGTGGATGGTGGAGGGGGTCTGGAGGTGCTGTGGGTGGCGGAGGGGCGGGGGAGTGGGAGCCGTGGGTGGTGTAGGGGGTCTGGAGGCACAGCGTGTGGGGGAGGGGTGGAGTGCCGCATGTGGTGGAGGGGAAGGTGCGGAGGTGTGGTGCATTGGGGAGGGGTCTGGACGCGCTGCGGGTACTGTACCTCCCAAAAAGGTATTTGGAGGGTATACAGTAACAGGGCCAGGACAGGGGTGACAGGGTCAGAACAGGGGTGACGGGACAAGGACAGGGGTGACTGGGCCAGGACAGAAATAACAGGGACAGGGTAGGGGCGGTAGGACCAGGACAGGGGTGACAGGGTCAGGATAGGGTTGACAGGGCAAGCACAGGGGTGACAGGGCCAGGATAGGGGTGACAGGGCAAGGCCAGGGGTGACAAGGCAAGGCCAGGGGTGACAGGGACATGACAGAACACAGGGCACGGGAGAGATTGGTATTAGGGACAGAACAGTGGTGACAGACAGATGTATCTTACCGGAGTCACTGCTGCTGGCTGCTGCTGTTCCACTCCATCCTGTTGGGATCTGCTGCTGGTGGAGACTTGGCATGGCTGACTCTCTCAGGATGGAGTCCTGCTTCCTCTGCCCGTCCGCATCCCTCCCCCCACTCCTCAGTCACACACCACGGACCTCGCGCGGCTGCCGGGCACTGTGGTAAGGGGTGACTGGTTAGCCCCCAGGAAACGCTGCGGCTGGAGGGTGGAGGTGATCATAGCATGCAAGCGGCGCGGACCTCGCGGCTGCCGGGCACTGTGGTAAGGGGAGACTGGGAGTGACTGGTTAGCCCCCAGGAGACGCTGCAGCTGGAGGGTGGAGGTGGTCATAGCATGCACGCGGCGTGGACCTCGCGGCTGCCGGGCACTGTGGTAAGGAGAGACTGGGAGTGACTGGTTAGCACCCAGGATATGCTGCGGCTGGAGGGAGGAGGGGGTCATAGCATGCACGCGGCGCGGACCTTGTGGCTGCCGGGCACTGTGGTAAGGGGAAACTGGGAGTGACTGGTTAGCCCCCAGGAGATGCTGCGGCTGGAGGGAGGAGGGGGTCGGAGCCTGCAAGCAGCGCGGACTTCTGCAGCGCTGCCCGCCGGCTAAAGTGTGTGAAGGAGCTGGGCGCACCTCACTGTGGGCGGCAGCACTGCAGCCAGCGGTGGGGTTGCCGGGGCTGGAGATAACAGAGGCAGTACGGAACCTGCACAGCAGCAGGTGCCCCACAAAACTGCAGCTAGGAAACGTAGAGTGTGCCAGAAAGTGACGTTCCTCCGCGCCAGAGAGCCCCTGCTGAGTATGCTGATGTGGGAGGTCAAGCACACAGTGAGCCAGTGCCCGTCTGTACGGCATACCCCCTCACACCCCCCCCATACCTCCCAACTGTCCCGATTTTTCGCGGGACAGTCCCACTTTTTTGGGTCTGTCCCGGTGTCTTGCGGTGGGGGGGAAGGGCGGCAGTTGGGAAGCTCCTGTACTCGCTGTTCTGCTTAGCAGAGCAGCGGTGAATAGACGCTGTGCGCATTGGCACAGCGTCTATTTAGTGGAGA